>NC_047128.1:25023756-25623756 GCF_009829125.3 Periophthalmus magnuspinnatus
AATACTGTGAAGATTGTACCTGTAGTTAATATTTGTCATATATTTACATCAGTTAAGTCAGTGCTTCTCAATTGTTTTCTATCATGCCCCCCCATGAAGAAGAAAACATTTTTCAAAATTTGAAAAAAAAATGAAATTAAATAAACATCAAATGAATACATTTAAATTAAATAAATATCAACATAATACATTAAAATTAAATAAATATCAAATTAAAACAAGTAATTTAGCAATTTGGTACGCCACCTTATATGATGCTAACAGTGCTTGCTGGTTTAAGTGACATTCACAAAGCGGGATGATTTCAGCATGTTTATGCTGAAAAAACTCCAGCGTCTTATCAGCGTGACTGAGGTGTAATGAGATGGCGCCTTAACTTATTTGGGTTCATACTGTCTGCTAACTAAAATGTTTTCCATAGTGTCTCTTTAGCAAAAGTGTCTCTTGTTCACTGTCCTGTGTCACGATCTGTTCGCTCTCTCCTGTTCTTTGCTGTGTGCGCGCTGCGTACGCGCTATCTACAGTACTACAGTGTCATACGCGGAATCATATGCGCCCCCCCTGGCATCTCACCGTGCCCCCCCAGGGGGGTGCGCCCCACTATTTGACAAGCACTGAGTTAAGAGGCAGTTTGTGGGGAAAAAGGTTGGGAAGAAAAGTACAAAAATACAGGAAGTAGCAGAATACTTCTACCAATGTCAGAGATAATTTATGCACAAGGAAGATATTTTTCTAACTGTTTAAACATACATTTCAGAAAATAAATATGTTGTTGTTGTTATTTTTATTGGTTTATTTAGCCCATGTTAACATTATAGCTGCAGTTATGGAATTACCTCTACATCTATGTCAAGACTACTCGGTGAGTTTAAATTGTCCCTAGGGAATAAATAAATACATTTTATTGATTGACATCTAAGTATGTCATGTCCAACCAGGAAGTAAAATTATAAACTTCACAAAAACTTTTTAAAAACAAAAAGATAGGTAAAGAAAGTAGTAAAACTTGTAATTCTTAACTATATTTTAGAAGAAAAAAAAAGAGTAATCTAACCTTTCAAATGCACTTTAGCAGTTTTGTTGACAGTAAATACACCCATAACTGTAAGGATTGTCACGCATCTTGTTATAACGGTAACTTTGAGTCTCTGTCTGTTTCAGAGTTATGCTCTGTTCCCAGAGCAATTGCAAATTTAAAAGAAAAAAAATCCTTTGGATGGGAAAACATCCTCAATATGTTGAAACCCTGAATAAGTTGAAACCCATGAATAACTAAAACTAAAACTGAACTAGTTTTGCCTTATCCTTTTATTATTCCACACGGGCGCAAAATTACCACTTTAGTTAGATGTGTATCACTACAGACAATTGTCCCAAAGTTGCCCTGAAATTACTCTACAAAATGGTTGACAGCTGAACAATATTCTACTGATGATTAAAAGATGAACAAGAAAAGTCACACACACACATACATGCATGCACGCGGCCTATAAAGCTCTTTTTTGTGAAATAAAGCATCATGGTTCATCTCAGTCCATGCTTTTTAGCGCAGCCCCTGAAGCTGCTGTGTGCTGTCATCAGGTCAAAGTTGGCTAATCAGGTTTTAGAGGATCTTGTCCCGTCCTCTGCCTATAGTCATAACACTCGACCATCAAATTTACAACTTCACATAAATTTATACAAGTACAGTCTTTTAACAGGGCACTGTGCAACATTTCTTGGATGACGCTTGTAGGGCAAAGCTCACTAGAGGACATTACACTCTGAAACTGTTACTCACATTGCGATGTGGTTTTAATATCAGGAAACTGCCGTCTTTCAGTTTACATTCACCTATTGTTCTGTCTGTTGATAAATGGACACCTACTGAAAATTAGTATGCCATTATTACAGCTTTGCCAAATACAATTTTATATGTTTCAGCACCCATCTAACTGAAGAAGCTACTGGGATGAGTGAAACGTATCCATTCATAAACTTTGTCCTTTTGACAGAATTCATTTTTCTTTTGCGATTCAACCTATCAGTAAAACTTTGTTTGAGTCCAACTGTCTAGAAACAGTGTCAGGCTAAGTAATATCAGTGAGTGTATTATTTTAGTGTATTAATACTTTGCACTTTACTTAAATAAGCTTGAAAACTAGACTATACACTTGTCTTGTTGTTGTTTTTATATATACAATTTTTAACTTTAAAATGAATTCCATTGGACCTAGAAATTATGATGTCATCATTTAACAGTCCCATAATGAGATTGTAAGTGCAGCTTACAAGGAACTATTTATCTATTCTATATTACAATACATTATTACACATCTTTATGTTATCTCTTCACAAATATTGGAGGTTTCTTACATCCATTTATCACTTTTTTGTTACATTTTTGGGCCAACATGGTGTGGGGGTTTTAGGAATTCACAGGCAAGAAACGTCTTATATTTGGAAATGATGGTAGTCTTCTGAATGACATGACATGATAGTACTTCTAGTAATGAAATGGGGAAACAAATCATATAGTTGTCCCAAGACACAAAACAACATCACTTATTTATTATGTGCATTTTAATCTGGTCCTCTAAAGTGCAGGTAAAGCTAAACTGTCTGTGTCAGCATGGGCAGTGTTTTCCTCCTCGACCCTGTCTGTCTCTATATGAAACACCACTCTTATCCTTTCATCTGGAGCATTAGCAGTTCACCCAAGTGCTTGACTCCAATGGGCTGCAGCTAAACTTTTAATTCCAACACTGGGTGGAAGTCTGTCGCTGCATGGGCCCAGCATCTTCTGATGTGCTTCTTTGTATTCTGCCTCTGCCACTGCTGCATAGATGTTGATAGGTTGTGATTACCGCTTGCCTGCTGAGTTCCACGTATTCCCCCGAGGAAGTTGCACTGCCTGAAAGTTCCAGGAGCTTGCGGGGAAACTGAGCCTAACAATACTTTTTCTTACTCCTACAAATGTATTAATAAACACTAGACAGCTTTACATTGAGATCTATATCTTATATTCAATAGTTAAAGGTGCACTACAAAATGTCTCTGGTGATAAGTACACCTCTTGTCCCCATGCAGATGTGATTGCTTTGACTGTAAAGTTCCACACTGTGGCATTAAACCTTTATTCAGATGCACATGTTTTAAATATACCTTCAAAATCATTCATTCTTGTTGCGAGCAGACTCACCTCTCCACAGATCTAACCTGTAACTTGGCCTGGTGGCTTCACCTGTTACTCTCCCTGGAGGTCCAACAATGCCGTACTGTGGAAAATTCCTGGCAAAGCAATAACATCTCCATGGAGACAAGCAGGTGGCAGAGCCTGCTCCAGAATAGTGCATACTGCACCTTTAACTTTCTGCAAGGGATAGTGGGATGTAGCTGGCCAGTTTAGCCATTTTCTACATATTTAATGTCATTGCTGATATGCAGATATGATGATGGCAAATAACCATACACACAACTGAATAGCCTCCACATTAAGTAATATGTTCATTTACTGACCCCTGTGACTGGGCTGACACCTGCCTGTTGCTTATAAAACTGCCACCACCCACTAACCTTTATCCAGGAACAAATGATAAACCTTAAATGTGTTTAGATTCGAAGATAGTCACATTGAATTGATGTGATAAAGAGTGAAAACAGCATTTTATTCTCTGAACGAGCAGTAAATCAGCTCTCGCTTGCAAATAGCTGTGCTCACATAGATGATCTATAATCCATGTATAACTCTGCTTGTAATAAGGTGTTCTTTTCTTCCTCCTTTTGAAATATTAAATGTTAATTATTGTTATTTCCTAAAATAATTTTATGTTTCAAATGAATTATTTTTAGACCTCATTACTGTCCTGTCCTTGTAGAGAACTGGCCATTATCTTGTGTTCACATGGAATTCTTACACTAAATCAGATGATTGCTCATTGAATTATATTGCAGTGAAATGAGTCAAAGGTTAAAGTTGTCTGTATAATCCATCAGTTGTCCAGGTCTGATCCATAGCAAAACCTGAAGTTAAATCTGTCAAAGGTTAAAGTTGAACACTAAATAAACTTTTTTGCTACTAAACTGTGTGCATGGTGTTTCTATAGTATTGTGTACTGCTCCTAGTCCCTTTTTTTGGCAATTATAGTGCAAACTAAGTATATTTGCAGTTTTCTGGTGTGTGCAACATCGCTACAATTTCAAGTACTACATTGGCAGATCAAGTACAAGTCGAGAGCTTTGTTTGAAATGTGGTTGTGAGCGGAGTTTAGGTGTTTAGTCCCATTTTAACCTAATAGCAGCATCTGTGATTGAATAATTTGACAATAGACTGCAGTTCATGTGTGGCCTAAGCCTTTCCTAAGGGTGTAATTACTGTCTGATTGTCTAATGCTAGGTTTACTGTTGTTCCAAAGCCATTGCAGCCCCACCAGCTAAGCCCCACAGCTCAGAATAACACTGAATAATAGCATCTGTGCTGGCGGGAGAGTGCGAGGACGGACTTGTTCTGCTGCAGACAGCCCAAGACAATCCTTGCACTATAATTGTAATGGAGATGTAGCAGGGCATTGAGGCTGCTGGCAAGCTTGTCAACACAAAACTCTACCTGTACTGTGTGTGTGTGTGTCCCAGTGGTCAACTCATTGTGTTTATTGTAGTGTTAGCTTTGGGCAAGGTGTGGTTGCTATTTGTGGCATTTAGTAAAGTTATTCCCTTCAATATACATGGTTTTTGCTTCTTTGACTGCTCTGTCCTGACTTTTGGTACTACTTCTATAAAACCTTATCTCATTTTATAAGGAAGGATCTATTCTCAATGTTTTATTTGATAGGATAATTAAAATGATATAAAGATGAATGATGGTAAGGTAATAAAAGTTTGTGGCACCTCTGGGTTTCCAGTGTCTGCAGGATGTACACCTTAATTACACAGATACTAATTTGCTTGCATATTATTTGTGCTGGAGCCATCATAGACTAATGGGTGAAGTGACTACAGTGTGTCCTTGCTAAGCACTTTTTCTTTATTGTGAAACAAATAACATCATGTCACTTTCTGTTGTACTGCTATTCGCTCTGCTCTCCTCCCTCCCTTAAAGGTGCACCAGGTAACCTTTCTGGTGGAATGCATGACTTTCTGTGTTTTTCAAAGCAATAAACACACCTATTTTTTGGCTAATGTACAGGACATTGCTGCATATCCACAAGGCAGGCACAGTTTTTGACTCTGTCGGCTGTTGTGATTGAATGCACTGAGAGCAAGTATATTTATTTGTAAATAAGAAACAAATGACAGCCATTCAATTCACATCTAGAGAGAATGGACTGATGAATAGATGTGGACAAAGGTGGGTCATTACATTTACATGAGTCACTTTTTTGACAAAATTGTACCTCTCAGAGTAGTTTTCAGACATCATAAATAGGATAAAACTAAGGATAAGGATAAACCTAATTGTATAATAATCACTGCAGCCACTCTGTGTTTTCTATCTATTAGTGACTTTATTCCATGTTTTGTCTTCAGGGTAGTTGAGGAGGAATTGGAGGTAGTGTGGCAGGCAGCCACCAGAGACAACCAGCAAATAAGGGAGCTCCCTGCCAGTTCAAGGCTCACCTTTGGACATAAATGGACTTCAGGGGCCACAGATGGGACTATTACATCCAGTCAACGGCAACTTACATGACCTTCACCATGCTTTTCTCCATGCAGAAAAGGCTTCAGACTTCACTGTGGCTAAACCATGTCGTCTATGTTACTACTTTTCACTTTTATTAGTCTGTGTAAATATTGTGCTATATTTTTATGCTTTGGATAGTTTAATCTGCATCATCTGTAATCATTATGCTGGATACCCAGGAACAAATTGTTTACATAGGTTTATTACTTTTCATGTTGGCATTACTAGTGCTCCACTGAAGAACATTTGTATTTTGAGCTCAGGGTTTAGTCACATCATCACCTGAGCTCTGTCATTGCTTATTAGGATGGGCTTTGTTGCCCTCTGCTGGACATGTAAAGCTATGCTACCACAACAGTTCCTGTACTTCTGACACACTTGATATTATTTAATGTATTTAAAATACCCATAAAGAGTAAACAGCGCAGTCTCTGTCAAACTCTTGCTTTAGTTGCATCTGTGTTGGGTATGACTTTTCAGGTCTAAATTCTTCATGCAAATGAAAAACACCACAACAGCAGGAGTTTGGCTCCCACAAGTTAATAAAAAACAGGGCTGCCAAAAGAAATCCCATTACTGTTAAAGCAAGTGCTAAATTGCAATTGGACACAGCTGATAAAATAGATTGACTTGCTGGAGATATTAAATTAAATTCAGTCTGTTTGCTTTCTCATTGTCTCTAACATTGTTATCTGCATATATAACTTATTTATAAAGGGCAAAATCTTTCTAGTTAAAAAATAACAGAACATAAATGTCTTTTAAAGTTAGTGCAACACATGGATAGAAATGACTTTATTTAAACAGTCTGGCCAGTTGTTGGGGGCTTTCATCACTGAGGCTGATACTTTCTTGTCCTTTCATGCCATGTGCAACAAAACATTAAAATAAACTTAAACTTAAAATAACTTTTTTTTTTTTTTTTTTTAAATAGGTTGTTAAAATGACTTAAGAACAATATAATTCTATGAGAGCATTTATTATTTACTGTTAATGTCTTAAATAATTACTCAAGTTAATAAAAAAAAAAGCAGTTGAAGTTGAAGAATAAAATGCTTGCTGCAGTGAAGTAAAACTGCATCCAATAAACTTTACAAAAGTATTGTATAGTGTAAATACATAAAGATATGATTTTTACAATGATTTGAAAGGGCATAGTGTCATGTGGCGGTGGTGGCGGTGAGCTTTGTTGATCTCTGTCCACACTAACCTTTGATCTCTCACGTTATGGTGGAAGCACTTGAGAGAGCCACACGGGAATCACACTTCAGCTTCACAGCACTGACAAGGCTGAGTTAGTGCTTTTGAATATTACATAACATCACATGTAAGTATTGTTTATCTTTTATTATAATGTCACTTTTCTACCTTTTGTTTACAAGTGTTTGCATGATTGTTACATGTTATGATGCTATTTTGCTGATTGCATGTACTTCTGATACAGAATAATGATTACTTTTTTCATTTAGTGTCATTTGTATTCAGTCGGGACTCCTAAAAAGGCAACATAATGAAGAAAGAGTATTCACTAGAGACTAATGGAGTGAAAGCAATGTCTTGGGTAAGCAGACAATTACAGTTATTCTCAGTTGCTTTGGTGCAATTTTCTGATCAGAACAAATTTTTTCAAAGCTTTAAATGCATTCCATAAAACAATCTATACAAACATCAAAACCCTTTCTATTTATTGCAAAATCAAACAACCTGCTCAAAGTATTTCTCTCAGTGAATATTTCAGTTCCTCAAAATGCACAGACCTCTGAGCAATGTTTATGGAATGACCATCAAAATGCTTCTGTGAATCATGCACGGACCAAATATATGATACAAGTTGGAAATATGTATAAAATATATAACAGAAAATGTGATTGTTTAAATTGTCATTTACTTACACCATTTTTTTTTTTTTTTTTTTACTATTTTTAACATTTTTATTACAAAATATCTAATGAGCCAGTGACATGTCCACAGGAAGAAACCTAAGGAATTTTTCTGTGAACACTGTTGGAACTATCAATAGCAAATTAGTGAGCTGTAAGCACAGACATTTGCTTTAGAATCTGAAAAAGGATTTCACCGGACGCTGCCTGTGCCTTCCAGTGGTAAGCAGCCCAATTACTTTCAGAGAAGAGGGTGAAAAAACTGCTACTTTCAACATAAATTTGAATGATACTGTGTCTTTTCCAAAACTTTGTAAAGACCAAAATGCCAAGGCAATGCAACAAGTGATAAAAGACAATACTAAGATACACCACCGAAAATACAGCTTACAAACAGTCAGACTGATGTTAACATACAAACAGAAAATGGATTTTTGTCACAAAACAAGAGCAATGAAGTTGGCAAAAGAGCTCAGGCAGACAGGCGATCTGTGCAAAACCTCAAGGTCAGAAATACACTGCTGTTAGGAGATGGTGCAATTAGAGATGTGAGAGGAATCCAGACTTGCTGATATCCATGTTACACTATTTCTGAGATTTAAAAAACTCGCACGTAACATTTTGTCAACACACTGAGGAGTTAAACAGCTGTTGCATGTGGATGCAGTTGACACCAGAATGGAACAGACTGAAATCTTGAAATTGGATTTCACCCCGCCAGAGACCAAGCCAATGTGTCAGCACCAAGATCAGCAGCACCACCAGCAGCACCACCACAACTACCACAACCATTTCCCCCAGCGAAGGAGTCATCACCAGCACCACATGTATCTCCCCAGCAGCACCACCACCATCCCCAGTGAAGGATTCATCACCCGCATCACTTCCCCCAGGGCCCTCATCACAGGCCTTGAACCTGTCTGTGCCTCCCCTGCCCACTGACCATCTCCCATCTACTCCGTCTAGAGACTCTTCACTCTCCTTTTTCTCCCCACCTTCACTCATGGCCCTTCCCAACCATCTAGAAACCTCATCAGATTAGGAATTAAGATGGCTCCCCTCACCTAATATAGCGTGATCAAGAGTGCTACCCCTCACCCAAACTCTCCCCTGCTCCGCCTCCTCGGTTCTCACCTAGTCCCTTACCCACACTCCCCTCTGCTCCACCTCCTCATCTGGTCCCTCAAACTCCCCCCACTTGCCTGTCACTGCCTTCCCCTGCCTTCCCCGAGAGCTGTTATCAACAAGAGCTAGGATACACAGGGCTTCTGCTATCCCAGGACATACAGTCATGATAATATCATGCTAAGGCCCTCTGATAGAGCTACACTTGAAACAGAAGTTTACATACACTATATAAAAAGACACGTATGCTTTTTTGTCACTGTCTGAGATGAAATTGGACTAAACATTTCCTGTTTAGGTTAATTAGGATTACCAAAATTATTTCTATTTGCTAAATGCCAGAATCATGAGAGAAGCATTTTTAAAGACAATTTTTTATTACTTTCTTCAAAGTCAGAAGTTACATACAGTAAGATTACTATGTCTTTAAACTATTTGGGAAAACCCAGATGATGATATCATCTTTAGATGCCTCTGATAGGTTTATTGACAACATTTGAGTTGATTGGAGACACACCTGTAGATGTATTTGCCAGTTAATACGCAGCAATAATGTGTCTTACTACAGCTATGCAGATGACACTCAGACCTATGTCCTATGTCTCACTGGCAGCAGGTGAATATGGACCAGTGGATTCACTTTGCCAACTGATCAGTGTGTGGATGCAAAACAACATTCTCCAGCTAAACGCATAGTCTTTAGCCCACAGAAACAAAGAACCTTCAAATCAGGCTAGAAATCTAGGGGTAATAATGGACTCAGACTTGAACTTTAACAGCCACATCAAATCAGTAACATCTGCAGCTTTTTACCACCTAAAAACATTGCAAAAATCAAAGGTATGCTGTCAAAACCAAACTTGGAGAGACTTATCCATGCATTTGTCTCCAGTGGTTTGACTACTGTAACGTCCTGCTCACTGGCCTCTCCAAACAATTAAGACAGCTGCAGTACATCCAGAACGCTACTGCTCAGGTCCTGACTCAAACCAGGAAGCACAAGCACAAAAGTCCTGTGCTCAGGTCTCTGCACTGGCTTCCTGTGGCTCAGAGAATAGACTTTAAAGCAGCTCTAATTGTGTACAAGTCTCTCCATGGACCAGCACCAAAGTACATCTCCGACATGTTAGTGCCATATGAACAATCTCGCACTCTGAGGTCTTCAGGGACCGGCCTCCTTCTGGTGCCCAGAGTCAGGACTAAACATGGAGAATCAGCGTTTCAGTTTTATGCAGCTAAAACCTGGAACAGTTTTCCTGAAGATGCAAGACAGGCCTCTACTCTGACAATGTTTAAATCCAAACTCAAAATGGTTCTGTTTAGCTGTGCATATGACTGAAAGGTTTTTATTCTGCACACTTTTGTTTTAATGTTAATTTCACGATGTTTATTTGTGATTATTAATGTTTTGATTTGTAGTGTTGTCATTTTAATGTCTTTCTTATTCTGTAAAGCACTTTGAATTAGTTTGTGTACAAATTGTGCTATACAAATAAAATTCCCTTGCCTTTTGTCGTAAATACATGGAGATGGACAGAGAGATATGAATGATAAAACTATTGGCACTCGGGAAACGGGGCCCTTCACAGCTGCAGGGCCCTACAAACATATGTAGTTTGTGTATAGGAAGATCTGGCTCTGCGTATAGGCAAGGCAAGGCAAGTTTATTTGTATAGCACAATTCGTACACAAAGTAATTCAAAGTGCTTTACAGAATAAGAAGGACATTAAAATCACACAAATCAAAACATAAATAATCACAAATAATCATCATAAAATTAACATTAAAACAGAAGAGTGCAGAATGAATGAATGAATGAATATTGTTTATTTGAGCAGGCATAATAAAAAAACAAAACAGTGTACGTCCAAATCCAAATTTTGCGCAATGCTCAAAAGGAGTAAGCAGAAGTATAATACTTGTGAGAGCTTACCCCCCATATTTAACTAAATCACACAATTAAGATGTTGATCACAGTAGCAAAGATTGTACAGAAAAGTTAGGTCACAATTATAACATTCCTTCACCATCTGTGCGTGTGTATGTGTGTGTGTATATATGTAATGTGTATGTGTGTAACATCCATACACATGCCCACACACACCGAGTGTGCGTGTGCAAGTGTATGCAAGTAAAGTGTATGTGTGAATCATTCAAACACATGCACATACACACCAGGTGTGCATGTGCATGCATGTAATGTGTGTGCATAATGTTTACGTAGATTAAAAACTCGCTAAATTGTAGTTAATAGAAAGTACATTGAGGCAGTAGATAATGAATTACAGAGAATTGTTAACACCCAACACATTGATGAGTATTCATAGTTTTACTATGATCCTTCTTTAGTAGCATAGTTTTTGAGTGAAGTGAAATGGTTTTCTACAAAGCCACATTGGCGTTCATGTAGATTGTTTTTATTGATATAGTTGTTAAGTCTATCACTGAATAGTTTTTCGAGGATTTTTGATAGCTGAGGCAGCAGAGAGATAGGTCTGTAATTAACAAAGGAATGTTTGTCACCATTTTTAAATATTGGCAGTACTTTTGCAATTTTCATTTTTGATGGGAATTTAGCGGTTACAAAAGACAAGTTACAAATGTGTTTTAATGGTTTAACAATTTCATGTATGACTTGTTTAATTAAGCTCATCTCCAAGCCATCACAATCCTGTGATTTTTTGCCCTTGAACTGACCCATAACCTGCAGGATCTCCATCTCATTGACAGGGCTGAGGAAGAAGGAACTCGAGTTTAGATTTCCGCAGAAAGCAGCTTGTCCACCCTGGGTATTGCTAGACGGTTGAATTGATTTGGCAAGTTCCGGCCCAATCTCGACAAAGTACTTATTGAAACCTTCAGCCACTTCTTGCATGTTTACGATTGTCTTATCATTGTGTGTATAATATTCAGCAATGCAATTGTTTTTTGGCCTTGCACCAATTATCTCATTTAATACTTTCCAGAAGCCTTTCATATTGTTTTTGTTGCTGTCAAGCAAAGTCCTACAGTAGTTTTTCTTACATTTCCTCATTATATCTGTTAATTTGTTTTTATACTTTTTGTATCTAATTTCAGATTCCTTGGTTTTAGTCTTAATGAATTTTTTATATAGCATATTTTTTCTTTTTACAGGCATTAACCAGGCCACTCGTCATCCATAGGTTACATTGTTTTTGTTTGATATGCTTTGTTTTTAACATAGGACAATGCAGGTCAAGACATGATTTAAAATCGATTATAAAATTATTATATGCAGTGTCTACATCACTTGCGTTTAGAGTTTTTCCCCATTTTTGAGACTTAAGACTTTGCTTGAGAGCATTTATGGATTCACTTGACACTTTCCTTCTATAATTACCTGTGTTTGTATCATACTGGTATGTTTTTTGATGAACAAAGTACTCCCTGTTTTCTAGATAGGACTTGAACCACTTTAGTGCCATACCAGAGATGCCCACCCAGTCCTCTAGTCTCTGTAAGAGGATCCCATGATCCACAGTGTCAAAGGCAGCACTCAGATCTAACAGGATCAAGACTGAGACTTTGCCTGCATCAGTGTTCAGGCGGATGTCATTTGTCACCTTGATAAGAGCAGTCTCAGTGCTCTGGTGGGGTCTAGAACCTGATTGGAAGACATCAAAGGAGTTGTTCATTTGGAGAAAAACTTTTTCAAGGACTTTGCCTAGAAACAGCAGATTAGAGATTGGTTGGTAATTGTTCAACATTCTGGCATCAAGACTGCTCTTCTTTAGGAGAGGCTTGATAACCACAGTTTTAAAAGCTCTTGGGAATGTTCCAGATTGAAGTGACATGTTAACTATGCAAGTGAGTGGTGACAGCAAACTGTTGAGCACAGACTTTAGAAATTTAGTGGGTAACACATCAAAGCAGCATGTAGATGAACTCAGACTAGTGACAATCTCTTGGACAGTTTTGTCAGTTACAGGTGTGTAAGAAATGTTCGTTCCTGGTGCAAGCGTCAAAGAGGACTAAGAGACTAAAGTATAAGTCAGAAGGGTTTAATGAGTTCATCACAGGTAAAGTTAACAATGAAGCACCGGACTCTCAGGAAAGGATAGGAAGAGAGTCCTGAGATGTTTGTATTTCCAGCTTTTATAGGCCTCCCAGCGCGTGTGTGTGAGGCGGGACTTCTTCTCGGCAACATGTGGTTACACATTAAAAACCTTTTGGCAAAATCCTACAATGTGTGTTTTTAAGTCAATCAATCTCATTGTTTTATGACCCTCACAGGATGGGGGGCACTCAGTCCTTGGTGAACAGGGCCACAGATAAGAAGTGGCCCTGGTCATAGGTGTTATCTTCTTGGCCCCAGTGCTCGCAGATTGCTTTATGACCCTCTAAGGGTGGGGGTCAGACAGTCTTTGGTGAATAGGGCTACAGGCATCTGGGGTAGTATTACATTGTTAAAAAATACCTTACAGGTGCAAAGTGAGTCAGCTCTGTCTAGGTGGGTGCTGGGTTGTTATTTGCGTTGTTGAATTGATGGCATTTTTAATGCTCTGAACCTTGTTAATAAAGAATACTGCAAACTCATTGCACTTAGATGTGGAAATTAGTTCTAACGACAGCAGAGCTGGGAGGTTTGTTAATCTGTTTACTGTTGCAAACAGGACACGAGAGTTGTTACTAGAACTTCCAATAATGTCAGAAAAAAATCTTTGCCTTGTTCTACATAAAGTGTGGTTGTACATATGCATCTTTTCTCTGTAAATCTCATAATGAACCTGGAGCTTTGACTTGCGCCATTCCCGCTCGGCTCTCCGGCCACTCACTTTCCTGTGCCCTGACTGAGTCATCATTCCTCCATGGCGCTTTCTGCTTATCTTAAACCATTTTAACCTTCATCGTGGCAATGGTGTACAGAACATTTAAAACACTTGAAGTCACAGAGTTCAACAAATCATCAACATTAGAACATGAGGCATTTTCAAAGTGTATCATTTCCATGGACAGTGCACCTGTTTTATCATTTATGTGTCTCCTTCGAACAACTGCAGGACCAGCCGCTGGTTTGGGAATATCAGACAGGTCAAAAAAGACACAGAAATGATCAGACAGAGCAACATCCACCACATTGACATTTGAAATATTTACTACTTTTGTGATGAGCAGGTCCATAGTGTGCCATCTGTTGCGAGTGGGCTTGCTGACATGCTGAGTTAGACCAAAGGTTTCAAGGACAGAACTGAGTTCTTTAGTGCTTCTGTCAAACACATTATCCACATGTACATTAAAATCACCTGTAATGACTAAACCATCAAAGTCAGTGCATACGACTGAAAGCATCTCAGTAAAATCATCAATAAAACTCAGACAGTGCTGGGGAGGTTTGTATATGACTAAGTAGAGTATGAAGGGTGATTGTTTTAGCTCAATTTTAAAGGAAACATACTCAAAAGATGAAAACACCCCAAATGATAATCTGTGAGTAACTAAATTATCTCTAAAAAATGCACACACACCTCCACCTTTTTTGTTTACTCGTGTTTCAGATTCAAATTTAAAGTTGGGAGGAGTTGATTCAACTAGAATTGCCTTACCTGTGTTTTTGTCGAGCCATGTTTCGGTTAAAAACATAAAATCAGGATTAAAAGAGGAAATAAAATCATTAATTAAAAATGACTTGTTACATAAAGATCTAACATTGAGCACAGCAAGTTTCAGATTAGTTTCAGTAGGACTGGATCCTATCTTCTTACAAGGAATGTGAACTAAATTTCTCTGATTGGACAGTCTAACTGTCCTTCTGTTAATCAGTCTACGTGGTGTAACTGTAGATATAGCTCCATCACAGGCCTCAGCATGATATTATTTTTATCATGACTGTATGTCCTGAGACAGCAGGGGCCCTGTGTGTCCTAGCTCTTTGTGATAACAGCTCTGGGGGAGGGCAGGGAAGGGTGAGCTGGGGGAAGTTTAGGTGAGGGACCAGGTGAGGTGGGTACGGGGTGGGTAGTATAGTTGATGCCAGAACTCTTGATCACACTATATTAGGTGTGGGGGGAGCCATCTTAGTTCCTGATCTGATGAGGCTTTCTAGATGGTTGGGAAGGGCCATAGGTGAAGGTGGGGAGGAAAAAGAGAGTGAGGAGTCCCTAGAGGGAATAGATGTAGCAAAGGGGGCCCAGGGCTTGTCTGTGGGCAGGGGAGGTGATGCTGCTGGGGCTGAAAACTCTGTTGGGGCTGTCACAGACAGGTTCAAGGCCTGTGATGTGGGCCCTGAGGGAAGTGACGCTGGAGATGAATCCTTCACTTGGGAGGGTGGTGGTGCTGCTGACTTGTTCTCTGGGGGAGGTGGTGGTGGTGCCAAATTCCTTGCTGGGGGAGATGGTTGTGGTGCTGGTGGTGACTCCTTCACTGGGGGAGGTGATGGTTGTAGTTGTGGTGCTGCTGGAGGTGCTGACACATTGGCTTGGTCTCTGGCTGGCACAGCAGGAATGCTTCTCTCATTCCTTTTTTCTCTCACTGGCCCAGGACCCTGTCCAGGCCGGTTTCTCAGAGCATGGAGGAGGTTACCCGTCAACACTCTCACTCCACCTCTGCTCAGGTGCGGGCCATTTCCCTTGAACAGGTCCTGTCGTTTCCAGGACAGATCAAAGTTCTCAATATAATGCAGTCCTCTGGCTACACATTCGTTGAACAGCCATGTGTTCAGCTGAAGCAGCTGGGTAAATTTGTTCATCTTCCTTCTGTCTATGCCTGGAAGAGGTCCACTGATGAAAGTCTTAACCTCCATTTTATCAAGCTCCCCGAATAATATAATGAAATTCTTTTTTAAGATTTCAGTCTCATTCATTCTGGTGTCAACTGCACCCACGTGCACAATCAGCTGTTTAGCTCCTTGATATGTTGACAAAACTTTTGGCAGGAGTTTTGTAATCTCAGAGACAGTGTGACTGGGGTAAGAGCAGGTTTGGATTCCTCTGTGAGTCACATCTCTGATAGCACCGTCTCCTAGCAGCAGCGTATCTCTGACCTTGACGTTTGGCATAGATCGCTTGTCTGCCGCCGCTCTTTTGCCAATGTCATTGCTCTTGTTTTGTGACAAAAATCCATTTTCTGCTTGTATATTAACATCAACATCAGTTTGTGACAGTGGTAAAAATCTGTTTGTAAGTTGTATTTTGGGTGATGTAACTATATTAGCATAGTCTCTTATCACTTGTTGCGTTGGCTTTTCATTCTTGTCTTTACAAAGTTTTGGGAAAGATGCCGTATCACTCAGGTTTAAGTTGAAAGTAGCAATTTTTTCACCCTCTTCTTTGAAAGTAACTGTGGGTTGCTTACCACTGGAAGTCACAGAGAGCGTGCGGTGAAGTCCTTTTTCAGATTGTAAAGCAAATATCCGTGCTTGTAGCTCTTAATTTGTTGTTGATAGTTCTGACTGCGTTCGCAGAAAGAATTCCTTTGGTTTCTACCCCCGGACATGTTGCTGGCTCGTCAGAAATTTGGTTAAAAAATGTAAAAATGGTTTAAAATTCTTGGTTTACTTAAAAGACATAGGAAGATCCAGCTCTGTTATAACAAGCTTTAACTCCCACCGAACAGTGGTAATGTTAGCAATCTAGGGGCCCTAGGCGAGTTTATATTATCGTCACTTTTTTCCCGTTGTTCCTCAGTGCCACACATTTCTATTTATTTTATTTAGGGTGGACTAGAAACTTCAATTTACGATACAATTACATTTTTGTTTTTGTCAATTACAGTTTAAAGTAACAGGTCTAAATCACAGAAATCGGTTTGGTAAAATTGATAGCTTAATCATTTTTAAATGCCTGATCACTTTTTTTCTGTAGAAGCCCTATGGACAAAGGGCACATGTTAATTTACACTTAATAAAGACATAGCTCTGAAATAAAACAAGAAACCCTCCTATGAAATAAACTCTTAATTTGTTGTTTATATTCATAGTTGGAGCACATCATGTGACGAGTGGCATGTTTTAACATGTATTTCATTATTGTATTTCAGGCAAGCATTTTTGTCATAAAAAGCCATTAAAAACTGCAGGGACAACCAACCCCACACATTGTGACAACCTACCCTGGCATGGGGCAGTTGTTGTCACAATTGATTGTTTCTTTAACAGTCATTAACTTTTGATCACAATATGTTATTAAAATGTTGTCTAACCCACTGATTTGATTTCGGTTATGTAGGTTATGTGTGGCTTTTTTGGAATATTCTGATGATGAGCAATTTGCTCCTGAGTAAACGTGAGACTACCAACCCCCGGTCTCCCCTTTTTAGGTTACTTATAGGCTATTAAATTTTCTATTTTCTTTTTGTGGAAAGACTCAGACACAAAAGGAAAGTATTAGTAAGCTTTATTGGATGAGTTATCTCAGACCCCTCAGCTATGTCATCCCACCGGTAGATGACATTTAGTAGATGTCTTTCCCCTGGGGCCTGACCACTGGAGGTGGTAGAGGTGAGGCTGAGGTGAGTGAAGGGGACGATGAGATGATGGGAAGCCGAGGGGGTGCTGGGGAGGAGGTGGGCCACGGCACAAACTGAAGTGGCTGTGCATTTGGGATGGGGGTTTAAATTGATCTGACTGGGTGCTGATTGGATGAAGAGGGGCACAATTAGGTCTTCCAGGCTGAATTTGCGCTGAATTAAAGCATTTTATCAAGCACATGCTGAGACCTATATGGGATCTAAGCCTCTCTTTGCACTTCGAAGAAGATATAAACCTTTGATTTTAGCAATGTTTTTAAATGGTAAAAAGCTGCTGATGTTATTGATTTGATGTGACTGATAAAGTTGAAGTCTGACTCCATTATTACCCTAAATTTCCAACCTAATTTGAAAGAGAAAGAGATTGGAAGAGCAGTGCAGAGCTACAAGGAACTCACACATTTCAATTTAGAATTACAGTGAACTTTAATGGTGCAAAAGCACAGTTCCTCCTCCCAGTTACTCTGTGTCAAGAAAACTCTGTTCTCGACGCGCTGTTTTACCAATAAGACTCAAAACAGGTTTAGACTTATTTACTCTGATCAGAGGGGATCAGAGGGAAGGAGCACAGAAGAAACCACACGGATGTGCTTCCATGATGTCTGCTCTGCCTTCTTCACCGTGTCCTCCTCAAACCAGGCTTTTTATTAACAGCTTGACATTCCAACAATTCCAACAAAATATGTCAATAGAACAACATCCCAGACCCCTCCCCACATTCACACGGCCTTTCTGTTATTTTAGGTTACTCATCTGTTGACCATTCAACTTTTCAACTTAGTTCAATCACTTTACGACATGAATACTTTACGACTTGATTACACAGATATCCATCAGACCTGGTTAGTCTGTAACACAATATAAACACACAATTCATTAATGATAAAAATAAAAGCATCATTTCATTCACACTCCTTAATTTGTATTTGTCATAGTTCTACCTGTGTGCTTGTTTTTTCCTCAGTCCGGCTCCGTTTTTCAGCCTTTTCCGGCCCTTCTTTTGTTACCTCCCTGGTTTCCCAGCAGCTGCCTCTCATTGTGTTAATCAACTCAGGGTAGCCTATATATACTGCTTCTGTTCAGTTAGTTCTTGCTAGATTGTTGAACAGCCAAAAGCGACTATCAAGCCTGGTATCTGCATTACCCAGCTGCATTTCTGAAATTCTGAATGTGTGTTTCTCTCTGTTTGAGTTGCCTATTCCTGAGTTTATTTTCCCAGCCTGTTTCCCCCTTTTTGAATTCCCAGTCTTGAATGAGATTTTCATTGATATTAAATAAGACATCTTTCCTCAGTTGTTTATTTACCTGATTTACCATATTCTGAATTACCTGTTAAAAGGACACCTTCTGTTGTAGTTTTTAAGACCTTTTGATTGCTCACTTTGTGTTGCATTTGAGTCCAGTTACCTGTGTGATAGTATTCTTGTTTGCATTCCTTCCTAAGCCACACAACGGAGATATGTGGACTGTAAATCCCACAGAAGACTCCAGGATGGACTACAGTGCTACACCACGTCCGGCTGGATATAGAAAATACTTGCAGAGCCTCCAGACTCTCAAACCCATCCGCTTTTCTTCACCAGAGTCAGTATCTTTTTGTTTTTACAATTTTCAATCGTTTTGGACACACTTTTCTATTGAAAATGTACATTTGCAACTCCTCACACAGAATCCCGAACAGGGTTACAGTTTTCTAAAGTAAAATATTTGCAGATTTTGGCATTTACATTCAAAACTAATCAATCATCTCCCAAAAGCCAGTTTTACCATCTAAACTCAAACTTTGGCCATGTGTTTTATGTGCTCTTTCATTCATTTAACACTGCAGCTCAGAGATTTACTGCAAATGGGGTTCACACACACAGGAATTGTAAGAGCTGTGTTTTGTGTCTATATCTATGCCCATATACCTAATACAGTAAAAGTTCACATTTATTGAAGTTTACATTTATTTGATTGGGACAGTGCATTCTAATGAACTAGGACAGAGTATAAGGGTCGCTTAAATAAAAAAAAAATGTGCGGGCGCTATGAGAAAAAGTCATATTACGAGAAAAAAATATTACAAGAATAAAGTTGTAATATTACGAGAAAAAAGTCGTAATATTAAGAGAATAAAGCCGTATTTTTATGAGAATATTGGCTCCTGTGCGTTATGGAGAATTTGGAGCATTTTTTTCAGATAAACTTTCAACTGGGGTTTATGCACGATGAAATACTGTGTCTTCTAGCCCACCATCACCACACTATCATCAGTATAAGTACTTTGAAGGGACACTGCAAGCATTTGAGTTTGTTTAGTTGGAGGAACCAGACAGATTTAGAAGGAATTGCTGAACAAAATGCTCCAAATTCTTCATAACGCACTGGTCACTCATTCACGCACAGCAGCCTATATTCTCATAAAAATACAACTTATTTCTCGTAATATTACGACTTTTTTTCTCGTAATACTTTTTTTTCTTGTAGCGCCCGCATAATTTTTTTTATTTAAGTGACCCTTATACTCCGTCGTAGTGCATTCTAATGACATGATACAGCATGAATGTAAACACACCAGATTATAGCCAAAGGCTAATCTTCATCCATTAGAGATTATATAACTCAGTAGTGGATTTTATTGTTTTGAATATATTTATGATGATGAAAATTGAGAGACATCAGAGTAGCAAAGACATCAACACTGCTTTTACTATACATAAAGTTTGATTCAAGTGTGGAATCCTTTGTTGTTAGATTTTAGATGTTCACAGATTGTAGTTTTTTTGCCCTTGTGCTTGTTGTAACGACATATTTTTGCAATTCATAGAAAACATGGAAATATGCCAAGTTTTTCTTATATTCATCACATTAATTATGATATGCTTCTCATATGTGTCATATCTTTCCAGTTTCTCTGTAACTTGACTTGAGAAATTCCAGTTACATTCTGGAAATAACGTTCCTGAAAAATCCTTTCATGCTTGATGTATTCATTTTTCTTTAAATTATAATTTGTGTGTTATACAAGGGCAAATGCACAAGACAATGCCGGCTTTCTATCCTTTTCAACATTTGCCTGGATGACTCCTATTTTGTGGTCTATTTTCCGGGGGAAAATGGACTTTAATTCACTTCATATATCGCCATATGATGCATCTGATTTCAGCACAAACAGGTCAGAATGATAAATTATAATTTATATGAAGTGGCTGGAAAATTATTTTATGTCTTCGTTGTAGACTTAACAGATTATGGGAAGAGGAAGTGGCCAGAGTGGGACAAGACAAAGCATCTTTAACTCGAGTGCTGATGAGGTTTCAGAAAACCAGGCTCATCGTGTCCTCTGTTGTCGGAGCTATTGCAATGTTGGCTGCATTTCTAGGGCCAGTAAGTCACCACATATGAGATCTATGTTCAGGGTTTGTTTGTGGGTTGAAATTCAAGTAATTAAAATCCAAATAGTCTGTGATGGTGTTTTTAGAAACCAAACAGTCTCTCTCCCAATGAATGTAGTTTATTGCCTACACATGACATGACAGAGATAATAAAGCTGAGCAATTGTTCTGTAAACCACACAATATTGGATTTAAAACAAGCAATTCCTAGTCGAGTTTAAAACTATAAGACTAATAAAAACATTTTATGTAATGTTATATAACTAACTTTTGTTTAAATCTCTCCATAGGCTGTAGTGGTTTTTCAGGTCCTTCAGTACATTAGTGATCCAGAGTCTCACACATTAGCCAAAGGAATAGGTCTGGCTTTGGCGTTGTTCACCACTGAATTCAGCAAAGCTTTCTTCATATCTCTGTTCTGGGCCATCAACCTGCGCTCAGCTGTCAGACTGAAAGGGGCCTTCTCAGCACTAGCTTTCCAGAAGATCCTCTCCCTTCGAGTCAACAATGGCATTCCTATGGGAGAGGTGAACATCCTGTAACAGGATTACTGTGTAATATTACTGTGTAATAACTTTACATTAATGTTTCTCTTTCTTCAGTTGATTAATATTTTGACCAGTGATGGACACAGGCTTTTTGAAGCTGGCATATTTGGGAGCTTTTTATTGATGTCCCCTGTCCTGTTTATTGCATGTATTGTGTATGCCTGTTATGTGTTGGGCGCTACTGCCCTTGCTGGTGTCTTCATCTACATACTCATCATACCTTTACAGGTGGGTACATAAATATTTTAAAGAATTAGAGCTGAGCTGTTAAAGAATCATCTTTATAATTATTACAATTACTCTGGGCAGCTTTTTATGGGCAAAATGATAGAAAAATTCAGATTTCCTGCCATTAAGTCAACCGACAGTCGAGTTCGCAAAATGAATGAGATACTGAATAGCATCAAACTAATCAAGATGTATGCCTGGGAAGAAAGCTTTGAGAAAGAAGTTGCAGGTATAATTTTAATATTTTTAGTTTTAATGAGACATATTGCTATGCCTTGTATTCACTGATCTATCACACATTATCATTATTTAAATTAAGCTTGAGTCGAGAACAACATCCTGGCAAGGGACTAGGCCTAATTAAAACCGCATCCAATCAAGTAATAAACAAGAATGGCCTTGCCACTGACCAGTATTGAAAATTAAAACCTCAATGAGCTCTAATTTTGAGTGAAATCCCAGAGAAAAAAATAATGAAAGACGGCTCAGTAGCACCACCTCAAACTTGGATTTTCATGGGGCAACTTAAAAATCTAAAACTCAACACAAAAACTAGAATATGTCAGAACATGCAAAAAATTATGGCCACGCCAAAACCTGTACAGCCATATTGGATCAAACCTGTGACAAAAGTGGACATCATACTTTTGACATTTCTGCAAACACTTGTTAGAAAACATTTCAAATATAGCCAAAAGACACAAAACTCCTGTGTGATTAAAGAACATCAATTATGTTTTTAAGTCAACTTTAGTTGGAGACTTGAACTTTAACAGCCACATCAAATCAATAACATCTGCAGCTTTTTACCACCTAAAAAACATTGCAAAAAAAACAGACTTGGAGAGTCTTATCCATGCATTTGTCTCCAGTAGGTTAGACTACTGTCACGGCCTGCTCACTGGCCTCTCCAAACGAGCCTTAACACAGCTGCAGTACATCCAGAACACTGCTGCTCAGGTCCTGACTCAAACCAGGAAGTACAGCACGGTGACTGAGTGCCATCACTCATGTCTCACAGCAAGAAGGTTGGTTCGATCCCCGGGTCACCAGGCCTTTCTGTGTGGAGTTTTTCATGTTTCTCCCCGTGTCTGGATGGGTTTCCTCTGGGTACTCCGGTTTCCCCCATCAACCAAAACATGAACGCCCTTCGAGACAACTGTTGTTGTGATTTTGGGCGTTACAAAAATAAATGAATTGAATTGAATGTCTGGTGCTCAGGTCTCTGCACTGGTTTCCCGTGGAGAATAGACTTTAAAGCAGCTCTGCTTGTGTACAAGTCTCTCCATGGACCAGCACCAAAGTACATCTCCGACATGTTAGTGCCATATGAACCATCTCAAACTCTGAGGACCTCAGGGACCGGCCTCCTGCTGGTGCCCAGAGTTAGGACTAAACATGAGGGAATCGGCGTTTCAGTTTTATGCAGCTAAAACCTGAAACAATCTTCCTGAAGATGTGAGACAGGCCTCTGCTTTGATAATGTTTAAATCCAGGCTCAAAACAGTTGTGTTTAGCTGTGCGTATGACCGAAAGGTTTTTATTCTGAACTATACTTTATTGTCATTTTAATGTCCCTCTTATTCCTATAAAGCACTTTGAATTACTTTGTACAAATTGTGCTATACAAATAAACTTACCTTGCCTTTAAAGGCTCCTAGGCGCAAATAAAATGACCGGGGACAAAACTATGAAAATAATACTTAAGTATAAACAATCTACATCAACTAATGATTAACTAGAAATAACAAAAATATACAAGAAAAATTGGACTAACTTCTATGAACAAAACTGGGAAAAAAATCACTACAAAAATTTAGGCGAAAGGGGTCGGGGGGTCCTAGGATTGACCCCTGGAGTCATTTAGATCTGTACTGGTTTACAATGAACAAAATAAAACAAAAAAAAACAAACAATGATCTGCTTATGTGATTACTGTGTTACTGAATACAAGGCAAAAGCATAATGTATTTTCTTTAACTTAACCATTTAAGTCATTGTTATATCTGCTATTTGTGTTCTAGGTATCAGGAAGAAAGAAAGGAGAAATATTAGAAATGCTAGTTATTTTGAGAATGCCAATGTCAGCATCTCTACTCTCAGCCCTCTCATTGCCACTGTGATCACATTTTTGGTGCACACTGCCTTTGGCTTACCCTTGAATCCTGCTAATGTAAGTGACCCATTGTCTTTCCAAGGCCTAAAGTGTAGTTTATAACATTATATTATACGCATGTGCATGCATAGCACGACTATGGCTTTAAAATGTTCATTTTGGTGGCTATAGGTTTAGGGTTGCAAAATTTCAGGAATTTTCAAAGTTGGAAAATATAATATTTTTCCCTTACCAGGCATTTACCACCATTTCCATTTTTAATGCAATGAGGTTCAGTCTTGCTGTAACACCCATCACTGTTCGAGCTCTTGCTGTTGCTGCTGTTTCAGTTGGACGCCTCCAGGTAATCTCTTCTGCCCTCATGAAAAGTTATCAATGGTGAAGTTCTATAATTAAGGGCGACAGTGGTTAGCGTGTTGGTCCCCCAACCCGAAGGTCGGAGGATCGAGTCCCGCTCGGACCAAGTTCTGTCGTTGTGTCCTTAGGCAAGACACTTCACCCACATTGCCTAGTATGAAAGTGGTGTGTGTGCGAATGATAGGTGGTGGTCGGAGGGGCTGATGGTGCAGATTGGCAGCCTCACTTCCATCATGGCTACAGTAGTAGCTTACTATCACCAAGTGTGGAAATGAATGAATAATGACTATAGTGTAGCCCTTTGAGAGGCTTTGAGGACGCACATTACAAGTGTAAGCCATTATTATTATTGTTAATCTTTATTCAATCGAGACAAAAACTTAACCCAACTGTATATTGTTGACCATTTCTCAGTGATACTTGAACGCAGTCATTTCATCAGGTTTTTGTCCTTTGGTAAATTGATTTCTCTCTAAAAAGAAGTCTACATATTTACACTGCATGCACTGGTGAGCCACTACCTTCTTTAAGCAGCACAAACGCATGTCATTGAACAAATCTAGTATAAAGTATAATTATAATGTGGAACATTCCAGACAAAGCAATAACTATAGAAACAAGCAGAACCCATCAACAAAAACTTTGCACAGTGCAAAGTTGAAATTTTTTAATATGTAATGTGCAGAAAGAAAATATTTTAGACATGTACATCGTTTTAAGTAAGCAAAGGTCAAATTATACACACATATTGTTATAGACAAATCAAATTACAATGATAGCCCCATATTTAAGTCCACAAATTAGTTTAAGTGTCTGGCACTTTAAGTGGAGGCACTCTCACCTCAGCAAGACGATCCCAGGTTCAACTATCAGGTTGAATTTGCAAGTTCGTCTTGTGTCTGGGTACTGGGCACTTCAGTTTTTAACCTAACCTATAAACACAGACAAAATGACAGGTGGCACGGTGGTCAGGAGGGAGAATTACAGAGAAGGAACACATCACTAATCAGAGTACAGTATTCTGTTGGTTAGTTTGTTTCTTACCTGTAGTTTCTCTGCTGGGTCACTTCTGACTCCACCTGGCAATCTGGAAATAGGGTAGGTGAGGATTTAACAGATCTTGATTCCTTAAAAGTAGAAAGTTTATAAAATACATATGATCAGGGTTAATTTGATTGGCCAAGATTGTATTTTTACAGTACTACTCACACTTTTACCATTAATAAATTACAAATTGAAGAATTGCAGTTGCTATTCTGTTACAGAAAATACTGCGTCTCAAGGATCCAGAACCATATCTGATAAGAGGTAAGGACGAAGACTTGGCTGTAGTCCTGGAGAATGCCACACTCTCTTGGGCCAGACCAGATGAAGAGACAGAAGACAAGGAGAGACCTTCAGAATCCCAGCTGGAAGTCAAGCCCACTTTGAAGAACATCTCTTTCACATTACCAAAGGTGCACAACTATTTAAAAAGTATTTTTTGTGTTTGTCATCCTTTTTTTTTTTTTTTTTTTTTCTGGAACCAAAACTTGAATATGAACTGAATATAGTATTCAGAAGTTGGTTCAATTGGATTATCCTGATTTAGGGTAACTGTCAATGCTATATAGCTGTTAATAATCATGAATAAATAAATTAGGATATGTCTTGGAGCAATCCATTGTACTTTAAATATTATATTATGAGAAGACTAACTTGACGCGTTTTCTTTTTTTTTTTTTAATTAGTACTTCATTTGGTCGATCTCCTATTCAGCTAATTTGGGCCTTGACAATCATGAATGTACTCCTTGTTGAAAAGAAATGTATCTAACATCTTTGTGTACAAGATAACTACCCCTCTAAATGACAGTGGAGAGGACAAATAATTTGAGCATTACTTTATCAAGAATTCATCTAATTTTAATTTTTAAAACACTGCAGTTCTGTGGGTACATATATGTACTAATATTTTAAATCGCTGTGTTCTCTCCTGAAGGGTAAACTTCTTGGAGTTTGTGGGAACGTTGGGAGTGGTAAATCATCTCTCATTGCGGCCATTTTAGAACAGGTATGATCTGTATGTGAAATATGATCTGATCTTCACAATCTAAACTATTTGGCCTGTTTTTGTTTTAGATGTACCTTCAGCAGGGGTCAGTTGCAGCCAGTGGGACCTTTGCCTATGTTGCTCAGCAAGCCTGGATATTCCATGGGACTGTCCAAGAAAACATCCTGATGGGTGAACCCTTTGAGCAGCACAAGTACATTTGAAAATGATATATTTAAAATTTTTGTCATGCCATGTTGTACTGGATTGTTTAGGTCCTGTTAGAAAGTTTGCCCAAAAACTGGAGAGGGTTGGAAGGACCTGGTGCTGAGTCATTGGCTGGTGGACACCACATGACCTGGATTTAGAGGCTTGTAGTCTAGTATGGCATCTGGTACAAAACAAACAAAAAATTATGGCTCACATACATTCTCAGATTGCTGGATTTGGGATGGAACCCTCCATGTGTGGTCAGGAGCTTTCATGTCATCTGTGGTCTGTATCTCCTCCTTTGGCCAGCTAATGATCCCTGCTGGGTATCTGATTACAGGCAGGGCATAGCTGTTTACTGTCTTGTTCTTACCATTGAGCTGGTTTCTTAGCACTTTCCTTACTCATTGGAGGTATTTGACCGCAGCCACTTTCCTTGTTGCTTCTTCAAGATTGCCATTTTCTTGTGGGATACCAAAGTTCTTGTACTTGTGCACACTGTCTGTTATTGTTCCTTCTGGGAGTGAGACCCGTTCTGTGTGGACTATCTTTGTCACCATCTAACTACACTTCTCAAGCCTGAATGACATTCCAATGTTTGTGCTGTAGATCATCAGTAAATCTCTCACTCTTAGCATAAAGCTTGATGTCGTCCACATAGAGGAGTTGACTGATGGTGGCCCTATTCCTGAGTCAGTATCCAGTCAGATGATTTGGTTGAGGGGGTTCAGACCTATGCAGACCAGCAGTGGGGACAGTGCGTCTCCTTGTTATACTCCACATTTGATGGTCATTTGTGCTTGTGGCTTTCCATTGGCCTCAAGGGTGGTTTTCCACAACCTCATCGAGATTGCAGTGAAGGCTGTTGATGTTGTACAGCTTCAGGCATTCCTTAAAAGTTTTGACTGGCCAGAATAAAATGATAGCAGCTGCTCCATTTTTTTTTTTTTTTTGGTTTACAGATATGAAAAAGTCCTGGATGTTTGTAGTCTCCATGCTGACTTGAAGATTCTCCCGTATGGGGATCAAACTGAGGTATGGGTCCCATTCATATGCCCCCACGGTTTCTTTCTCTCATGTAGCCTAAAAACACTCTGCACAATAATATTAATTACTCTTTAAAACACTACTAGTGGATAGATAGAGAGGCTATTATTGACACAGGGCCAAGTTTGAGGCACAGCAGATCTAGAGTCAAAATTTGTTAAACCAAAACATTCCACTCCCTTCAGAAGTAATCCACCAGTTTTCTGCACTTGTGCTGAAGAAAACACTGGTAACACATCACATTCTTTTGATTGATTTACTTAATTCAACTTTGAAAATACTGTCAAACAAATTTATTTCAGACAATACATTAAGAATTAATATTCTTTTGACTGGACAGTCTCAATGACTCGCAGTTATATTGTAGAAAATTTGACATACTTGCGAACATTACAAATAAAATCATTGCTATTTTTTTAACCAATATTTAGTTTTTATTTTAACATAAAATAAAATGCACATTTCTGCTAACAGATAGGAGAGAGAGGGCTGAACTTGTCAGGAGGGCAGAAGCAGAGGATCAGTTTGGCCAGAGCGGTCTATTCCAACAGAGACATTGTTCTTCTGGATGATCCTCTGTCAGCTGTTGATGCCCATGTGGGGAAACACATCTTTGAAGAATGCATCAAGAAGGAGCTCCATGGAAAGTCTGTCATACTGATTACACACCAACTACAGGTACTTCAAGGCTTATGAAAAGAAATACTGATATGTACAATGTCTACATGTTTGGTTTGTTTGTGTCATATTGATTCTGTGCTCTCCATTGATCAGTATCTGGAGTTTTGTGATAGCATTTTGCTGCTGGAAGATGGAGAGATAGTTGAAAGTGGGCATCACCAGGAGCTGATGGGATTTAACAAGCGCTACGCTCAGCTCATTAGCAGCTACCAAATGCAGCAGTCCCAAGTAAGACAATTTACAATGAAATCATCCATCACAACTACACCTTAATTAGTCTTAACACATGTGCAAAGACTATTTCATTAGTTAGGCTTAGCTACTTAATTAATGCCTTAGATAGCTGTTTCAATAAGTAATTACTAACCCTGAGTCATTCTTCATAAACATTATATACAATGATTACATAATTAAGGCTAATTATGGTGGGGTTATCATTTGTCATAAAACATTTGTTTTGTTTTTTTAAAATCACTCTTAGGCCCAGAAAGATGAAGATGAGATACCCATTCAGGACAGAGTCCAGGAAGATACCATTCAAAGAGCCGGAGCAGAAAGTGGAATAGATAACCCAGGTTTGCCTTAATGTTTACAAATTTGAATCATGCATTTATCATGATTTAATGATTTTATGGACATTTTGTAAAATGTGTTTTGAAATAAACAAATACATTATTAACATGCTGCTCTTCTAGCCTTCGATATGTCAGATGAAAATGTGGGGTCAGTTCCCCCAAAACGTAAGTTGTTTTTTTTTCTTTTGCAACAATAATAATTTTAAGGTTAGCCAGATAGGAATGAGCACCTTTTGACCCCTAATGAGAATACTAAGCAGTAGATGGAAGAATGGTTTCCTCTAACAGTTAACATGCTTTATTCTCCTGAAGCTCCTGTAGACAAAGACCAGCTAGTTAAACAGGAAACTGAAGGCACCATGAAATGGAGAATCTACTACAGTTATGCAAAGGCAGCAGGAGGTGATGCAGAAAGCACTTATACTTCATTAAGTCACTAATGCCATTTCTCAACACATACTTCACATGCTTCTTCTTCCCTGTATTTCTTTATCTCTGCAGGATTGTGTGTTGTATTTCTGATATCCGCGATCTTTGTCTTGCAAGTCGGATCCACAGCCTTTGGTAACTGGTGGCTCAGTTACTGGCTTGAACAGGGTAATGGGGTGAGTTATTTAAAAAAAAAAAACTCTTGCCTGCCTTTCTGAAAAGAGGCAGCCTTGATGTTAGGAATAATAGGGGAGAGCAGCGGGCGTTAAGGCTAAGTAAGGACACCACTCCACAGATTACAGATTTTCAATTTGATGCCAAAGTGTATAACGTTATGAGCAATACACATCTCCATTGAGATGAGCAGGTGGTGTACCTTTCCAGAAAATTTACATAGAGTATGTTTAACTAACTCATCAGAAAAATCAGAATTCACGACCAACTACATTACGAGATTCTCTTTACTAAGGAAGAATGAATGCATTTCCCTTTACTTTAGAAAATATGTTTTTGTTTTTTGTCGGGAATAGCCAAGAAATACACTATTTGTACTTGTACACTAACCACATAGGATCCCATAAAACCTTCAAACTCTCAACAATGAAAGTCTACAGGAAAAAAAAAAATGTAATAAATAAATAAAATAAATTCTACTTGTGGGACCAGCGCAGACCTCAATCTGTGCAGGACTGTTGAGATTCATGCATAAACCTGCTTCTGTTGTTTTGACAGTCCAGTAACGCCACTTCAAACTCTGGTAACATCACCGACAACCCTCAGCTTCACTTTTACCAAATGATTTTTGGCTTAATCATTGTTGTCATGCTCGCACTAGCGCTTTTAAAGTGCTTTGTCTACACAAGCATAACAGTGAATGCTGCCTGCAACTATCATGACAAAATGTTCAGAAATGTAAGTATTTTACAACTATAGTTAAGAAGCTTAGATAGGTCAGTTCTAATATTATTTTCCTGTCACAGGTCCTGTCTTATCCCATGAGTTTCTTTGACACAACACCAACTGGCCGTATTCTGAACCGCTTTGCTAAAGACCTAGAAGAAGTGGACTCAATGCTTCCAGCGAATATTGACCCTTTTATTCAATACTCTCTTTTAGTCACCTTTACCCTCATTGTTGTTGCGTCCATCTTTCCACTGATGCTCTTGGGTGTGCTGTTTTTTGGAGTCTTGTTTGCAGTCATCCTCTTGTAAGTTGTCCTTTTTTAGTGAATAAAAGTTAGTGTTTCACTATGGGAAATGCCTTGGGTGTGATGAACTACATGATGATCTTCACTTATCATTGCCTGCTTATTTACCTGGCAAGGTTCAGTATAACCATTTAAAGCAGCACAAAGGAATTCAGGAGTTTAAGTGAAATCTTTGTTAATTGCTATCCTTACCCATGGTTAACTGGTTGCAGCGGGGCAACAGTCTAAGCAAATATGTTTCCAGGTCTGTCAAAAGGGATCCTTTAAAGGAATTAGGGCCTAAAGTAAAAACATACACCCATAGCAATTCTGATGATGAAATTTCAATAGTGAAATGTATGATGCTTTCTTGACTGATATAAACGGCATATTAACTTTTTTAAATTTATTTTTTAACAAAAAAGGCATAGGCTGAAGCAATGCTTGTATATTGCCTATTAAATCAATCTCCCACCTCCCAATTCCATCTCCCAGTTTTGGTGACATGAAATTTAATCAGATCTGCCAACTTCACCTCTGGCTGAAGGGTTGCAGTGCTCTTGGTGTTCCTTTTGTGGATAATTTTTGTGAATTCTCAAAGAGGAATAATCTGTTTGCTCACAATGTCATTCATTTAAATAGGACCGGGAAAAAACTGTTCACTGTTGACAATATCAAACTAACACTAGAGTCTGCACCTAATAAGCCTACTGCCTCATTACACATAGAATAAAGAGCCGGTGCCCACCTGCTTAGACTCTGCATTAAAACACATTAATATTTTGCATAGAGTATCTCATAGAAATGAAATAATCGGAGGTCATGTAACTTGGTTGACATCAATATTACTAACAAACCTAATTCCCAGGTGCCAAATCGATCTCAGTCAAACTCAATGGTATTATCCCAAAGGATATGCAAAACTTCAAGACGAGGAAGGGACTGTGAATTATACATATGAATGTACGCAGTATCTTATCTAAATTAGATTACATTAAAGTCTTGGCAGATCAAACAGACCCAGATATATTTATATTTTCTGAAATCTGGCTATCAAATAAAATAAGTGACAAGGAAAGCAATATAGAAAAATAAGTTTTTCATTGTGACAGGCAATTTAAAGGAGAAGGCGTTGTAATTTGTCAAAAATCACCTGTCTGTGGACCTTGTATTCTCCTGTTCGAAGCCGAAATGTTTTGAACAGGTTAGTTATGCAAATAACCCTGATATTTATCGTGCCCCTTCAACCCCCAGCCCATCTGTTCATGATACTTTTTAAACTGGAAAATTATGAGGTCCTGATAATGGGTGATATAAACTGGCTGGAGAAAGAGTCCGAAACTTAAATAAATAAAAATAAATTATTGTACAGGTTTGTTCTTACTTTAGCATATTCAAAATGATGCAAACTGCTCTTAAATTATAACAGCCAACTTTTGGTTTAAAGAAATTCTGTGTGCTCTTTGGAATTATATTATTTTGAACTCTATAAAGAATCTAATATTTTACTATATACAATATCCCTTAGCTTTAAGGATTTATTCTGCATAAACAAATTATTAGTTGGTTCACAATACCCCTACTTTATTGACAATTCTGATGGCCCTCTTTTGCAATTTAACTAGAGTGAAGACAGGTCTTTCCTGCATTACCCCATATCTCTGCACAATAAGAGAAGAATGGCATAACCAAGGAACAATAAATCAAAAACACCTTTTTGTTCAATACATCTTACTACTTATACAGTATGTCGATAGATTTTATGTTTAATATATTCAGTGTGTGATTTCCAAGACAGTTCATTGTCGATGATCACACCTAAAAATTTGGCTTCATAAACACGTTGGATTTCTACTTCATTTAAATATAATTTTGCATTACCTACATTTCTTTTACCTGAAAATATCATGAATTTTGTTTTATGTTCATTTAGGGATAGCCTATTGCAATCAAATTACTTTTTTGTCAAAGCAAATTCTTTTTCCACTACTTTCAATAACTCATTGATATCTTTACCTGTGCAAAAGAAGTTTGTGTCATCCGCAAACATAATAAAATGCAGCAGTGTCGCTGCAGAGAAAATATAATTTATGATGTGTGTATGAGTGTGAATAGTTTAGCTCCAAGGACCGAGCCTTGTGTGACACCACATATTGCTTTAATCATAATGTAAATCTATATTATCAATTAATACTGAACTGACATCTAAATAACTTTGTAGCCATTGAATCATTTTTCCTCATCTCAAAGGCATCTTTTATTATTATTATTAGTTTTTTGTTTTTTTTGTCAGTGGCAGTTACAACATGCTCAACAAATTCCATCACAGCTAGTTATGTCAGATCCATCAACGTTTAAATATACAGAAATGTCAAACACGTTATACTTTCAACTCATATTTTACATAAGATATAAAGCATATTTATAACCTGTTAAAATTTTTAAATCACTCAGGCCAGTTGAATTTAACACAATAAAAGGGCTAAACATAAGGAAAGCTTGTCACATTCTCCAATGTTTATTTCTTTTTCCAGTATATTCCGAGGAAGTATTCGACAAATGAAGCAAATAGAGAACATAAGTCGCTCACCCTGTATTTCATTGACTACTTCAGCACTGCAAGGCCTGAGCACAATCCATGCCTACAACCTTAAAGACAGCCAGTTAGAAATGTACATTAATATTCATTACAATAAAAGCTCATTGTACTGGCTTTTTGCTGTTTCTAATTTCTATACTTGTTTCTCTTGTTATAGGTTTAAGGTGCTTACAGACGTGAACTCAAACAACATTTTTCTGTTTAATTCTGCATCGAGATGGCTGTCATTCTGTCTGGATTTTTTTGCTACCTCCATGAGCTTTTTAGTATCATTGTTTGTTATTTTCAGCAGTAATGACCTTATACCATCATCTCTGAAAGGACTGGCCATGTCATACACTATACAGGTACACAACGTAACTGAGATTTTTTAAATACTTCCAGCTGCCAATATGTTTGTATATATCTCTAGCTAACAGGAATGCTTCAGTATGTTGTGAGACAGTCGACAGAGGTGGATTCAAGGTTCACCTCAGTGGAGCGTCTTCAAGAATACATTAAAGTAATCAAAAGATAAATAGTATTACTACATTATGAACTCCCAGTAAGTGTTCACATTTAAATAGGGTGGTACATCTGAGTCTCCCAGACGAGTGCAAAATGCTCAAATTCCTCCAAACTGGCCAATGAATGGGACCATCACTTTCCAGAACTATAAGATGAGATACAGAGAAAACACACCAGTTGTCCTAAATGGGTTGAACGTGTCCATCAAAGGTGGAGAGAAGCTTGGGATTGTGGGAAGAACAGGGTCAGGTTGGTCAAAATGTACAGTATTTTTGGTCAATGCTGTGGCCTTTTTGTTTGAACTAATTCCTGATGTGGACAGGAAAGTCATCTTTGGTCGTAGCTCTGTTCCGTCTGGTGGAGCCCACAGAAGGATCCATACTGATAGATGGAGTGGACATAACCGCCATTGGTCTACACGATCTGCGCTGTAAACTCTCTGTTATCCCTCAAGAGCCTGTTCTCTTTATTGGCACCGTCAGGTATTAGACACACATTTATTTCATTTCAGTGTAATTCCTCAGTCATTCAGGTAGATTTCAATTGCAAAGGAAGGTTTAAGTGATTCAAGTCAGAGAAATTGTGTTGTTTTGGCACTCATCCCTGTAGCATCTTCAGTTCTGAAGCAGCTCTGAAAGGGATTGTAATGCCACCCCTGAGAATAGGGAAAGTCAAAGCCAGGTTTCATGAGCAGCAGATCCACAGTCAGAGCACTGATGCATATCCTCCAGCATGAGACACTTAACTAGAATCTTATGCTGTCTGTTGACTTTGTGCTCTTGATACAATCTTAGTACTGGTTTGCCAGAGATGCAGATTCTATCCACCCTGTTTTCTGTCACTAGTGTAACTCTTCAAACTTGAGCCATAAACAGTAGTATGAGGTTCCAGTCAGCAACTGTATCAATGGACATAGCTAACCTGCTAACCACCGTGTTCCAAATAGGAAGTGAGCATGGGGACATTTCTCCATCTCATGCAGAAAGCACTAAACTTGGGTCAAGAGTTTTCATGATCAAACTTCTTAAACGAAAAATGTGCTGATTTATTCTGGGATGCACATATAAAATATATGCTCTCCATAACAAGCCATCTGTGCGGTTTGAAGAACTGTACTCCCAAGTAAAGTCCTTCAACAGATCTGTGTGAAGAAAATGCTGCAGGATCATTGGCATCCCACCCTCCTTCCTGACCATTCTGAGTGCCACCCCTTAAACAGCATATTGTAGTACAGCTTCTCTTCTCTGCATGCCTTCATAAACCAGGCGCCATCTAATGGTTATGAGCTGAGACACTAAAGATCGTTTTAAGCAAACAAGAAAGCCCAGAAAACGTGATTTGTCTCGTCTAATCTAACCTAAGGCCATGAAATATTATGTAAAACAGGACTCAGGTGATATTTCCAGGACAATGGACTTAACTGACAAATCCTAGTTGCTTATAGGAAGGAGCATCTGTTATTTGTCAGTGTAACGCTTTCTTTGACAGATATTTAAGCCTAACTGCATTTTCTTACAGATATAACATGGACCCTTTTGACAGTTACAGTGATGATGAAATCTGGACAGCGCTGGAGAAAACCTACATGAAGGATGTTGTATGTTAACTAATTTGAATCTTTTTTTTTTTTCTTTTAAAAAAAAAAATGGGCCTTACTTTAGCTGAGTTTGATGCTCCTCCCTGGACTGCCCCTTTAACGTGGTGGAGGGGTTTGAGCACCCAAATGATCCTGGAAGCTATGTTGTCAGGAACTTCATGCCCCTGGTAGGGTCACCCATGCCAAACACTTTCAGGGGGACGGGTCAGACTAAGAGCGGTTCAGAAACCCCACATGATGAGCAGTAGATCAAGGCCAGTTACGTCGCCCGGACTGCCATTACCGGGGTCCTAATCTGGAGCCATGCCTGGGGTGGGTTCTCAGCAGCGAGCGCCTGGTGGCCGGGCCTTTCCCCATGGGGCCCAGCTGGGCCCAGCCCGAAGGAGCAACGTGGGGCCGTCCTCCCGTGGACCCACCACCTGCAGGAGGAGCCATGATGGGCAGGTGCAAAGAGATCTGGGAAGCAGTCAAGGGCAGGGGCCTCGATGACCAGATCTTCAGACATGGAGACTGGCTCTGCGGACATGGAATGTCACCTTGCTGGGGAGGAAGAAGCCTGAGCTTGTGCGGGAGGTTGAGCATTACCAGCTAGATATAGTCGGCCTCATCTCCATGCATAGCTTGGGCTCTGGAACCCAACTTCTTGAGAAGGGCTGGACTCTCCATTCCTCTGGCGTTGCCTGCGGGGAGCGGCGGCGAGCTGGTGTGGGCTTGCTCATTGCCCCACAGCTCAGCCGCTGCATGTTGGAGTTCACCCCGGTGAATGAGAGGGTCACATCCCTGTGCCTCCGGGTCGGAGACAGATCTCTCACTGTTGTGTCGGCCTACGGCCTGAACAGCAGTGTAGAGTACCCGACCTTCTTGGAGTTCCTGGGAGGGGTACTAGACAGTGCACCAACCGGGGACTCCTTTGTTTTCCTGGGGGACTTCAATGCCCATGTGGGTAATGACAGTGACACCTGGAGGGGCGTGATTGGGAGGAATGGCCTCCACGATCTGAACCCGAGTGGTGTTCTGTTATTGGACTTCTGTGCTGGTCATAGATTGTCCATAACTAACACCATGTTCAAGCACAGAGGTGTCCTTCAATGCACATGGCACCAGGACACCCTAGGTTGGAGGTCGATTATCGACTTTGCTGTCGTGACATCTGATCTGATCAGACAGACCTGGGAGGCCCAAGCGCATCGTCTGTTGGGAAAGCCTGGCAGAGCCCACTGTCAGAGGGCTCTTCAACTCCCACCTCCGGGAGAACTTCTCCATGATCCTGGGGGAGGCTGGGGACATGGACTCCGAGTGGTCCATGTTCTCCACCTCTATTGTCGATGTGGCTGCTCGTAGCTGTGGTTATAAGGTCTGCGGTGCTTGTCGCGGCAGCAATCTCCGAACCCAGCTGTGGACACCGGAAGTAAGGGATGCCGTCAGGCTGAAGGAGTCCTATCGAGGCTTGTTGTCTCATGGGATTCCTGAGGCAGCTGATGAGTGCCGGCGGGCCAAGCGTGCCGCGCTCATGCAGTCACGGAGGCAAAAACACGAAGTGGAAGGAGTTCGGGGAGGCCATGGAGGAGGACTATCAGATGGCCTCAAAGAGATTCTGGCAAAACCATCCTACGCCTCAGGAGGCTGTTTACAGTGAGGGTGGAGAGCTGCTGACCTCAACTGAGGATGTTGTTGGGCGGTGGAAGGAATACTTTGAGGATCTCCTCAATCCCATCGTCATGTCTTTCGAGGAGGAAGCAGAGACTGGGGACCCAGAGGTGGACTCGTCCATCACCCTGGCTGAAGTCACTGAGGTGGTTGGCAAGCTCCTCAGTGGCAAGGCTCTAGGGGAGGGCGAGATCTGTCCTGAGTACCTCAAGTCTCTGGATGTTGTGGGGCTGTCTTGGCTGACACATCTCTGCAACATTGCATGGTGGTTGGGGACAGTGCCACTGGATTGGCAAACCGGGGTGGTGGTCCCTCTGTATAAGAAGGGGGACCGGAGGGTGTGTTCAGGGGAATCACACTCCTCAGGCTTCCCGGTAAGGTCTATTCCAGGGTACTGGAGAGGAAAATCCAACCGATAGTCAAACACCAGATTCAGGAGGAACAGTGTGGTTTTTGTCCCGGTCGCGGAACACTAGACCAGCTCAATACTCTCCATCGCGTCCTTGAGGGTTCATGGAAGTTAGCCCAACCAGTCCACATGTGTTTTGTAGATGTGGAGAAGACATTCGACCGTGTCCCTCGTGGTGTCCTTTGGGGGGTGCTCCAGGAGTATGGGATCTGGAGCTCTTTGCTAAGGGCTGTCCTGTCCCTGTATGACTGGAGCAGGAGCTGGGTTCGTGTTGTCGGTAGTAAGTCAGACCTGTTCCCGGTGCATGTTGCACTCAGGGCCAGGGCTGCCCTTTGTCACTGGTTCCGTTCATTATATTTATGGACAGAATTTCTAGGCACAGCCAGGGGCAAGAGGGAGTCTGGTTCGGGAACCACAGGATCTCATCTCTGCTGTTTGCAGATGATGTCGTCTTGATGACTTCATCAAGCCAGGACCTGCAGCAGGGACTGGGGTGGTTTGCAGCCGAGTGTGAAGCGGGTGGAATGAGAATCAGCTCCTCCAAATCCGAGGCCATGGTTCTTGAACGGAAAAAGTTGGCTTTCCCACTCCGGGTGGGTGGTGAGTCTCTGCCTTAAGTGGAGGAGTTCAAATATTTCGGTGTCTTGTTCACGAGTGAGGGAAGGATGGCACGTGAGATTGCAGTGATGCGGTCTCTGGACTCAGCTCCTTCTTTACAACAGGGGACGGTACAAAGGCAAAGCTCTCGATTTACTGGTCAATCTACGTTCCTACTCTCACCTATGGTCATGAGCTCTGGGTAAAGGCCGAAATGGGTTTCCTCCGTAGGGTGGCTGGACGTACTCTTAGACATAGGGAGAGGAGCTTGGTCACAGGAGCCGCTTCTCCTATATGTTGAGAGGAACCAGTTAAGGTGGCTCGGGCATCTGTTCAGGATGCCTGCTGGACGCCTCCCTAGGGAGGTGTTCCGGGCATGTCCCACTGGGAGGAGGCCCCTGGGAAGACCCAGGACACGCTGGAGGGACTATGTCTCTCGGCTGGCCTGGGAATGCCTTGGGATCCCACCGGAGGAGCTGGAGAACATGTCCGGGATGAGGGAAGTCTGGGAGTCCCTGCTTAGACTGCTGCCCCCGCGACCTGGTCCCGGATAAGCGGAAGAAAATGGATGGATGGATTGATGCTCTCTATTCAAAAACCCTACTTTCTAAAGCCCATATGCACACGTCACATATGGGCTTTAGAAAGTAGGGACGTCACATGCGTCATCATTTATAAGATAGCAGTGAAGTACTTGATTCATTTCTGCACAGAGCTGGGAAAGAGCAGCACCGAGATATGAGCAGTTTGGGCAGTCTAAAAAGTCTTTTGTAAAAGTCTAAAAGAACTTTTTTAGTATTATTTAAATTGAAACATAATTTTGACTCTACTTTGAAATTACATTTGTGCCACTGAGTTAACATTGTTTCTCCACAGATCTCACAACTTGAAGGGAAGTTACTTGCTCCAGTTTTGGAAAATGGAGAGAACTTCTCAGTAGGAGAAAGACAACTGCTGTGTATGGCTCGAGCTCTACTGCGCAATTCAAAGGTTTGTCTTGAAGATGATACAAACTATATTTGTGTCTTCCTAGCATGACCTATTTTAAAATAAATTATGAAATGTAATGCTTTGCACATAACTGTACTGCACATCTGAACTATTAGATTATTCTGTTGGATGAGGCAACAGCATCCATTGATGCGGAGACAGATGCTCTCATCCAGAATACAATCAAAGAAGCCTTCAAGGACTGCACTGTGTTGACCATTGCACACCGCATCAACACCATTCTGACATCTGATCGTATCCTGGTCATGGACCAGGGACAGGTAGCACATATATGGCCACAGGCCCTTTTACAAACAGCAGTTACTACATGGTTTGATGTAACACTCTTTGTTGTGTTTGGTAGGTGGCAGAACTGGACACACCAGACGTGTTACAGCAGAGGCCAGACTCCATCTTCTCTTCTCTAGTGGAGGCTGCTAATGCTTCCAGTAGCTGAGGACCACCAATACACATTTACAGTTTGATCAGTTGTGATACTTTTGCCTAATTAACTGTTAACATTTGTGCTTTTATGTTTACAATGGCTTTTCTGCATCTGTGTACTGTATGCAGTTTGTTTTTATTTTTGTGAAAAAAACCCAAACTCTCAAACTAATGAACTATTTAAAATTAACTATTTATAGAATTTTTGTAACGTTTTTAAAACTGTTTTGCTTAAGGTCTTACTTTGATTCTCTGAATAAATATAAAATGTTTTATACCATTTTGAAGAGTACGTTTTATAGCTTTTCAGTGTGTTAATGTCATAAACCTCTACATCATTTTTTTAAAATATTCAATTTCTATTAATTATTATACAAGTAATTTTATTAATACTTCTTTTTTAAATACTTCTTTCCTGCTCAGCCTAACTCAGTTCATACATAATTATTGAAAGTAGGAGTCTTCTCCGTGGCATCTACAAGCCAACTCTGCAGATTCATTATACACATGTTCAGCTGCATGTCCAAATGCTGTAGAGAAACAATCTGATTGGTCAGAATTAGCCTAACCAAAACTTTTTACATACAGTAAAAGCACTCCCTGAAAAATGCTCTTGATACTGTAGCCCTCTTAGGGGCTACAGTAGGGCTGTGAGGCTCAAACCTCCTGCCCCATGGTACAATGAAGAACTGCACTCACTCACAACAAAAGGTCAGAAATTTTGAGAGGTCATGGCACCACTCCCACACTGAGCAATCTCTAAAGGGATGGAAAATCTGCCTGTTGACCTATAAGAAGGCTCTGTGGAAGGCCCAAACCAGATATTCAAATTTAATAGAAGCAAACAAAAATAACAGCAGGTTTCTGCTCAGCACTGGGCTAAGCTGACTAACTGCTACTCTTAGCTGCAATGACTAAGTTCTTTAACGACAAAATCACAACCATTAGAAATAAATTAAAAAAAATTCCTTCCACCGAGCAAGCCCAGGCTGTGAAACTAATTTCCCACATAAACCCACCAGTGGTACTAGGCAGGCTTACTGCTGTTGACTGCTGTTGGCAGAGATAACTTCAGCCATTATGTCCTCCAAAGCATCAACTTGTATGTTAGACCCTATACCAACCAGACTTCTCAAAGCAATCCTCCCTCTAATTATAGCTCCTATCCTTAGTATAATAAATACCTGATTAGAAAAGTCCTTAAAATATGCAGCGATTAAACCGCTTCTGAAAAATCTAATCTTGACGATAATCTTTTAGCCAAATATAGATCCATCTCTAATCTCCCCTTTGTCTCAAAAATCCTTGAAAAAGTTGTAGTTAAGCAGCTTTGTCACCACTTATGGGCTAATAATTTATTTGAAATTTTTCAATGTAGATTCAGAGCTCACCATGGCACAGAAACTGCACTCCTTTAAAGTCACAAATGACTACCGTAGTTATTAGCGGCTGACAATGGACTGGTCTCAGTCCTGATTCTGCTGGATGTCAGTGCAGTGTTTGACACCATCCACCACAATATTCTACTACAGAGGTTAGATTGTGACATAGGTGTCAGAAGGGCAGCCCTCACCTGGTTTAAATCCTACCTATCTGATAGGTACCAGTTTGTTAAATGTAAATCAGAGCTCCTCACCATGCTCTAAGGAGGGGGTTCTGTACTTGGTCCAGTTCTGTTCACACTTTATATGTTGCGGTTATGCAATATCATTAGAAAACATGGCATTAATTTCCAATGCTATGCTGATGACACACAGCTGTACTTATCAATGAAACCATATCAGACTGATGCAGTAGACAGACTTGCCTGTGTGAAGGACACAAAAACCTGGATGACACTTAATTATCTGCTTCTTAACCTCGAAAAAACAGAGGTCATTGTTCCAGGCCCCAAAGGCCTTGGAGTCTTATTTGACCAAGACTGTAGAACAGCCTTCTTCCACCTACGTAATATCGCCAAAATTAGAAAAATCTTCTCTAAATGTGATGCTGAAAAACTTATCCATGCATTTGTTACATCAAGACTAGATTATTGTAACTCCTTACTAGCCACATGCCCTAAATGTTCTATAAAAAGCCTTAAACATTACCCCAGTATTGGAGTCCCTTTACTGACTTCCTCGAGTCAAGTTTATAATTAATAATAATAATAATAATAACAATAATAATAATAGTAATAATAATAATAATAATACAATTTAAAGTTCTCCCCCTGACATATACAGCCATAAAGTGCACGGCCCCATTGTATGTGCAAAATGCTATAGTACAATATCATCCAAACAGAGCACTCCGCTCTCAAAATGCTGGACTACTGGTTGTTCCAAGAGTGTCTAAAAGCACAGTAGGAGAGAGAACTTTTACTTACCAAGCTCCTGTGTTATGGAATCAGCTCCCTGCCCATGTTAAAGAGCCCTCCACAATCTCTACATTTAAGACCAGGCTTAAAACGTTCCTCTTTGAATGAGCTTATGGCCAGGCCAGTTAGGAGCAGAAATAAAACCTGCAATTTTAGTTAAGCTGCCTAGGAGTAGCTGTGCTGGGGTAAGTATGGTAACCTGAGCACTATCCTGTTTCCTCATATTTTCCCTGTCAACAGCATTCACTATTCAGTTCACCTGGAGTTCGTTCATTGCTATTCATATGTTGTTCCCTGTCTCATTCCTCTCTGGGGAGTGCAACTGTTTCAGATGCCTTGCTGACTGCCCAGTGATGACTGGATCCTAGATGCCCTCCTGTGCCCTGATTCTGTTCTGTAGACCCAGATCCTCCCTTCCCTCGCCTGACTGGATGACCCGGTGCCTGGCTGGGGTGGCTCCCGTCCTGCCATGGCTGGGCCCCCCAGAACTCCATCTGCAAATGGATGCGCATGAGTCCTGGATACATCTGCAGCCTGTCCGTCCATGGGAGTGGATCTCTTCTTCACTGTGGTTCTCCTTGAGGTTTCTCTTTTTCCCCACTGGGTTTTTTGAGTTTTTCCTTGCCAAGAAGGTGGGTCAAAGGACAGGGAATGTTCTGGGACAGTTATCCATTTGCTTGTTTTCTGTTTCTCTTTCATTGTTGATTCTCTTACTTTCTGTTTGTTAAATTAACTCTCATGTTAGCCCTAAGAGGCAACTGCTGTTCTGATTTGGGGATTTCTTTTCTAGGATCACTGTTGCTGAAGTGTATATCAGCTCACTGGTTTCTGTAACGGTTGAGATAGGGATCACTCTCAATTCTACATTCCAACTTTCAGATGGTACTTCACTTAAACTGTGTAACTGATGTCGGAGTTGCCTTGTGTTCATTTGGGCCGTGAGCTTATCTTTCAGGTCAGTCGCTGGCTCACTCAGTGTGATACGTATTGGGGCTTCGTACCCAATCTCCAGTTGGGGAGTTGATATTAACGCCCCTCTAACCTAACGTCCTGGCTCCCCTTTGCTGTAGCATTTGTGTTACACCTCGTCAATCTCAAGTTGTGATAACAGTTGCCATTTAAGGATGTTGGAACACTGAGCTACTAGTTGCTTAGCCGTAAGTCCTCTGACTATATATCATATATACATATATGATATATGTATGTACACACACACACACACACACACACAATAATAATAATAATAATAATCATCATCATCACCAGATCAATGATACCGACTGAAATAGATCATGTAATCTGAATATTTTGTTTTACCTAATGTACAGTTTACCTGGCTTCACTCTGTTTTTCACTCTATCCAATATTCTGACAGCCTAACAAGGAAAATGACTTAACAATGAAAGGTCAATCCTGGAAGAGGTGGTGGTTCCACCTTGAGCAAAGATACAAACATAAAAAGTAGGTCTGTCCCAAGTCCCATTATTTAAAAAGCAACTGCCACAGGTAAGGCTTCTTTCTTGTTATTTCTTTCAGCATGCTGTATTTTGATTTTATTGATTAAAATAAACTGCAACAAAAGTTACCATACACCAATAATATTCATCTAATTTAAATTTCACTTTTTGTTGTATCATTTTTGGCTTTTAAATGTTTTTTTTTTTGTTTTTTGTTTTTTTGAGGAACTGCAGCAGTCACTACACACTTTATGGAGTTCAACAGTGACTATTCCCTGGTTACAGAAGTAAATCTCTTTTCATTTTATTCATTTTCTCCCTAGACTTAAGAAAAAGATAATATTAAAACTTTAAAAGCTTGCTCAGGGCTAATCTATGATGACCACAAGATGTAATTTTTATTTATTTATTTTTTAATTCTGTTTCTCAACCTATATAAACCCCTAAGTAATTCAAGTATTTTGCAGAATTTTGCATTTTGAGCATGTTTTTGGACTTAGAACTACTGTGTTATGGACATTAATTACCACATAACTTTTAGCCTCCATCGTGTTGTTGAGCTTCATACAGGACATGGCTGTAGGCGCTGTCATTAATTGTACACATCCTTCTGGTTGTGTGATTTTTCATTGGGCTGGGGATCTCGACACTCATTTACAAGCACCCTATTGTTCATTTGTTATTGGTGGGGGGCCCTAAGAAAAATCTGACATAGGGGCCTTCGCCACTCAGGCGCTGCTTGGGTTCAAGTGGGTTTCACCACAACATGATGCACAGCTGTCAACATCTGAACTATATGTATCTGTATTCCCCACATTAGACAGGGAAGGGAGAGGACTGCACCTGAAAATTTAGAATATTGTAGACATTGTTCCTGTTTTCTAGTGCATTTTAATGTACTCCAGTTGGCTAAAGTAAGATTGCATTTATGGATTCTGTAATGCTATAAAATGTTGTGTAGTAGTGTCACACTAGGCCCCCAAACATGCTATTTAGAAAGTAGGTTTTTTTAATAAAGAGCATCAATCAATCCATTCATCTTCTTCCTCTTATCCGGAACTGGGTCGGGGGGGCAGCAGTCTAAGCAGGGACTCCCAGACTTCCCTCACTCCAGACATGTCCTCTAGCTCCTCCGGTGGGACCCCAAGGCGTTCCCAGGCCAGCCAAGAGACAGAGTCCCTCCAGCGTGTCCTGAGTCTTCCCCAGGACCTCCTTCTTTGGAACATGCCCGGAACACCTCCCCAGGGAGGCGTCCAGGGAGCATTTGGAATAGATGCCTGAGCCACCTCAACTGGCTCCTCTTGATGTGGAGGAGCAGCAGCTCTACCCCAAGCTCCTCCTGTGTGGCCAAGCTCCTCACTCTATCTCTAAGAGAGCTCCCAGCCACCCTGTGGAGGAAACCTATTTGGGCCACATGTATCCGCCATTTTGTCCTCATTACCCAGAGCTCATGACCGTAGGTGAGGGTAGGAATGCAGATTGACCAGTAAATTGAGAGCTTTCCATTTGGCTCAGCTCCTTCTTTACCACAACAGGCCGACCGCATCACTGCAGACGCTGCACCGATCTGCCTGTCACTCTCACGCTCCATCCTTCCCTCACTCGTGAACAAGACACTGAGATACTTGAGCTCCTCCACTTGAGGCAGAGACTCCCCACCCGCCCGAAGAGGCCAAACCACCTTTTTCCGGTCGAGAACCATGGCCTTGGATTTGGAGGAGCTGATTCTCATCCCAGCCGCTTCACACTCAGCTGCAAACCACCCCAGCACCTGCTGCTGGTCCTGGCTTCATGAAGCCATCAGGACAACATCATCTGCAAACAGCAGAGATGAGATTCTGTGGTTCCCTAACCAGACCAATTGCGGCCCTTAGCTGCGCCTAGAAATTTTGTCCATAAATACAATGAACAGAACCAGTAACAAAGGGTATAATGTGACGTGTTGTTGTACAGACCCCTTTAAGCAGTCAGAAAGTGATATTTACGCAGAGGAGCAAATGTCTGAGTAACTGTCAGGACATAACATCTGATTTATAATTCGAAGTTAAAGCAATTGGAAGGATAAAGACAATGGACAGCTCAAAATATGGTATTTTCAAAGGATAGACCACAAAAATTTGAAACATAAAGTTATAACTGATGGTGCAGTGCAGGGCAGAACTTTTTAAATATTTTTGACTCTTGCTGTCACATGGGAAGACAGAGTAACCAAAACTCATGCTCCATCCTTCCCTCACTCGTGAAGATACTTGCGAGACTTCAAATCCTCCACTTGTGGTCATGAGCTTTCGGTAATAACCAAAAGGACAAGATACGAGCTGTTGAAAGGAGATTCCTCTGCAGGGTGGCTGGGCAGTCGTTTAGAGATAGGGTGATGAGCTCAGTCACACTGAAGGAACTCAAAGCGGAGCCAGTTGAGGTGGTTCAGGCACCTGTTCCGGATGCCTCCTGGGCCCTCCCTGGGGGAATGTTCTGGGCATGTTCCACCGGGAGAAATGTTGGGGAAGATCCAGGACACACTTGAGGGACTATGTCTCTCGGCTGGCCTGGGAACACTTTGGGATCCTGCTGGAAAACTTGGAAGAAGTGTGCGTGGAAAGGGACGTTTAGGCCTCTCTGCTCAGACTGCTACCTCCATAACCTGACCCCAGAAAAAGCAGAAGAAAATGGATAGATGAATGGATGGAGTAATCCAAACTTTTTCTCAATTAAGAGTAGGTCTACTGTTACATCAAGTTAAATATTATTCAATTAGGAGCAAAAGTATGGTATAAAAATATGGTGAGAAATGCAATTTCTTAAAAAAAAAGTACATGGAACTGAGCAAATCTAACTACCCAACTCTGCAATGAAGCAAATGGTTTTGGCTTGTCATTCTCATGTATCTAGCAACTGCCGTCTTGGCGAAAAGTGTTCCTCAGTCACAGAATATAATGCAACACGAGCCAAGCTGTGACAGTGAATGTCTATTTTTACTCTTAAGCTCATAGTGTCTTTGTAATCCTTTTTTATGTCCATCGTCAAGCAGACATTGCTTACATTGCCAAACATAGTTTCCCACAATTCTTAATGTGATGTACATGTACATAGGAAACAAGTGAAACAATGAAGTGGACTTTTAGCTATTCTGTATCTTAGACAAATTTGATTAACTTTAAATATAAAACTATAATGACAATACAGCCAGCTGATGATATTAATATAAGTATAACATATTATATATTAATATAAGTCCATTGTCTCTAAGGGATCACACAGCCACCTTGTGGAGGCAACTAATTTCAATTCCGTGTCTCAGCAATATTGTCCAAAGCTCATGACCACAGGTGTGAGTTGGAATGTAGAAATTGAGAGCTCTGCCTTCTTCACCTCCTGTGGTCACCACCCGCAGAGGGAATCATCCTCAGGGAGGATTAGGTGGAGATCAAAGGCAGGTCACAATGATCCAGTCCATGGATGGTTACAGTCCACTTTCAGAGCAGCATATTTTCATGTATACGCGCTCTCACAGGAAGCGAAGTAACCAACTTAAGAATACCATAGTGTATGCTATTCTTAAGTTGGTTACTTTGCTTTGGTATTTCCTTTCATGTAGAGACAGCAACAAAGATAATCAAAAAAAAATTCAAGATGTCCTGGGTGACCACAAAATTGCCATTAATGTTTTATTTTCTCTCTCCTGTCCAACCCACCCACCTTTAGACATCCAGTATAATGTATTATTTGCACTCTTTTAGCCAAAGAATGGAGACCTGTGGACTACAAATCCTATAGAGGATACACCAGGATGGATTATGGTGCTGTACCACGCCCGGCAGGATTTGGAAAATACTATCAGAGCCTCCAGACCCTCAAACCCATCCGCTTTTCTTCACCTAAGTTAGTTTCATTCATAATTTATTTGCATATACTGTACTTTGCACATAATTTTGGCGAATAATTCAAGCTGCTGATATTTCGGCAACACTTAATGGGGCACTATGTAGGTTTTGTGGTGAAGGGTCAAAAATCTTCCATGGTGATATTATTGTTTTTCCTGGAAAATTCCAGAGAATAGCAGCTATCTTGATGGAGAAAAAGAAATGAGGCCACTAAACAGAATTTTTTTGGCGATAAAAATGCTTATTATATTATTATTATAAGTTTACACCATATTGTGAAACATTCAAGTCAAAGCAATAATGTTTTTGAGACAAGCTTTTAGCAGACCCTCCACCAGAAAACTAAAGTAGTGCTTATATAAACAAGTAAACTTGATCATTATCTGTATGGTTTATTTCAAGGTGTGATCCAGTAGATAGTGCAGGCTTTCTATCCTTCGCAACATTCACCTGGATGACCCCTATTTTGTGGTCGCTTTTCCGTAAAAGATTGGACTTGACTTCTTTAACTCTATCTCGATACGATGCATCTGACATCAGCACAGAGAGGTCTAAAAATAAATTAATATTTGTTGTATATATGTTAAAGGAAAGCTGAGTATTCTGTTTTCTGTTTTGTAGACTTGCCAGATTATGGAAAGAGGAAGTGACTAGAGTGGGGCAAGACAAAGCATCTTTAAATCGAGTGCTGATGAGGTTTCTGAGAACCAGGCTCATCATGTCCTGTGTGGCTGGAGTTATTTCAATGATGGCTTTATTTGTAGGCCGAGTAAGTCACCAAAAAGTAATCTTAGTTGTGTCAAAGGTTTCAAAGATTGAATTCTAGACAGCTCAAGCTCAACACTACCATTCAAAAGCCATATTCAATAGCCAGCTGAAATTACTGATCTGGGGAGCTAGACTTTATCCTGCACTGTGAGTCCAAACGTCTTGAGCTTAACAACATGTCCAAGATAATAAAATGTCCTATGCCAAGAACAAAATATCCTTTGATTTGATATATATTTATATATATATATATATATATATATATATATATATATATATATATATATATATATATATATATATATATATATATATATATATATATATATATATATATATATATATATACGGGGGTCATTCAATAAATAAGGTGAATTTTTCGGTATAAGGACTTTTAATACAGTTAGAAGCTTACTTTTTGTTTGTTTGTTTTACTTGTTTTTCACATGGATTTAATTTCTTTTGCAGATTACAAAAAAAACTTTGAGAGTTTTGGCGACTAACAAAGATGGCCGACCAAGAAGCATGCTCCAGGGTTGAACAGCGGTCAGTTATCATGTTTTTGGTTGCTGAAGGGTGCAAACCCGTTGAAATTCATAGGAGAATGTCAACTGTGTATGGTTCGATCACCTCAGGAGACCTCACTTCTGTAGGCCTCCCAGGCCTGCCTTCATCCTCAACACTGCTCTGTCCTTCTTTAAACAATTTAGCCCACTTGTAGACATTTTTTTGGCTGAAACATGTGGCACCATACACAGTTGACATTCTCCTATGAATATGGGTTTGCACCCTTCAGCAACCAAAAACTTACTGACCGCTGTTCAATCCTGGAGCATGCTTCTTGGTCGGCCATCTTTGTTAATCGCCAAAACTCTCTTTTTTTTTTTTTTTTAATCTGCAAAAGAAATTAAATCCATGTGAAAAACAAGTGTAAAAAAAAAAAAAAAAAAAAGTAAGCTTCTAACTGTATTAAAAGTCCTTATACCAAAAAATCACCTTATTTATTGAATGACCCTCGTATATATAGTTTAAACTGAATGCCTGGGGATTCTTCTATAAATGTATCAGTTCATATTTCAGTTTAGTTTTATTTATAGATCATATATCATATCGCAATTTGATTGTTTACAACCCTATTAGATAGACCATGCCTGGATGAATGTAGGATTATATGGATGAACTAATTTGAATGTATCTCTCCATAGGCTTTGGCGCTTTATGAGATCCTTCATTATATTAGCGATGCAACGTCTCAGACAATGGGCAGGGGAATAGGTCTGGCCTTGCTGTTGTTCACCTCTGAGCTCTGCTACGTTATCTTCAATTCACTTTTCTGGGCCATCAACCTGCGCTCAGCTGTCAGACTGAAAGGGGCCTTCTCAGCACTAGCTTTCCAGAAGATCCTCTTTCTTCGAGTTAACAGTGGCCTTACTATGGGCGAGGTAAAAATCTTGCAACACAGATGCAGCTAGAGCTAATGCTAACTCTATATTGTTGCATATTGTTTCTATTTTCCTGTTTAGATGATAAATGTTATGACCAGTGATGGGCACTGGATCTTTGAGGTAGTCTTAAATGCAGCCTACATATTAACATCCCCAGTGCTTTTTATTTCATGTACTGTGTATGCCTGTTACATTTTGGGTTACACTGCTTTAGTTGGAGTCTTCACCTATGCCCTTTCCATACCTTTACAGGTGGGCTCTTATTCTTCTTCATTATAATTATTATATTGAGTGAATGATAATGTTCAAATTTCTTCTGTTTTTTGTGCAGCTTTTAATATGTACAATGATGAATATATACAGACTTTCTGCCATAAAGTACACTGACAGTCGAGTTCACACAATGAATGAGATACTGAACAGCATCAAATTAATTAAAATGTACACCTGGGAGGACTGCATTGAGAAGAAAGTTGCAGGTATGTTATAACCTTTAATCCAAAATATAGGATATAAGTAGCTTCGAGAATGTCTTTTTATATGTAAGGGAGTTTTCACAGTTTTCACAGTAACATTTAAAAACATTTAAATTCACCTTTAAAGATGTGTTAAAAGCTACGAAAATTGCAGGTAATTGACTATTTTAACTGGAGTGACCTAAATAATGTCTTTCTCAATTTTCAACCACTTTGCACTTTGCATCTGTGATTCTTAGAAAAATAGTTACCTAAAAAAAAAACTCTCATTATACTGGTGGGGTCCATGGCTTTGAAGCAGCAACCTTGTGCATAATAAAGCTATAGTGTGGCTTTTTCAATTGAAGTAACCTAAGTAATGTCTGTGTAAATTTTCAACAACTTTGCATAAAGTAATTGTCTGTCTCTGTATATAGATTTGGAACTTTCAACATGAAATAGTGGATGTTTATGGTTCCATAATCCAAGCAATAAAAATTACAATGTTGGTTCAATTGGCTTTTTTGTATGTTATGGTGAATACAATTAATACCTCATATTTTGTGATAATTGGATAATTTTGGACCTTTTACGTGTATTAGGGGGTGTTTATTACTCTGCTCTATTCAGGTTTTGATATTGCACTCTTATATTTTAGAACTGTTTATATGTTTATATTTTAGGTATGAGGAAGAAAGAAATGATACATATGCGAAAGTTCAGTTACTCTGAGAACTTCAACATATCATTCTATAATTTCCTTCCTCTTATTGCCACTGCATTCACTATTTTGGTACACACTGGATTTGGCTTTTCTCTGAACAGTGCACAGGTAAGTGCTCTTCAACATTTCAAAGTCATGCTGTGGGTTTGTCATATTCTTTCCATTAAACATTGTTTGAAATCTCCAGGTCTTTACCATTCTCGCCATCTTTGCTCAGCTAAGGCTTAGTGAGGGTATGGTGTTTTGGGGTCTGAAAGCGGTAGCCATTGCTGCCGTGGCAATACACCGTCAGCAGGTAATGTCTTATCCGTGGCTTTCATGTGAGTACACTTGTAACACACATTTCTCCGTTTGCTTGTTTCTTGTAAATGTTGGTCAGCCTGCTAGTCTTTTAGTGAGTATAATTGTTTATGTTGGTTACATCAGCACTGTTGTGAAGCCATGTGAGGCAAGTGTTGTTACGATATTTGGATATACAAAAATAAATCTTTTTAAATATCTTTTATTTTAAATGAGCAAAAGTCCTCAAAACATTAAGACCATTCTATATATATATAATTTATAATCTGACTTGTTTTTTAGAAAATACTGCGCCTCAAGAATCCAGAACCATACCTGATTAGAGGAAAGGAACCAGACTTGGCTGTAGTGATGGGGAATGCTACACTCTTTTGGGCCAGACCAGATGAAGAAACAGAACCCAAGACTCAGACTGAAGACAAGGAGAGACCTTCAGAACCCCAGCTGGAAGTCAAGCCCACTTTGAAGAACATCTCCTTCACATTACCAAAGGTGTCTCTTCTCAAATTAACAAGATAAATCACAATATGCTAATGTCTGTGTTCTCTCCTGAAGGGTAAACTACTTGGAGTATGTGGGAATGCAGGGAGTGGTAAAACATCTCTCATTGCAGCCATATTAGAACAGGTTTGTTTTGCTTGGAAATCTGACATGAATCTTAGAAATATTTATATATTTGCACTTTTATTTTTGGTTGGGTAACACTTGAAATTACAACTCCCACTTATGACTGATGTGTAAGTACAGGCAGTAAAAAGTAATTACACTGTAGGTAATGGTCTTAACACATGTAAGGATCACCTGTAGTAAGGGTACTAAAGGTTTATCAATAGTAATAAAGATATGTAATCTGCTATAGAGGAATAATAAATGTAATAAAGATATATATGGTAATACTGGTGCAGCAACTAGGATAAAGCCTTAATAAGTTAGTAAAAAAAAAAAAGGCGTGAGGCATTTTTATTACTATTGGTAAGCATTTACCTTACTACAAGTGGCACTTAGATGTGCTAAGACAGGTACAGTGTAATTACTTTCTTATTACTTGTACTTACACATCAAAGTGTAAGAGCTGTAATCTAAGAAAACTTGTTTGCTTTTAGATGTACCTTCAGCAGGGGTCAGTAGTGGCCTGTGGGACCTTTGCCTATGTTGCTCAACAAGCCTGGATATTCCATGGGACTGTTCAAGAAAACATCCTGATGGGTGAACCCTTTGAGCAGCACAAGTACATTTATTTACTTTATGTGTTAATCCATTACCTATTTTTTCATCTCATTTGGACTGGATGTTATACTATGCTTTAGTGAACAAAAACATATCCTGACAGTGTCTGTTGGTCTAAAGATGTGGTCTCCAGCTTACTGCTCAGAACTCTCTACTATTTTTGCACATTACAGGTATCAAAGAGTCCTGGATGTCTGTGGTCTCAATACTGACTTGAAGATTCTCCCATATGGTGATCAAACTGAGGTTTGTGTTCAAAAGAATTATCTAACCTTCCCATCTACATAGACCACAACCATAACCTAATGCACATTCATACCATACACTCATACCAGGTATATATATATATATATATATATATATATGAATTGATTGCGCTAGATTTCATTTTTTCTCATCAGATAGGAGAGAGAGGTCTGAACTTGTCAGGAGGGCAGAAGCAGAGGATCAGTTTGGCCAGAGCGGTCTACTCCAACAGAGACATTGTACTTCTGGATGATCCTCTGTCAGCTGTTGATGCCCATGTGGGGAAACACATCTTTGAAGAATGCATCAAGAAGGAGCTCCATGGAAAGTCTGTCATACTGATTACACACCAACTACAGGTACTTCAAGGCTTATAAAAAGAAATACTGATATGTACAATGTCTACATGTTTGGTTTGTTTACGTGTCATATTGATTCTGTGCTCTCCATCGATCAGTATCTGGAGTTTTGTGATAGCATTTTGCTGCTGGAGGATGGAGAGATAGTTGAAAGTGGGCATCACCTGGAGCTGATGGGATTTAACAAGCGCTACGCTCAGCTCATTAGCAGCTACCAAATGCAGCAGTCCCAAGTAAGACAATTTACAATGAAACATACTACATGCTAATCAAATTTCATGTGTCTTACATCCACTGAACAATATTTTTAGACCCAGAAGGAGAAGGTGAAAAAGCACATGTACAGAGTCCAGGAAGATGCTATGCTACATCTCCATGCAAAAAATGAAATAGATGACTCAGGTTGGAGTAACAAAACCATTGTTTAATGAGTGTGATGGTGTTCTAATAATGTTTGACTGATAGAAAGCTACTGTTAATCAACCTGAATACAGTATTTGAAATATTGTATACAAAGGCCTTATCTGCAACTGCCAAATATCTCAGCTCACAAATATTTTATCCAAAGGTGACCAACTTGTTAGACAGGAAACCTCCACTGATGCCACCGTAAAATGGAGAGTCTACTATAGTTACATGAAGACAGCAGGAGGTGATACTAAAACACTTAATACATTTAAGCTGGCAATCACACAAATTATACTTACTATAATTCTTCCTCTCTGCTTGTCCACAGGAATTTGTCTTGTTTTCTGGGTGTTTCTTCTCTTTGTCCTGCTTGTAGGTTCATCACTCTTTAGCACCTGGTGGCTTAGACAATGGCTCGGGGAGGGAGAAGGGATAAGAGGAGCTGGAAATGATTCATCAAAAGTAGGTATCAAATAAGACATTCACAAAATCTTCATAAATGCAGGCCTAATTCATATGGTGTTATATTGTCGCCATTCTGACTAACAATTGCTATTACTTTTTACATTATATATATATATTTTTAATAATTAATGAAAAATGCATTATATGCAAATGATCAGCAGATGGAACAATAGTGTGTCTTTCTTATACATTTAATTCACAAATCACTTTAATAAAGCTTTAACAGTTTTGGAATTTCTTAAATGTTCCTAAACTTTTGCTATAATTCACTCCTTTAAGCAAATAAACAGTGTTTAGCAAAAAGCATTTGGGATCATTTCTCTTCAAACTACTCTCTCTGCTTAATTAATAGACTATAATGCTACACGAACGTACAGTTTTTGAATCATTATGAGACAATGGTTGAATCATTCAAACAAAAAACAAAACAAAAAACAAACAAAAAAAACAATAGTGATGTGAAAATACATTCATAGCTGAATTAATGTACAGCTTGATTAGCTGCTGTTAAGTGTGGGCAAATCTGTGAGGCAGATGTCATCTATTTCTGAGGAAGCAGACACAGGATGCCTCTCGAAGCTGATTTATTATTGTGTATGTGCTGTATTTATTAATACTGCATTTATCATTATCTTGTGCAGGAAATAAGAGAGAGACTTGCTAATTTATGATCAGCCAGCTATATGCAGACAAATATATACGCAGTGTAGGTATAGAATAAGGACAGAATCAACATATTTAGTTCTCATTCATATATTCTTAATGGGATTAAATTAAACAAATTATAAATACTTAAAATATGTTGGACATGTCTGAGTGAAAGCACCTGATTTCAAAGACTCAAGTTACTGTAACTGAGTTGATTTTTGGGTTAGTGATATTTTTCCTGTAGATTTTGAAACTTTTCTTCCGCCTCTCTCTTTGTTCCACTTCTCTCGATATAAACACACAACAGTGGTGTAAGCACTTAATCAAATTTTATATATTGCATAGCCTATTTTTCATATGTAATCTACTTTTTAACCAGTTTCACATCTGCCATTTATACTGATAAAAAGAAATCAAATAAACTTATAGTATTATGTAAGTATAATGTACCTCTCCTTTTTGTTGACAGTCCACCGAGATCACTTCAAACTCAAGCAACCTCACCAAAAACCCACAGCTTCACTTTTATCAAATGATTTATGGTGTCATTGTTGTTGCCGTGGTAGCATTTGCCCTTATAAAGTCCTTTGTCTACACAAGAATAACAATGAATGTTGCCTGCAAGTATCATGACAAAATGTTCAGAAATGTAAGTTTTTAGAAATATATCTGCTGCTAAAATGAAAACCAGCATAAAACCCAACGTTAACCTTAAAATGTGTTATTTTTCATCTATAGGTAATGTCGCGCCCCATGACTTTTTTTGACACAACACCAAATGGCCGTACTCTGAATCGCTTTTCTAAAGACCTAGAAGAGGTGGACTCATTGTTACCTGGGAAAGTGGATAGTTTGATGCAAACATCCATACTAGTATTCATGAGTCTTATTTCCATTGCCATCATATTTCCATGGATATGCCTGTGCATCCTTTTTATTGGAGCTTTCTTTATACTGGTCCTCATGTAAGATTGCATTACTGCACTTAACCTTATCATATTCAAATGATTTTTTATTACATCAGAGACATAAGGTCTGTTTATTTAGATTAAATCTGGATTGAGGGTATCTATTTTAACTAAACATTGCAAGGGACATGCTGGACTCTTCATTTTTCTTTTAAACATCTATTTATGCTGCTAATAAAATATCTCACTGATAAGTCTTTAAGAACATTTCTATATATTCTGATGTGGAAGAAAGAAGGTACTATAAAATCATTCAATGACCTACAGTCTTATTTAGAAGAAACAGTCACAGCATTCTGACTTTATCAATAACATATGAAATGTGTAACTCTTGTTAGGTGCAGTTTTGTTATATATCAGTTATATTATATAAAATACATATATACAAGTACAAATTGTGTGCGACAAAGTTGACAAACACAAACATTGACTTTTTCAGGATGTCTCATGGAAGTATTCGACAAATTACACAAATTGAGAATATAAGTCGCTCACCCTGTATTTCATTGACTACTTCAGCACTGCAAGGCCTGAGCACAATCCACGCCTACAACCTCAAAGACAGACACATCAAACTGTATGAATGCTATGTTATTATCAATACTGCTTGTTCTACCTGTGCTGCATCCTTCTAATATCTAAACATGATTTTTTGTTGTAGGTTTCAGGTGCTCACAGACGTAAACTCACACAAGTTGTTCCTATTTAATTCTGTATCAAAATGGATGTCATTCTGGATGGAAAGTTTTGCCACAATCACGGGGTTGTTAGTGTCTTTGTTTGTCATTTTCACCAGTAATGACCATGTATCACCATCTATGAAAGGACTGACAATGACATTCTCTTCACAGGTACTTCAAGTTAGCAGAGCAATATTTTTGAATGAATGTTTTGGATGCTACAAATGTGTTTTACATTTACAGGTGACAAGCAATCTGCTCAATGTCATTAGGCGTTCCATGGAGGTGGAGGCGAGTTTTATCTCAGTGGAGCGTCTACAAGAATACATCATGGTCAGACAACATGTTTAGCTAGTTTAGTTTTTATCTTTCACTTTTTAGTGTTCTATCAGGCTGCTCTGTGTTGTTGATTTTTGTCTAGGGCTCATGAGTTCAGCAGCATCTGCGATCAAACGATCAAATGTCCCCTTTGAAACTTTATTCAAATTTGTATAGATCTACAACAGAAGTGTATCTATTTTTCCTTTATTTAACCAGGCAGTTCCATTGACATTCAGAAATACACTGCCTGGCCAAAAAAAGTGTCCACCTGGATTTAACTAAGCAAATAGGTACAAGCCTATAGGTACAAGCCTATAGGTACGAGCCAGGTCTACATTAAGCAACAGTCTGTGCTCAAAGAGTGAGGTCAGCTGACACCTGAATATACTGAATGACCAGGTTATTCCATCAATGGATTTTTTCTTCCCCAATGGCACAGGCATATTCCAAGATGACAATGCCAGGATTTGTCAGGCTCAAATTATGAAAGAGTAGTTCAGGGAGACATCATTTTCACACATGGATTGTCCATCACAGAGTCCAGACCTTAACCCCATTGAGAATCTTTGGGATGTGCTGGAGAAGGCTTTGTGCAGCGGTCAGACTCCACCATCATCAATGCAACATTTTGGTGAAAAATTAAAGCAACACTGGATGGAAATAAATCTTGTGACGCTGCAGAAGTGAAATCGAAACAATGCCACAGTGAATACGTGTCGTAATCAAAGCTGAAGGCGGTCCAACAAAATATTAGTGTGTGTGACCTTTTTTTTTGGCCAGGCAGTGCAGTTCCCAAAACACAAAATGTGTCTCTGTTCTCTGTAAAAAGCCAAAACTAAATGTAAATGTAATGCACATATTTATATTTGAAAGGAAAGGTCATTGCCCTAAAGTCCAAGAATGAGATAGACTTTATTGTTCCCACAGGGAGATGTATCCATATGCCACCAATAACGAGTCAGGAGCAGTAGGCAAAATCCAAACGTACTCTAAAAATACTTTTATGAACTGTCCTTTTAGGATGGTACATCTGAGTCTCCCAGACGAGTGCAAAATGCTCAGATTCCCCCAAACTGGCCAATGAATGGGACCGTCACTTTCCAGAACTATAAGATGAGATACAGAGAAAACACACCAATTGTCCTAAATGGGTTGAATCTGTCCATCAAAGGTGGAGAGAAGCTTGGGATTGTGGGAAGAACAGGGTCAGGTTGGTCAAAATGTACAGTATTTTTGTTCAGTGCTGTGGTCTCTTTGTTTGAACTAATTCCTGATGTGGACAGGAAAGTCATCTTTGGTCATAGCTCTGTTCCGTCTGGTGGAGCCCACAGAAGGATCCATACTGATAGATGGAGTGGACATAACCACCATTGGTCTGCACGATCTGCGCTGCAAACTCTCTGTCATCCCTCAAGACCCTGTCCTCTTTATTGACACTGTCAGGTATTCTTGTTAGTGAAAGCGTGACTTTAAACATGAGGCTCATTATTGCCTGTTTGACATAAGGAGCATGTCCAGGTGTATGTTCTAGGGTGGCCCAAGGGTGATAATATTATAAGTTAAGAAAAATTTTTATTTTTCCCCACATACTTTCTCTGTCCCTCTAAGAAAAGTGGTTGTGCCTCCCCCCTGACCACTGCCTAGAAATGCCTGTTTGACGTGGAGATGTGAGGAGCGACACGGGGCACGGAGAGACAGAGCAGACACACTGTCCTATACCTATGTCAGATTGGCCTGAAGTAGCGCTGACAGACCTGTTATGATCAAATATTGATAATGTTGTCTTGAATATATACAAAATTTGAGTATATCATTTATAACAAAAAATGCAGCAGGCTGCTGATAAAAAATTAGTATAAAGCAATCTTTCTGCACATGTTTCTGCACTACATCTGAAGACATGTTTCAACACATTTCTGTTAGATTGACATAATATTGTCTGAAAATGTTTAGGATACAAAAATGTTGAGCTGCTATTTTCAACAATATATTCCCCTAGCCTGAAGCTAAACATGTGGTGATTCGTATGCATGCTTTAATATGCACAGCTGTGGTTATTATACAAACATTTAATGCAAGACTACAAAGAAAATCACTTGTAACCTTCTTTACACAGTAAAAGTCATTAAAATCTGCATTTGTTCACAGGTATAACTTGGATCCCTTTGGCAAGTACAGCGATGATGACATCTGGACAGCGCTGGAGAAAACTTACATGAAGGAATCTGTATGTTAATGCTGAGGAATTTAGCCTTTTCCTCTCGTGTTCGTTTCTGTTAAGACAAATAATAACCTTGAAACAGAGATAAGGTTCAGAAAGGAATTTACTCAATCAGCCAGTAAAGAGCAACACTTGTACACGGAGTCTGTGCAACTGACATTCCCAGGCAGAGACTAAATGTTTACGCCAATACAATAAGTTTTTTATACACATACTATAGTGGGAGGCAACCATGGTTTAGACTTGGCGCCTCTTCGTTGGTGCACAGGCCAGGCAGGCCTCTTGGTCACGTTGCACAGTCTTATCAGACAGTGACGAGCACCGTATTGTCTCTTGCTCCGATTGCTGACACATATTTTGCTGAAGCTTAACCAGGGTGACGAGTCACGAGTCAGTATATGCCTATCAATAAGTCATTGCACTACTTAGTTATTTGACTAGATTTTTAGATAGATGTAGAATTTCTCGTACATGTCCTGAATATATATATCCACATCACACAGCTGTAATCTAGTCCTAGTCTTCACATGAGCACTGGCACAATAATGAAGTAAAGCAATACAATAATAAACTATGGCAGTGGTTATGCAGAATAGCTAAGCATAGTTATTTATCCTAACATTAACCCGTTTTGTAGGGAAAAAAAAACAAATTATTTATATAGCAGCTCCATTACCTGGGCAACAGATAATCCATCCAGTCGAACATGGAACTAATAGCTCCACAGAATACAGAATTGTGTTCAAAAGAATTATACAAACCATACAATGTGATTTTTAACAAAAATGTAGCAAGTACTGGAAAATATTTACATAGACCGATCACCATAAGTCCCAGCAAATACTGCAGGCTGTAGCATTAGCATACTGTGTAAACACAAGCTACAAACAAGTTCAACTTGCTTGAACCAACCACTGGGCCTATATTCAAATTATTTTGTACAGATATTGGTGATAATTGTTCCATTCAGCCAATAAAATACATCATCACTATCATAAACATTTTTTTTTTTTTTTTTTATATCGGTACAATTCTCACAGTTCATTTTTTTCTTGATGCCGGTGTAAACTCAAAAATCTTCACACATAAATGTAACTGTAACTGTAGCATGACTAGAATTAGCGATTCTTTTTGTCAGCCAGGAGGATTTGTTTGTCTGCTTTACACGTTGGTGCAGGACAGTAGGGGAAGCTTATGTCCCTTACTGTCAGACACCTTCTCCAGCAATGCATTGCACCTATGTGATGGTCTCTCTGATCAGCAGTGCTATTTGTTGTTTTCAGCATGGATGACCCTGGGATTCTTCCAGTCCATGATATGGTTTTATCTTTTGCAATGGTTGGATATGGCTGATGTCATATCCCTCCTGTCTTGAGCATCTGACAGTGTTCTGATTACTGACAATTTGTGGTCTGTTGGGTGTTCAGATGTCCATAGTAGGTATTGGTTAGGGTCTGTGTGGGTTTATGGTATATTTTTGGCCTGAGCTAGTAACAAAGTAACTGGCGAGGGGCATTGTTCTTTGTCGTCTTTTTATTGTTTGCGGTATTGTTCTTTGTTTTACTTTTCTTTTTTTTTTTTCCCAACAAATGATCATATTTTTGACCCCCTGAACATTGATGAAAAGTCTCACTTGAGGGTATAAAAAAGAGGGGCTCAACAAAAAAAATTTATAAAATGGGCATCGCAAGAATGTCCGATGCCCACTGACTCAACAGCACCACCGAGAAATGGACTACTATGGGAGAGGAGACCAGCAGATTTGGGGGAAAAAAATTGGGAGCAGTGATAGAGCGACAAGCCTAAAAATTAATTGAAACAACTACAATTTTATTTGAACAAACTAGTCCTAGGTTTTTGGCCCGAATATGCTCAGATTTGGGATATCACATTTAGAATAATGAGAGAAGTTTTTAGACAATTTTTCATTACTTTCATCAAACTCAGATGTTTACATACATTTAATTTGGATTTGCTACCACTGCCTTTAAACTGTATGACTTGGGTCAACCGTTTTCGATATTCTTTCACAAGCTTCTCACAACAGTCGGTAGGAATTCTGTCCCATTCCTCCAACCTACAGAGCGAAAATTTGAACAAACTCAAACTCAAAATCAAAGCTTGAGTAATGAGCACATAACCAATGGTGTTTATAGCGCCTCCTATAATACACATAAAAGGTCCAAAATTGTACAATTGTCACAAAACCTGGGGGATTCATTGAATTCACCTTAACATACAAAAAAGTTAATTGAACTAACATCATATTCTTTATCATTTGGACACTGCAAACATCAACATCCACTATTTATTTTCTTATTGGAGTTACTGGAGTGGGTCAGACCTGGACGACTGAGGGATTACACAGACATTTTATTGGAGATTCCAAATTTAGCAACGGTGAGACGAACCAAAAATTGAATTGGTTGAACTAAGACATGTTGGATTGAAAATTCAATTCAACCCAATATTTGACATACTGCATCTGATCAGGAAAATTTGTGTGATACCCTTCTGTACTTCATTTCCTGTTTCTTTGATGCATCAGCCTATAGAGCTCAAATGTTAACACCTGGTACAGAATCCAAGCCCAAAATTCTCAGAATGGTGCTAAACGTGGGCAGTTCATTCCATGCCTCAAAACATTCAAAAAAACTAAACTAAAAATCTTGTCAGGAAATAAGTTCTATACAGTCTACACAGCTGTTTCAAAGCTTCTCAGAGAATCAGTGCATTGTTAACTTGTTGTTTCAGATAAACATTGACCATTTGACACAAATCAACCTATTTCATATTTAGTTTTACTTTTCCCAAATTCTTAATTAAAATGAATGGAATTCCTACTTGAGAAAGTAAAGTTTTGTAGCATTTAGGTCAATAGAGAAACAAAAATGCCTTTTTGCAAAGTGATTGAAAATGTATACACTAATTAGGTCACTTCAATCAAAAACAACATATCTGTATTATGTTTGTGGCTGCTGGTTCAAAGCCATGGACCCCACTAGTATAATGTGAGTTACATATGTAACTGTGGTTCTATGAATCACAGATGCAAAGTGATTTAAAACTAATATGTTATTCAGATTACTCCATTCAAAAAGTCAATTACACCATAGCTGTATTATGCATAAAGTTGCTGGTTTAAAGTCATAGACACCAGCAGCATAAAGCAACTGGCACACTGCACTACAGAAATAGTGTGAAGAGGAACAGACCTGAGAGGCTGTCAGGAAGGGAGAATGGCATGCCGTGCAGTCCCAAGTCCCTCATAGCCAAGGGCCATCATAGCCGTCTGCAACTTTAATTATTTTTAAGCTTCCAAGTCCTGAGAGTTTTTAGTTGTTCTTTTGGATCTTTTTTGACAGTATGGGGCGTAAGCTTCCCCTACTGCCTGGCAAGACCAGGTAAAGCAGCCTATAAGACTTATCACTATACATGACGCTTCTAAGGACTTATACAGGAAGTAGCTGAAACATGTAAAGCAGGTATGGCAAACAAACGCTGTCTGTTTGACAAAAAGAATAGCTAATTATAAGTTCAAAACTGAAGACAGAATGAACCGTTGTCAAACATTGTAACTCATGAATATTTTGGAGAATTCCAGCTCCAGACATTTATGACACATTGCCACTGCAGTGACTTTGTTTCTCCACAGATCTCACAACTTGAGGAGAAGTTACTTGCTCCAGTTTTGGAAAATGGAGAGAACTTCTCAGTAGGAGAAAGACAACTGCTGTGTATGGCTCGAGCTCTACTGCGCAATTCAAAGGTTTGTCTGTATTTCCCTAGCATGACCTATTTTAAAATAAATGATGAATGTAATGCTTTACACATAATTCTACTGCACATCTGAACTATTAGATTATTCTGCTGGATGAGGCAACAGCATCCATTGATGCAGAGACAGACACTCTCATCCAGAATACAATCAAAGAAGCCTTCAAGGACTGCACTGTGCTGACCATTGCGCACCGCGTCAACACCGTTCTGACATCTGATCGCATTCTGGTCATGGACCAGGGACAGGTAGCACATATATGGCCACATGTCCCTTTACAGACAGCAGTTACTACAGAGTTTGATGTAACATTCTGTGTTGTCTTGGGTAGGTGGCAGAACTGGACACACCAGATGTATTACAGCAGAGACCAGACTCCATCTTCTCTTCTCTAGTGGAGGCTGCTAATGCTTCAAGCAGCTGAGAACCATCAATACACATTTCTTCAGAATATTGCCTTCACAGTTAATTACTGTTAAGTGTTAACTTTTTATTTCACATGATTTATACAGTTAAATAGCCCACACTGCAGTCATTTTGTTATGCCAATTAAAATGCTCAGTTAAACTGACCCTTTAATTTCTACTAGTCATTGCCAATGCCATGAATAAAATAATCAACTGTTTTGGAATGCCATGGTATTTCATAATGTTATGCTGCAAGAGTCCTGAACAAATTCTATGATATAGACTACATATGGGTCTAACAACAGTACAGCGATCCCATTTACAGTAAATAATAGCCTAACCCAAGAACGGAAATAAAGGCACCTTAACCTAAATGCTATACCTTCAGGCAGTTCCAAATGAAGGTATATTTATTTGATTACAGATGTTCTAATTGCCCGAAAAATGCAGCAGGAATCAGTGGCAGAATGGCAATCGGGGGACACGGATGCTTTCCCAGTAGGCTGGCAGCCCATGTGAAGATGCGAGAAGGAGTGTAGCGGCTAAACTCTCTGGCAGTCGTGCGGCCTTCTCGCATCTCTCCCATCTAGCACAGACTGACTCTTCTGTGGCTCTTTGAAGTAGCCAGACTGACTCTGGGTTTCTGGGAATCTGTTCTGAGGGGGATGTTTCTTGAGGAAAGCCTAACTGACTGACCTGATATTGAGGAGCAGGGGAGCAGTGCTTATCCACTGCTGCCTTCATCTTGGCCCCAGATTGAAGAAGGCCTGCCCTGGTTCTTCTCCAAATCCTACGGCAGCGTTGGAGGTTGTGTTGAACAGAGGGCACCGCCAGATCCTTCTCCTCAGATGGAGAGTAGGGGGTGGTAACCTAGGAAGGCTTGAAAAGGGGATAGGCCGGTAGCAGAACTCATCAAGGAGTTGTGAGAATATACAATCCACGGCAAGAAGGTGCTCCAGGTAGAGTGACTGGAGGAAACAACGCAAATGTAGTGCGGTCTCCAGGTCTTGGTTTGCCTGCTTGGTTTGTCCATTAGTCTGGGGATGAAAGCCAGAAGCAAGACTCAAAAAGCCAGAAGCAAGACAGATACGCCCAAACCCTCACAGAAAGAACGCCAAACTTTTTCTGTGAATTGCGTTTCTTGGTCGGAAACTATATCCATCAAAATTCCATGGAGTCTGAACACTTGGTGAATTATTTGATCAGCAGTCTCCTTGGTGGTTGGAACATTCGGCAGGGCGACGAAATGGGCTGCTTTGGAGAACCAGTCAACTATTGTGAGAATGACTGTGTTACCTTGAGACGGAGGTAGACCAGTCCACTGCCACATGTGACCGAGGGCAGTTCAGAACAGGCAACGGTTGGAGCAGACCGGAGGGCAGTGAATGGGAGGCCTTGCCCCTGGCACACACCTGGCATGCCAAAACATAGTGTTCTAGTGACAGTGGGCCACCAGAAGTAACATCTTAGCAGAGAAAATGTTTGGTTGACCCCAGAATGGCAGGCAAATCGTGAGTAGTGGACCCATTCCAGTACCTTGGAGCGGGCAGCATCTGGAACGAAAAGGGTACCGGGAGGACCATTACCTGGATCAGGCCGAGTGCGTTGAGCCTCCCGGACCAGATCTTCAAAATTTCCCAGCGAATAGCAGCGACCACACACATAGGCAGTATGATGGGTTCTGGAGCGGGAGAAGTGCCCTCCTGGCGTCACAGACTGCGTTTCTGGGGTCCAGCAGAATTGTCTAGAGGGAGAGGTGAGTTTAGTGAGGGGAGTAACAACATGGCTAAAGTCTCTGATGAAATGTTGGTAGAAGTTAGCAAACCCAATAAACTTTTGTAACTGTTTTCTGCTGTTGGGTGTATGCCACTCCGTCATCACCTTTACTTTCTCCGGGTCGACCTTCACCTGTTCACACCCCACGATAAACCCTAAAAAACTGACCTTGTCCGCGTGGAACTCACATTTCTCCACTCCCACATAGAGCTTGTTTTCCAGGAGTCTCTCGAGGACCTGGTGTACATGGTGTTGGTGTTCCTGTGGGGTCCCAGATACACAAGAGAAAACCTCTTAAAACATCATTAATTAGAGCTTGGAAATCAGCTGGAGCGTTGCTTAATGGCTGGAGCGTTGGTTAGCAGTTTTCCAATCATGATAGGCGTTTCTAAGATCTAGCTTAGTAAAGATGGTGGCCCCGTGAAGTGGCGTGAAGTGGCGTGAAATTGGCGTCAATGAGGGGCAATGGACATTTGTTTTTAATGGTTATATTGCTGAGACCCCTAAAGTTGATGCATGGCCTTAATGTTTTGTCTTTCTTGGCAATAAAGAAAAATCCAGCCCCTAAAAGCGACGAGGATGGAGGATTATTCCAGTGGCAAGAGAGTCCCAAATATATTGCTCCATAGTCTCCCGTTCAGGTTTGGAGAGGCTATAAAGATGACTGGAGGGCAAGGGGGCACCGGGCAGGAGGTCGATGGCGCAGTTGTAAGGTCTGTGGGGAAGAAGAGACAGTGCCCGACTCTTGCTAAAGACATCCCCTAGGTCATAGTACACGCTCGGAAAGGAAGATGGCTCAGGCTTTAATGGTGGCCGACTAAAGTACAAGTTGGCTCCCCCTGCTGGAGATAGAGCAGACTGCAGGCAGTAAGGGGGTTATGAGTGACTAGCCAGGCATGACCTAGCAATATCAGAGAATTTAGCCTCAGCCCACTGGAGTGCTCATCCCCTCAATAATCCACACATGTACCGTATCTTCGCTGAGTCTTATGTAAAACAGGCTGGATGTTGTTGGAACATCCAGCAACATCAGAGGAGCATTGGAAAAGAAAGCCAGGGCAGTGGCTGGGCTGACCTGAGTATGGGTCCGGATCTGTGCCTCTTGATTCCAGGGTGCGTGATGACACAGTTGGTCCGGAGACAACATTGGCCGCAGGGGCTGAACACTGAAGAGTGAGCAAAGCGGAAACCTGGTTGGTGAGCTGAGTGACTTGTTGGGACAAGGTGTGGTTGCATTCAAGCAGAGTCCAGATATTTTGTTATTATTATATTATTGTTATTATTATTATATTTTGTTGTATTTTGTATTTTGTGTTGTCCAGAGATTATTCCGTGTTGTGAAAATGCGGTGTAGTGTTTGAGCTGGCCCTGAGTCTGATCGGTCCATGTTGGTCAGATCTTTCTGTCGTAACAACTGATGGGGGGACCAAAGATTCAGCCAGACACCGAAATGCGAACGAAAGTAGACAGAGCTGACAGTTGTGTCGTATGCAGTCATCTTGTGGTTGAGAAGAGGATGAGGGCTTTAATGCAGGGCATCCTGGACAATCCCAGACATCCCTTGCATGACATTATGTCTGCACAGAGAAGCTCACGGAGTAACAGGTTCCTCTCACTGAGCTGCAGGACAGTGCACTTTTCGAGGTCGTTTGTCCCTTCAGCTATCAGGCTGTTTAACAGAACTGCCTGATATGAACTGTGACCTCTATATGATGAGCACTTTATACTATTGTTAGTAATATTTTATTGTTTTTACAGTTATTATTGTGTGTGTTTGTGCAAGTGTGTGTTTGCTGCCGGACACCTGAATTTCTCCCTTGGAGATTAATAAAGTTTTTATCTATCTATCTATCTATCTATCTATCTGGAGCAGGTCGTGGGTCGCAGGGTCAGAGGCTGGGGTGTTCATACCGGTCGAGGCAAGCTGGATCTGAGGCATAGTTGTTTGTACTAGTTGTGGAGAGCTGGGTCAGAGGTGCAGAGTGGTTCCAAGGAGCGGGACCTAGCAAAGAATGAGAAATAATGAGCTGAGTACTGAGTTCATAAACGTAAAACTAAACAGAGCCAAGCAGAACAGTACCACGGTGGATACACGGATGATCTGGCGCTGAGTGTCGGATCCTCCATGCTTTTGTTCTCACAGGCGCAGCTTGATTGATGATGAGTTGCAGGTGTATGTGGGAGGAACCAGAATCTTTGCCCAGCTCTAGGCAAAACACAGAAGGGAGGGGGAAGGACATCACAAAAACGCAGGGCAGACTGGTATCTTGACACTGTCATACTAGTACACAATCCTAAAGTGCCCTGCTCTAGACTTGTGCTTTTTTAAGATTGCTCCATGATTAGGTAAGTGGTCTTCCTTATGTAGAACTGTTAAGCATGTGGCAGTAATTTATAATCTATGATTACACCTACTTGTGTGTAACAAGTGCCTGTTAATGTTAACTATTCACTTATAAGAGCTTCTGCATGCCTTGTTCTAAAGTGATAGCTAATCCTCATTCCCAAATGCTTGTCAAAGTACATTTAGAAGGACATTCATATGAACATCCTATCTGTAGATATGTGTAAATCATTTTAAAATGTTTCAATTGTTATGTCTTGTTTTTATACAGAATACAGGTTTTTTATTTTACAATATTTTTTATTTAAACTGTGCAAATATTTACAAAAAAAAAAATGAAACACCAATAATTTGTCCATACAAGTGCAATTATATTATGATTTCTGATTTCTTTTAATGACTTGACCCAGAATTCACTATAGTTCTACAGAACTTTGAGTTCACATCATCTGGAAGATTTGTACAAGCAAATTACTCGTACAGGTCATTGTGACTGAGGCTTAATGTGACATTTACAAATCATTAACTAACAATACTTCTAAAAAATGTTAATAATTAACTAATCTTTTACAAAAGATAAAGAAAGTCTAAAACAGAGGATAAACTTTGTATGCAGCTTATAAACCTTTTGTAAAAACTAAAGAAACATTTTTATAATTAGGTCTTTTAAAGATTCTTCCATGATGTTAATTTTTATGCAAAATCAAACTCCCTCAAGAAGCTTTTTTTCAATTTTTTGATTTTTTCTTATTTAAATTGCGCAAACATTTATAAACAAAACATGAAACACAGTCCAATTATAATGTGGAAACTGATTTCTTAATGACAAGACTCAGAATTCACTATACTACTACAAAACTCAGCATTATATTAGTTTCTCTAATTCTTTATCAAGTCCACATTTAGACAGACATATTTGTATTTGCCATGTCAAGTAGTCAAATTGAAGCTAGCTTTGAGCTATATTTAGGATTGATATTTTCCAGTGTATTATAAAACATATGAAACTTATTTTTGAGTCACATATTTCTATTTCATCAAAATAAAGTATTATTTGCAAAGCAGAAGGTCTGGTTGAGAAAAAAAGGGTGTGATTTTGTAGTTGAAATATTACAGAACAGTTAAAATAAGGTTAGAACAGTTAGGTGTGACCAAAAAAAGAGGTGAACTGTTAAAAGGAATATTACAATTTATTACAAATGATTAAAAACACATTAAAAGTCATGTCCATAATGACTTCTCAAAGCTTGATCTCGTCAGAGCTCAGGAATGCAAGGCTGGGCCTGGTTAGTACATGGATGGGAGACCGCTGGGAGAACCAGGTGCCACAGGGGGGCGCCAGTGGCAAAAAATGTTTGTTATGTCCTTAGGCAAGACACTTCGCTAACATTGCCTAGTATGAAAGTAGTGTGTGCGTGAGTCTGTTGGTGGTGGTCGGAGTGGCCAATAGCACAGATTGGCAGTCTCACTTCTGTACCATATACTTGGATTGTACTCCTGGCCAAAAGAGTTAATGGAGGGGTTATGGGCTGGATCAGAAGACAAGGTATTGGCTGCACGTCAGTAATAATACAGACACATTTGGGTTGTGGCTTGTTCTGTATTTTAACAGTGCAAAAGTGGAAGACATACAGCATATAAACCCAAATATTTACAATGTATCTGCAGATAATTATCAAGCTTGATAGTTAAAGTACTTTAATTAGAAGTTCAACATTTGATAATTCATAAATAAATATACAATTCTCAAATTAACAACAATACCCCAATACCCCCATCATTCTGGCCTGTTTTGACAGGACCAAACAGTAAACATCTCAGTAAATGAATTAGCTAGTATTCTTAGTTCATTCAGTCATTCAGTGTGTACACATTAAATAATTCACAGTAAATAATATTTACAGTACATCAGTGCAAATAAACAATATCCTTTTGCTTAAGGTGCAATGCATAAGGTCGTCACAGAAACTAGAAGGAAACAATAGCAAGCTGCACTGGTAAAACATTGAATAAACTGACTCAATATAGCCTTTAAATGCATTATGCAATATAGAAAGACTGCAATGGCCTGTAGTGGGCAACATTTTCATTTGAATGCACTATTCCAATTGACAAGTAAAACAGACAAGTAACAAGTGCAAGATGCTAGCAGACCTTTTATGCTAATGCTAATTGCTCTTAGCATAACAGAATAACAGACTCACCAATTCCACTTTGTAATCCGTTTGCAACTAGAACCGGTCTTCTGGGGTGGTAAAGTCATTTCTGTACAGCGGCCCTGTAGCGCCTCTTCCCAATTGGCTGAACCCACTCTGTGTGTGTGTCGCGTACTGTGCACATGTGAATAATGAACTGTAAAGCACTTTGGGTGTTGTGAAAGGTGCTAAATATTGATTAATGAATAAATTAATTAATTTATTTGATTAAATGGCCTAAAATAGACTGGTGGACTACAACAGTTAAAATGCTAAAAGGCTCTCAGGGAGGCAGACCTGGACGACTGAGGGATTACTTAGACATTTGCCTGGAATGTTCCACAGTGTGGCATTTAACGTAACCATCTTCATGGCAACAAGTAGATGATACATATGGCCACCTTACAGGTCAGTTCTGTGGAGAGATGACCCCACTCCCTGTAATGCATGTCTGTAATTACACATCTAATTTAATTTAATGTAATAAATCCGAGATGAAGTGCAATTTTTTAAGCAACGCTATATCATCTCCATGGAAACAAGCTGGTAGCCAGTCCTCAACCAGAAAAGTTAGATAGTGCACCTTTAAATCCAGATCCATTTTCCTATTCTTTCTATTCTATTAATTTTTTTTTTCCTCCTGTGGCTCTGTCTTTGTGCAAGTTACTGATCAACACACTCAAGTCAGTCCTGGTTTAGACCAGAATCAGACGTGACTTAGTCCCAGTTGTTCTAGTTGTCCTAGTTGTTCCTGGCCTGACATTATGAACTTATTTAACTTATTTATTAAACCAAATGCCTTAAAGGCAACACAGTGGCTCTGACCCTCTGCTCCCTGATCTCTGTTAACCCGACTCATAACATAACAAACAGACAATGAGCATTATTAGTGTTTTCTTCAAAGCCGCCAAACAGTAGCACATTATGCAGGATTTCTCCGCTGTCCTTCTCCAGCCCATAGCCACACGACATGTGAAAGTTCGGGCTGTGGCTATGAGCAGATGTTACTAAGTAAAGCTTTGAGGGTTAGGTTATTTTAATAGATCCATGGTTAGACCCACAAACATAAAGCAACATCACATTATTATGTTATCTCTGCTCCTCCACAAAGCCTGGGCAAACTTATGCATACTTCCATGTATTTTACCCATAATGCACCTGTACTTTTTCGCTGGATTTCGACCTGTCATGATAAATAGCCTAGCATATCGACTTGTCGTTCAATACATAACAGATGGAACGATAATTTTTGGCGGTCCATATTTATCATGGGTACCGTATTTTCCCAACTTTAAGTCAAACTTTTTTTCATAGTTTGGCCGGGGGTTGCGACTTATACTCAGATGCGATATGTCTTCTATCTTATATGTGAAATTTTTAAAATATATAATTTCACATCTTTGTTATTGTCACACTGACAAATGTGCAAGGGCACCCTGGGCTTGTGTACCAGTATGGCAGCCATCTACTTCCGGAGAGGTGCTTCATAGACACCAAGGATGAGGAATTCAGTGGATTTAGTCATTTGGAGTGAGATCAGGAGTAAACTTGTTAGCTTGTTTTTTATGTTTTAGTTATCTGATAAAATGTTATTATCTTACTTTAACATACCAAACAGTTTACATATGTGTTAACGGTTGATTATACATGTTACAATTCACTTGTCTGACCACTAGATGGTGCTGTTGTGTTTGGTAAATGGTCTTTAAACATCTCCTGACCTGGGTTTGGAGAAGGCTTATCCTACAGTGAGGTACTCCTGACCTGGGTCTGGAGAAGGCTTATCCTACAGCGAGGTACTCCTGACCTGGGTCTGGAGAAGGCTTATCTTACAGTGAGGTACTCCTGACCTGGGTCTGGAGAAGGTGGGGCATGAGGAGTGAGGAGGGGGTGGGGCATGATGATGTAATTATGTGCTGACATTGGTTCTTTATTAAATATTACAGCCAATATCTACAACGCTGGGTGAATTCCTTCATTTTACATGTTTAAAATCAATCAACTGTTTACTCAAATCCATAGTTTGAGCACATCATGTGATCACTGTCATGGTTTAATATATTTTCATTGTCTTCATCATTGTATTTTAAAAGACAAAAAGTCAGGCCACAGTGGGTTTTTTTTGTTTTTTGTTTTTTTGGTTTTTTGTTTTTTTCCAAAAGCATACTTTTAATAGTCTTACAAGCAAGAGAAATTCTTGTAATTTTTGTGACACACAAACTGGGCAACTGACGTTGCCTTGTTCAGCTCCAGCTGAAGTGCTGAATGCGATAGGTCCAAACTGACCAATCACAGGGCAAACATGGTGACCCCTACTGACACATATCAAGCGGGCACTTTTCACTTTAGAATTGTAGTGACCTTTAATTGGTGCAAAAGTGATAGTTTCACCATTCTTTAAAAACATACAACACTTTAATTTGTATTCTTGTTTGTATGCCTCCCAAGTCACACAACAGAGATCTGTGGACTGTAAATCCCACAGAAGACCCCAGGATGGACTACAGGGCTACACCACGCCCGGCTGGATATAGAAAATACTACCAGAGCCTCCAGACTCTCAAACCCATCCGCTTTTCTTCACCAAAGTCAGTATCTTTCTGTTTTTACAATTTTCAATTGCTCTGACACACATTGAAAATGTACATTTGCAACAGCTCACACAGAATCCCAAACAGGATTACAGTTTTCCCAAACAAAAAATGCTGTTTTACATTCAAAAGTAATCAATCATCTCCCAAAAGCCAGTTTTACCACCTAAACACAAACTTTGGCCATGTGTTTTATGTGCTCTTTCATTCATTTAACACTGCAGCTCAGAGAATCACTGCAAATGGAGACACACTTTACACACAGGAATCAGAGCTGTGTTTTGTGTCTGTCTATCTACGTCTACGCCGATATACCCAGTATGTTAAAAGTTCACATTACAGATTTGAGGAGTGGATTTTATTTTCTAAAATGCATTTATGCTGATGAAACTTGAGACATCAGAGCAGCAAATACATCAACACTGCTTTTGCTATATGTAATATATGTGCTCTGTTAAATAATTTATACAACATCTAAATGGATCTACACTGTTTGAGTATTCATACTAGGGTTGGGCAATGTCCATTTTTTATATCGTCATACGTCCCCTAATTATTCCACGATAAATGTTTTTATCATATATCCATCTAATTAAGCCAAATCTGCTCAAAATTTAAATTAAAGTTAGTTTTCGCCTTAAATATCTATTGTAACAAGTTCAATGATTTACATATGTGCAACTAATATACCTGATGCAAATTCATAAGTTTAAAAACTAAACCGAAGAGCAAACTACACATAGATGTATATAGATTTCTGGTCGAATTTGGAAAAAGTTGTGTTTTCAACTCTCAGCCTCAAATGACAGCGAATACACACATACTCATTAAAATCAAATACAGTGTGCCCCATGGTTTTGACTGCATGATCACATTATAAAAGAGAAATGGAGGTCATGTTTTATCAATCGCCCGCTGTTGATGCGCACGTGGATGTCCGATGTGTTTGAGCGAAGGAAAACACAGGGAGGGAGTATGAACTAACGAAAATAATAGAACACTTAGTAAGTTCTAACTTCTGACCTTGGTGGACTTTCCGGGGTAAATCAGCCGTTAATGATTAGCCTCCATAACAGATGATTCATTTGGCCTTGATTATTCACATGTTTCAATGACTGGTGACACATACACACTTCTGAATACTTTTCTTTTGTAAAAGCATTGTTTTTTATTCAAACTCTGACACATCTCAGCGTGTGGAATTATTAGAGTGAAGAAAAACATCACTTCTCTCTGTATTTGGGCAGTTTAAGAAGTTGGTTCACTCACCTGTGTGTCCTGTCCAAGCGCCTCCTTCACGTACTGAGTCCAGCTCCACGCGGTCCTCGTAGCTCCATACATCCTGCACAGTGCTCTAAATCCACATGTTAATAATTGATGTTCTTCTGTCTTGTAGACAGAGATGTCTGAGCCCCAGCCGTTGTGTTGACAGAAGTGCTAATGGAGTCATGATGATTTCAGATGCGCTGCGTAACGTTTTTGCTGCAGCGTTTATATGTTTTCAACTTTTGTGGATTTGTTATTTATTCAAATGAAAATATATATTTCATGGAGTAACTTATTGCCTGCAGTGTTAAATATAAACTTTGCACAGTAGAGGTTTTTTTTACTAGGTGGTATCGAAGGGGACACGTTACACTTTTTCAGTCCTGCGGTTTACGGTGTTATGGATATCGTTCAACTCATACAGTCTGTACTCAGCAAGAGGCCTTTCCTCCCTGTTTGATTCAAATGTTAAATATTGTATTGTTAGGTTTTGGGTGTTAATAAATTATAGGTTTTTGCCCTTATGTTTGAGTTTCTATTTTGAAAGTGACAATATTAGGAGGACCAGTGATCATGTATGATTCTGAATGAGAGCTGTTTCAAGTGTTCTGAGGGAGAGCCTGAGAACAGTGAGAATTGATGAAAAATGTTCCAAATGATTTGACGGCCTGTTCAGATACATGTTTGAATCAAATTATCTAACTGAAAGAAGTTTTTAAAAATGTGCTAAAACGATAATTTATTTATGTGTCAAACAAGGTCAAATCCAGAAGACAATGCCGGCTTTCTATCCTTTTCAACATTTGCCTGGATGACTCCTATTTTGTGGTCTATTTTCCGGGGGAAAATGGACTTTAATTCACTTCATATATCGCCATATGATGCATCTGATTTCAGCACAAACAGGTCAGAATGATAAATTATCATTTATATGAAGTGGCTGGAAAATTATTTTATGTCTTCGTTGTAGACTTAACAGATTATGGGAAGAGGAAGTGGCCAGAGTGGGACAAGACAAAGCATCTTTAACTCGAGTGCTGATGAGGTTTCAGAAAACCAGGCTCATCGTGTCCTCTGTTGTTGGAGCTATTGCAATGGCGGCTGCATTTCTAGGGCCAGTAAGTCACCACATATGAGATCTATGTTCAGGGTTTGTTTGTGGGTTGAAATTCAAGTAATTAAAATCCAAATAGTCATATGTATCATAGTCAAGTTTTTTTGCTTAGACATGTTTCAGCTTCTTAAAATGATAAAACTGAAAAAGTACTTGTTCTGGACACAATACGATATTGGATAAAAAAAAAAAAAAAAAGCAATTCCTAGTTGAGTTAAGTATAAAACTAGGGCAGGGCACGCTGACACCAAAAAGAATCAATAGTGATCAATTATTTTTACGCATCTTAAAACAGGTCATCTTGACTGTTTGAACATGTCAAAAAACTGGATCAAAGAAGCACACTTCAGTCTGTGAGCTGCTGCACTCACCTCTCTCTCAGCACATACACACACATTAGGGGGCAGATGGGGTGTGTCTGTACACTGGACATGAGGAAGAGCGCCCTGCTGTACAGAGCGCCCTGCTGTACAGAGCGCCCTGCTGTACAGAGCGCCCTGCTGTACAGAGCGCCCTGCTGTACAGAGCGCGTGACAGAGACTAGTCCAGGGTTTTGAACTATCCAGAAAGAGTCCGTAATTACAGAAAAATGTCCCGACTGAAAGTGAGGCTGAGAACATGATTAACCCCCAAGCTTCCTTTTAAAAAGTCATACTTAGGACCTAATACATGTCCATTTACAAAAAACAGCTGTAAAATCATCATAGATTAATATTTTTTCATACTTTTTTGACTAAATCCAAAGATCTATCTGTGCTCCAAGCAAGAATGTTTTAGTTTTTTTTTTTAATCTATACATATTTAACCTTTTAAATGCCAGTTCAGAAATTTCAATTTCACATGTAGTGTAAAAAACACTCAACCACAGGATTAGAGCCTTTTGGTATTATTTGGATTTAATTCTGTCCCAGATACACTGAGAAAATATACTCAAGTCAAAACAGCACAACACTGGGAGAATACTACATTTTGTCCTAAATAGCTCTATATTAAACTAAAATGAAAAATATTTCATGTTATATAACTTTAACTTTTGTTTAAATCTCTCCATAGGCTGTAGTGGTTTTTCAGGTCCTTCAGTACATTAGTGATCCAGAGTCTCACACATTAGCCAAAGGAATAGGTCTGGCTTTGGCGATGTTCACCGCTGAATTCAGCAAAGCTTTCTTCATATCTCTGTTGTGGGCCATCAACCTGCGCTCAGCTGTCAGACTGAAAGGGGCCTTCTCAGCACTAGCTTTCCAGAAGATCCTCTCCCTTCGAGTCAACAATGGCATTCCTATGGGAGAGGTGAACATCCTGTAACAGGATTACTGTGTAATATTACTGTGTAATAACTTTACATTAATGTTTCTCTTTCTTCAGTTGATTAATATTTTGACCAGTGATGGACACAGGCTTTTTGAAGCTGGCACATATGGGAGCTTTTTACTGGCCTCCCCTGTCATGTATATTGCATGTATTGTGTATGCCTGTTATGTGTTGGGCCCTACTGCTCTTGCTGGTGTCTTCATCTACATACTCATCATACCTTTACAGGTGGGTACATAAATATTTTAAAGGATAAGCTGAGCTGTTAAAGATTATTATTATAATTATTCCTTGCAGATTTTTATGGGCAAAATAATTGTAAAATTCAGATTTCATGCCATTAAGTCAACTGACAGTCGAGTTCGCAAAATGAATGAGATACTGAATAGCATCAAACTAGTCAAGATGTACGCCTGGGAAGAAAGCTTTGAGAAGAAAGTGGCAGGTATATTTTTAATATTTTTATGAGACATATTCTTGTTCTCACTGATAAACCATCACACAGGGTTATTATCATTATTTAAATGATTTTCATTGTAATCCTTGTTATCGATATTGTGATAATAGAAATGAGTCAATTGCCGTCTACAAAATTACAGAACTGATTTTCTGAACGTCAACACAACACAAGCTCACCCTGTTGGACAATGTCCCCAGGCACGGATCTTTTCTGTTTCCACTTAGCACCTTCCCCAAGTCTCAGCCCTGTACTCACATGCAGTTCTTTGAAAAATGTAGACTTTGGGTCATACACATAAGGGTTCTGAATAAAAGTCAGTTCCATGGTTTTGAATAGGAAGGATAGAGTCATTTAGATCCATAAGTTTACAATGAACAAACCAAAAACAATGATCTGCTTATGTGATAGTTACTCAGTACAAGGCAAAAGCGTAATGTGTTTTCATTAACTTAATAACCATTTAAGTCATTGTTATGTGGAAAAATTATGGTAAGTCTTTTTTAAAATACTGAATATCTGATATTTCTGTTCTAGGTATCAGGAAGAAAGAAATGAGAAATATTAGACATTCCAGATATTTTGAGATTGCCAATATCAACATCATTACTATTTGGCCTGTCATTGTTACTGTGATCACTTTTTTGGTGCACACTGCTTTTGGCTTACCCTTGAATCCTGCTAATGTAAGTGACCCATTGTCTTTCCAAGGCCTACAGTGTAGTTTATGACACTATACTACAAACATGTACACGTAAAGTATAATGCTGACTTGCTGTATTCCCATTCTGCTAGATATAGGCTTAGTTTAGCAAAATTTCAGGAATTTTCAAATTAAAAGGGAATTAATCCTTTGTCTCATTAGTATGAGTGAGCACAGAAACATCACAACCTTAAATTATGCAAATAAACTGACATATTTGTGTTTTCACAATAATAGTCAATAATAATAGTCATTAGACAAAACTTTAAAGAGCATCTACCTTCAGACAATGTGGTTTACAAGATACACAAGGCTACAAGGTAATCCCCCACTTAATGTATAAGTGGGGGATTATATAATAGAAAACAAACAAACAAACAAACAAAAAATCATGTTAAATTGTTCAGTTAGGCAAGACATGGTTCTAGGAAAGATGGACATTTTGCAGAAAAACAAACAAAAAAAAAACAAAAAACTTTTAGATCATTCTTTTTATTTTTTGAAAATTCCTAAAATATCCAAGCTAATGTTCCCATGAGGAATTTTATGGAAATTATTAGAAACTTTATGGGAAGAGAACATTTACTACATTGTAACAAAAATATTTTTCCCTCACCAGGCATTTACCACCATTGCCATATTCAATGCACTGAGGATCAGTCTTACTGTAACACCCATCACTGTTCGAGCTCTTGCTGCTGCTGCTGTTTCAGTTGGACGCCTCCAGGTAATCTCTTCTGCCCTCATGAAAAGTTATTAATGTTGAAGTTCTATAATTGTTAATCTTTATTCAATCAGTTGAGGCAAAAACTGAACCTGACTGTATATTGTTGACCATTTCTCAGTGATACTTGAACGCAGTCATTTCATCATGTTTTTGTCCTTTGGTAAATTGATTTGTCCGTAAAATGAAGTCTCCACTACCTGCTTGTTTCTATTTTTCAAGGTATCTTTGAGCAACACAAACACATGTCATTGAACAAATCTAGAATAAAGTATGATTATAATGTGGAACATTCCAGACAAAGCAATAATATTTGTATGGAGACAAGCAGAATCCATCGACAGCAAAATTACATAGTGCATAGGGCTAAGTTGAAAACTTTTAACGTGTAATGTGTGAGTTTCGTGTGCAGAAAGAAAATATTTTAGACATATACAAATTGTTTTGAGCAAGCAAAGGTAAAATTATTCACACATATTGTTATAGATAAATCAAATTGCAATAATAATAGCCCCATATTTAAGTCCACAAATTAGTTTCAGTTTAAGTGGCTGGGTTTTGAGCACCCTCGCCTCAGCAAGACGATCCCAGGTTCAACTATCAGGTTGATACAGTGATTTTGCAAGTTCTCCTTGTGTCTGGGTACTGGGCACTTCAGTTTTTAACCTAACCTATAAACACAGACAAAATGACAGGTGGCACAGTGGTCAGGAGGGAGAATTACAGAGAAGGAACACATCACTAATCAGAGTACAGTATTCTGTTGGTTAGTTTGTTTCTTACCTGTAGTTTCTCTGCTGGGTCACTTCTGACTCCACCTGGCAATCTGGAAATAGGGTAGGTGAGGATTTAACAGATCTTGATTCCTTAAAAGTAGAAAGTTTATAAAATGCATATGATCAGGGTTAGATTGTATTTTTACACTACTACTTATCACACTTTTACCATTAATAAATTACAAATTGAAGAATTGCAGTTGCTATTCTGTTACAGAAAATACTGCGTCTCAAGAATCCAGAACCATATCTGATAAGAGGTAAGGACGAAGACTTGGCTGTAGTCCTGGAGAATGCCACACTCTCTTGGGCCAGACCAGATGAAGAGACAAAACCCAAGACTCAGACAGAAGAGAAGGAGAGACTTTCAGAACCCCAGCTGGAAGTCAAGCCCACTTTGAAGAACATCTCCTTCACATTACCAAAGGTGCACACCTGTTAAAAAAGTATTTCTTGTGTTTCATTGTCAACCAAACGTGCAGTGAACTTGAGTTGAATGTTGTATTCAGAAGATGGTTCAATTGGATTATCCTGCTTTAGGGTAATTGTGTCAGTGATATATAGCTGTTTCTATATGATGAATTATTATATTTTCTGTAGCAATACACGGTACTTCAAATTTTATACTATGAGAGGTCTAACTTGAAGTATTTTTTTTTATTATTACTTTATTTAGTTCAGTTTAGTTAGTTGGTAATATTTTAAATCACTGTGTTCTCTCCTGAAGGGTAAACTTCTTGGAGTTTGTGGGAACGTTGGGAGTGGTAAATCGTCTCTCATTGCGGCCATTTTAGAACAGGTATGATCTGTATGTGAAATATGATCTGATCTTCACAGTCTAAACTATTTATTTGGCCTGTTTTTGTTTTAGATGTACCTTCAGCAGGGGTCAGTTGCAGCCAGTGGGATCTTTGCCTATGTTGCTCAGCAAGCCTGGATATTCCATGGGACTGTCCAAGAAAATATTCTGATGGGTGAACGCTTTGAGCAGCACAAGTACATTTGAATATGATATATTTTAGATTTCTGACATACCGTGTTGTAGTAGATACTAGATAGGTCCTGTTAGAAACTTAGCCCAAAAAAATTTTAGAAGGTTTGGAGGGCCTGCTTAGCTTCTTTTATTCTTATTACTCCTCACACATATTCAGTATAAGTGGTGCTAGGCAACTACTGGTACTCTATATTCAATACAGAGTGTCATTTTGGTGTCTGAGAGCTAGAGGGTTTTGCGCAGTATCTTTGCTGTTCCTAGTACTGCACTTTTCTGGACTGAGATGTCTGTTGTTTTTCCTGGGATCTGCTCTAGCCACTCCTTCAGTTTAAGGGTCACTGCCCCGAGTGCTGTGGGCACCACTGATGCCTTCACCTTCCAGGCCTTCTCCAGCTCTTCTTTGAGCCTCTAGTATTTCTCTAATTTCTCATGTTCCTTTTTTCTGATGTTCCCATCACTTGGTACTGCAATGTCCACCGCAACAGCTTTGCTCTGTTGTTTATCCACCACCACAAGGTCCGGTTGGTTCGCCATCACCATTCTGTCAGTCTGTACCTGGAAGTCCCATAGGATCTTGGCTCGATCATTCTCCACTACCTTTGGAGGTGTTTCCCCTCTTGGCCTTGGAGGCTCCAGTCCGTACTCTGCACAGATGTTTCTATAAACTATGCCCACCACTTAGTTATGCTGCTCCATGTATGCTTTGCCTGCCAGCATCTTACACCCTGCAGTTATGTGCTGGATTGTCTTATGGGCCTCTGTGCACAGCCTACACCTTGGGTCTTGTAGATCTGGGCCTTTTGCTGCTCTAGTACTCAGCCATCCTGTCTGCACAGGAGTGCATGTGAAAGTCAGATGACTTACCAGTTGAGATAACCAGTGAGCCATATACATATATATACGTGTGTATATATATATATATATATATATATATATATATATATATATATATATACAGGCTAAAATGATAACCCCTGTTCCAATTTTTTGTTGTTTACAGATATGAAAAAGTCCTGGATGTTTGTAGTCTCCGTGCTGACTTGAAGATTCTCCCGTATGGGGATCAAACTGAGGTATGGGTCCCATTCATATGCCCCCATGGTTTCTTTCTTTATATATTAATTACTCTTTAAAACACTACTAGTGGATAGATAGAGAGGCTATTATTGACACAGGGCCGAGTTTGAGGCACAGCAGATCTAGAGTCAGAATTTGTTAAACCAAAACATTCCACTCCCTTCAGAAGTAATCCACCAGTTTTCTGCACTTGTGCTGAAGAAAAGACTGGTAACACATCACATTCTTTTGATTGAGTTACTTAATTCAACTTTGAAAATACTGTCAAACAAATTTATTTCAGACAATACATTAAGAATTAATATTCTTTTGACTGGACAGTCTCAATGACTCGCAGTTATATTGTACAAAATTTGACATACTTTTTTTTTTTTTGACCAATGTTAGTTTTTATATTAACATAAAATAAAATGCACATTTCTGCTAACAGATAGGAGAGAGAGGGCTGAACTTGTCAGGAGGGCAGAAGCAGAGGATCAGTTTGGCCAGAGCGGTCTACTCCAACAGAGACATTGTACTTCTGGATGATCCTCTGTCAGCTGTTGATGCCCATGTGGGGAAACACATCTTTGAAGAATGCATCAAGAAGGAGCTCCATGGAAAGTCTGTCATACTGATTACACACCAACTACAGGTACTTCAAGGCTTATAAAAAGAAATACTGATATGTACAATGTCTACATGTTTGGTTTGTTTACGTGTCATATTGATTCTGTGCTCTCCATTGATCAGTATCTGGAGTTTTGTGATAGCATTTTGCTGCTGGAGGATGGAGAGATAGTTGAAAGTGGGCATCACCAGGAGCTGATGGGATTTAACAAGCGCTACGCTCAGCTCATTAGCAACTACCAAATGCAGCAGTCCCAAGTAAGACAATTTACAATGAAACATACAAGTAAATCTGTAACAGTTATAATATCTACAGCTTAATTAGTTTAATAAAACATGTGCAAAGACTTAATTCATATTGAAAAATAGATCAGTGCATTTATTTTATGCTAATTAGTAGCTAACTTACTAGTTAAGCTTAGCCCGCTGCCTAATTAATGCCTTAGATTTTTGTTTACTTTAGTTTAAGATCCCCATTAGGTACTGAAATATCAGTAGCTATTCTTCCTGGGGTCTTCTCAAATTAATTACTGTACATACATTTTTAAGTATATGATTTATTGTCTGGGGGATCAAAGATACAGACTCAGGGTAAAAAGTTGAACAGAGTTTATTTACACTAAATGTAAATGTAGATTGATGGAGGAGATAACAGAGAGTGGGGTCGTAGGCTGTTATCTTCGAGCCTGTCGTAGGTAGCGGGGTCAGATACTGGTGTGTTAGTACCGGTCGAGGAGAGCTGGGTCAGAGGCAGAGGTGCAGGGTAGTTTCAAGGAGCGGGATCTGGCGAAAAATGAGAGAAGCCAGCTGAGTACTGGAATCATACGCACGAAAACTAGACTGAGCCAAGTGGAACCATGGGGGATACACGAACGATCTGGCGATGTGTGTCGGATCCTCGGTCCCTTAGTGCTCCACAGGTTCAGGCTTGATTGCTCATGGGCTGCAGGTGTGTAGTGGGTGATGCTAGAGTCTCCATCCAGCTCGCGGCACAGACACAGAAGTGAGGAGCACAGAAGACACATGATTTATATGACTGGTCCATGTTAATTTAGAGTCTGCTATTACACCCAATAATTTTGTTTCTTCTACTTATTCAGTTATTGTTGCTCCCGATGTTAAGTCTAATTTTGCTATTGTTTTTAAGATGTATTGTGAACCAATTAACAGTTGTTTTTTTTCAGCATTGATTACGTATTTATTGTCTTGAGTCCACTGTATTACCACTGTCAAGTCCTCATTTAAGATGTTAATAAGTTGGCCTTCTGTGGGTGCAGATGCATATAAAGTGATGTCATCTGCACATACAGTTGAAACAAGAAGTTTGCATGCACTATATAAAAAGACACAGACGCTATTTTTTCAAACTAAACTCCTGTTTTAGGTCAATTAGGATTACCAAAATTATTTCTATTTGCTAAATGCCAGAATAATGAGAGAAGGATTTTTAAGACAATTTTTCATTACTTTCTTCAAAATCAGAAGTTTACATACAGAAAGATTACTTATATTTAAACAATGTGGGAAAACCCAGATGATGATGTCATGTCTTTTGAAGCTTCTGATTGGTTTATTGACAAGATTTGACTTAATTAGAGACACACCTGTGGATATATGTGAATGCACACCTGAAACACAAGCTTCTTTGTGTGACATCATGAAAAAGTCAAAACAAATCAGCCAAGATATCAGGAAGATAATTGTGGACTTGCACAAGTCTGGTTCATCCATGGGATGGATGAAGGTGCCACATCTGTTCAAACAATTATAAAGACGTATAAACACCATGGGAATGTCCATCCATCATACCACTTAGGAAGGAGATGGGATCTGTGTCCCAGAGATGAATGTGGTGTGGTCTAAAATGTGCATGTCAACCCAAAAACAAAAGCAGAAGTTGCTGGCTGAAGATGGTAAGAGTCTATCATTATCCACAGTGAAACAAGTACTTTACCGACATGGACTGAAAGGCCACTCTGCCAGGAAGAAGCCATTACTCCAAAAGAAACAAACAAAACAGATTACATTTTGCCAATGCACACAAGGATGAAGACCTTATTTTTTGGCCTTACTTTGACCTTATTTTTCAGGCCTATGGCCTGACAAAACTAAAATTGATCTGTTTAGCTATAATAAGCATTGTTATGTTTGGAGAAAAAGGGGGAAGCTTGCAGCATGAGGATACCATCCCAACTGTGAAATACGGGGGTGGCAGCATCATGTTGTGGGGTTATTTTGCTGCAGGAAGGACTGGTGCACTTTACTAAATAGATGGCATCATCAGGAAAGAACATGTGGAAATACTGAAACAACATCTCAAGACATCAACCAGGAAGTTAAAGCTTGGGTCTTTTAAATGGACAATGATCCGATGCAAACTGCCAAACTGGTTACAAAGTGGCTTAAGTCAGTTACCAAACTCCAAAGTGTTTTGGAGTGACCATCACAAAGCCCTGATTTCAATCCTATTGAAAATTTATGGGCTGTGAAAAGGCCTGTGCAAGGGGACCTACAAACTTGGCTCAGTTACACCAGTCCTGTTAGGAGGAATGGCAACAATGCCAACAATTTAGAGAAGCTTGGGGAAGGATATCCAAAACTTTTGACCCAAGTCATACAGTTTAAAGGCGATGGTGCCAAATCCTAATAAAATGTATGTAAACGTCCTTCCCTGTGGGAGGAGCGGGTGCTGAGCAAAGCCAAGTGTCTCCTGGCTCAGCCCCTCCATCCTCTGGCTCCTGACTTTATCATGATGCCTTCAGGGCGTCGGTTTTATGCTCTGATACGGAAAACAAATCGCTTTTCAAATTCTTTTGGGCCCTCAGCTATTAAATTGCAAAATTCTAAGGGTAGTGTTTCTTGAAGTTTTGCACTGTATTATGTATATTGTTCTTATATTGTGCTTTGAGTTCCACTCGTGGATTGTAATGGATTGACGCACTGCATGTGTTTGTGTGCATGTTAGAAGTGAGAACTGCGCTGAGAATGCTGCAAATGAATTGCCCTCTGGGATCAATCAATCTGAATCTGAATCTGAATCATCTGACTTTGAAGGAAGTCATGAAAAATTGTCTAAAAAAAAATCATCCTCTCATTATTCTGGAATTTAGCGAATAGGAATAATTTTGGTCATCTTAATTGACCTAAAACAGGAAAAATGTAGTCTGATTTCATGTCAGACAGTGAGAAAAAAAGCATATGTGTCCTTTTGTATCGTGTATGTAAACTTCTGGTTCCAACTGTATAGCCATGTTTGCATGTTTCAGTATAAATGAAAAGTATTTAGTAAATATAGAAACACAAAAGGGGCCCAAGGCAACTGCTCGGCGGCACTTTAGAGTCCTAATTACCTGAATAACTTTCAGTGAATTTGAAAGCAAATATATAGCAGTTAAATTTATTTAATCAAATACTGTGGTCTAAAATATCAAAGGCTGCACCCAGATCTAAGAATATGGTGTCTATAAGATTTTTATAATCAATTTTTTGTAGCCAGTAATCTGTGATCTGAGTGAGTGCTATTGTCGTGGAGTGACCCATTTCAGAATATTTTTGAATTTGATCATGCCACCTTTGCCACCATGATTTTACTTAACACGGGTAATAAAACAACAAAACAACAGGAAAAATCAGACAAAACAAGAAAAATCGGCCAGGCGAGGAGGAGGAAGACCAGATGAGGAGGAGGAGAGCCGGGCGAGGAGGAGGAGAGCCAGGCGAGGAGGAGGGCCAGGCGGGGAGGAGGAGAGGGTCCAGCTGTCATCGGGGCATCTGAAAGAGTTACACTCCACAGGGGGAGTGGGACAGGGGACAACATGTGAATAGCATTGCTGATGAGAAAATAGGACAAAGCAGAGGATAGTGCTCAGGTTGCCATACTTCCCCCAGCTAGTTATCTCCTACTGCAGCCTATCTTATCCCGGGTTTTAATGTCCCTAACTCCCTCACTAAGTAACCTGGTCATACGCTATACCGAAGAGGAAGGTTTTAAGCCTGGTCTTAAATACAGAGGCTGTGGGGGCCTGTTTAACATCAGCAGGGAGTTGATTCCATAGCACAGGAGCTTGGTAACTGAATGCTCTCCCTCCCACTGTACTTTTGGACACTCTAGGAACCACTAATAGTCCTGCATTCTGAGAGCGGAGTGCTCTGTTTGGCTGGTACGGGACAATAGCATCTTGCAGATAGGATGGGGCCATACCGTTTAGGGCTTTGTATGTCAGGAGGAGGACTTTGAATTTGATTCTAAGCTCGACAGGAAGCCAGTGCAGATATTTTAGTACAGGACTGATGTGGTCTCTTCTTTTAGTTCCTGTTAGGACTCTGGCCGTTGCATTTTGGACCAACTGGAGGCTCCTTATAGTACTTTTGGGGCAGGCTGCGAGCAGAGAATTACAGTAATCAAGTCTGGAAGTAACAAATGCATGGATGAGTTTTTCAGCATCGTTTTTAGGTAAAATATTTCTAATTTTAGTTATATTTCGCAGGTGAAAGTATGCGGTTTTACAAGCTAGGTTTATATGGGCTGTGAATGAGAGATTTTGATCAAATAGGACTCCAAGATTTTTTACAGTAGGGCTAGAAGCTATACTCACATTGTCGAGTGAGATTATCTGGTCCGACAGAGAATCTCTTTGACCTTTGGGACCAACGACAATGACCTCTGTTTTTTCAGGATTTAAGAGCAGGTAATTCAAGGTCATCCAGGTTTTGATGTCCTTCACACAGGCACTGAGTTTATCTATTTGATCAGTCTGATTTGGTTTCATTGATAAGTACAGCTGAATGTCATCAGCATAGCAGTGAAAATTAATGCCATGTTTTCTGATAATGTTACCCAATGGCAACATATACAGAGTAAATAGGATTGGACCAAGCACAGATCCTTGTGGAACACCACAGGCTACTTTAGAACAATTCATGTGGATAATATTAGTAATGCTCTCTCCAAAGATTTTCCATCCAATATTGTTTAAAACAATACATCCACTTCACAACCCACTGCAAAGGACATGTTCTGGACTTAGTGTCCTGTTCTGGTGTTACTCCCACTGAATGCAAAAGCAGTACACGCCCTTCACTGACCACCTGCTTATCACTTTCAATGTCATGTCATTATCCAAACTTTCCCTCCTTCATTATGCTCCATTGCATTCCGCAAAAATTAAGGACATTAACATCAATGCTTTCTCATCTGGCATTAACAACTTCGCCCCCAGAGATGCCAACACCCCACCTGATGATCTGGTCGTTCTTTATAACAACTATCTCCATACCCTTCTGAACACCCACACTCCACTCCAGATCTGTGTCTCTCCTGCTCTGCACCCTGGTCCACACCCACTCCCCGACAACTCAAAGCCAAAGGACAACAACTTGAATGACTATACAAAACAAAACTGGAATAACAATACACAAAGAACCACATAATGCTTTACAAGGACACAATTTCCACTTCTAAATCCTCCTAGTACTCTGACCTGACTAAGTCTCTTTTTTCCCTTCTCTTTAACATAACCAAACAGATCGATAAATCGTGTCTTCCCTCACTTGCCCCCTTTATTACTTATATTATTCACTCCTCCCTGACCTCTGGAACTGTTCCCTCATCACTCAAATCTACAGCCATCACTATTATTCTGAAAAAACCCGGCTTGAGCCCTAACAATTTCAACAACATTCACCCTATTTCTAACTTACCCTTCTGCTCTAATATTCTCGAAAAGACCGTTACCTCTGATCACTAACAATATCTGTGACTATTATATCATGTTTTCATTGAAATTCACAGCTGAAAATCAGTAATGAGCTCCTCATAGCTTCTGACTCTGGCCTTCTCCTATCCTGAACCTCATTGATTAACAACAGCCTTTGACACCATCTCACACACCACTCTCATTCACTAGTCTATCTCACATTCCTCTCTCCTGGTTCACTTTACATCTCTGTAATTACAATCAATTCATTCAACTTAAATCTCACAGATTTCACTCCTTTGCTGTCTCCACTGGTGTGCCCCGGGGCTCTATCCTCTGTCATAAAGACTGACAGGACGACCAAAGACTCAGACTCGGGTAAAAGTTTGAACAAAGTTTATTGACAGGCACGGAAATGTGAATGAAGGTAGGGAGAGCAGACAGTGGAGAGCGGTGTCATATGCAGTAGTCTTGGAGCAGGTCATGGGTCACAGGGTCAGAGGCTGGGGTGTTCGTACCGGTTAAGGTGAGCTGGATCTGAGGCTGAGGTGTTCATACCAGTCGTGGAAAGCTGGGTCGGAGACAGAGGTGCAGAGTGGTTCCAGGGAGCAGGATCACAGTGGATACATGGACAAATAAACTGGAGCATGACATGAAGAACGACTAGTGGAAATACCGGAAGTTGACAAGACGATCTGGCACTCAGTGTCGGCTCCTCAGTCCTTTTGCACTCACAGGTGCAGCTAGATTGAAGATGAGTTGCAGGTGTGTGTGGGAGAAACCAGACTCCGCCCAGCTCCAGGCTCAAACACAGAAGGGAGGGGGGAAAACAGCACAGAACACACAAAAAACCCAAGTTCTTCCTATTCATCATCTACATTCTAACATTTAGTTTCATTTTCCATAAGCACAACATTCACTGTCACTGCTACGTCGATGACACCCAGCTCTACCTCTCCACTAAACTTTCACTTCCACATCTCTCCTTCACCCTCTGTCTGCAGGAAATGAAGTAAGGAGAGCGGCCATTGAATCAATTGAATTATGGGCCCAGAGATCTCATGGAATGTGGCAGAGACTCTCTCCTTCCCTGTCTATCCTCTTTATTTATTCAGTATTTTTTTTCTTAATGGGATTTTATGGGATAATGTCTCTGGAGGCAAGACAAGGCAAGTTTATTTGTATAGCACAATTTGTACACAAAGTAATTCAAGGTGCTTTACTGTATAAGAAAAAATCACAATCCAACAAATCAAAACATAAATAATCACAAAGAATCATCATAAAATGAACATTAAAATAGAAAAGTGCAGAATAAAAACCTTTCAGCCATATGCACAGCTAAGTAGAACCATTTTGAGCCTGGATATAAACATTGTCAAAGTAAATCCCTGTCTTACATCTTCAGGAAGACTCTTCCAGGTTTTACCTGCAACTCTAACTCTGGGCACCAGTAGGAGGCTGGCCCCTGAGGTGCTCAGTGCGACATGGTTCATATGGCACTAATATATTGGATATGTACTTATATATATACTTATATATATATATATATATATATATATATATATATATATATATATATATATATATATATATATATATATATATATATATATATATATATATATATATATATATATATACTGCTCATACTTCCTGGTTCTAGTCAGGACCCGAGCAGCAGTGTTCTGGATGTACTGCAGCTGTCTTAACGCACGTTTGGGGAGGCCAGTGAGCAGGATGTTACAGTAGTCTAATGTACTGGAGACAAATGCATGGATAAGTCTCTCCAAGTCTGGTTTTGACAGTATACCTTTAATTTATAAAATGTTTTTAGATGATAAAAAGCTGCAGATGTTATTGATTTGATGTGGCTGATAAAGTTCAAGTCTGAGTCCATTATTATCCCCAGATTTCTAGCCTGATTTGAAGGGTTTAGCAAGAGAGACAGGAGGTGACTGATAACACTTTCTCTTTGTTTTTGTGGGCCAAAAGCTGAGTTTAGCTGGAGAATGCTGTTTTTCATCCACACACTGATCTGTTGGATGCAATGGCAGAATGAATCCACTGGTCCATATACACATTGTTGCTGCTTATTAACTGGCATAACAGCAACATGCAGAGATTGAACAGCAGGGGTCCCAGGATTGACTCCTGGAGCACCCCACAGGTCTGAATCACATTTTCCAATTTCAACAAAGTATACCCTGTCTCGTGATGGGAGTTGAACCAGTTTAGTGCAGACCAGAGATGCCCGCCCAGTCCTCTAGTCTATGTAAGAGGATCCCATGATTCACAGTGTCAAAGGCAGCACTCAGGTCTAACAGGATCAAGACTGAGACTTTGCCTGCATCAGTGTTCAGGCAGATGTCATTTGTCACCTTGATATGACCAGCCTTAGTGCTGTGGTGGTCTAGAACCTGCCTGGAAAACATTAAAGGAGTTGTTCATTTGAAGTTAATAAACTGTTGGTTAACAATTTTTTCAAGTATTTTTCCTAAAAATGGCAGATTTAAGATGGGTCGGTAATTGCTTAGTATTGTGGCATCAAGACTGCTCTTCTTTAAGAGAAGCTTGATAACTGCAGTTTTCAAAGCTCTTGGGAATGTTCCAGTGACTTGTTAACTATGCAAGTGAGTGGTAATAACAAGCTGTTGAGCATAGACATTAGAAATCGAGGTAGCATGTAGAGGATCGCAGACTGGCGACGATCTCTTGGACAGTTTTGTCAGCTACAGGCGGAAAGTGAGTCAGCTCTAAGTGTCTGTGGCTGCATGGTTGTTATTTGGGTTGTGAAATTGATGGCATTTTTAATGCCCTGAACCTTGTTATTAAAGAATACTGCAAACTCATTGCTCTTAGATGTGGAAATTAGTCCTAACGGGAGTGGCGCTGGAGGGTGGTGATTCAAAATTAGTTTCAGTATGACTGGATGTTATCTTCTTCAGGAATGCGAACTAAATTTCTCTGATTGGACAATCTAACTGTCCATCTGTTTATCAGTCTACGTGGTGTAACTGCAGATATAGCTCCATCACAGGGCCTGATATTATCATTATCATGACTGTATGTCCTGGGACAACAGAGGACCTGTGTGTCCTAGCTCTTGTCCTAGCAGAAGGAGAAGAAGGAGTTTGGGTGAAAGACGATGGAGAATAGGAGGGAGGGCCTTGGGTGGGGAAACTGTTAGGTGCTGTTAGGTGTGAGGGGAGCCATCTTAATTCCTGATCTGATGAGGTTTCTAGATGATTGGGAAGGGCCATGGGTGAGGAAAAGGAGAGTGAAGAGTACCTAGAAGGAGTAGATGTAGCAAAGGGGACCCAGGGCTGGTCTGGGGGCAGGGAAGGTGATGGGGATGCTGCTGAGACTGAAACCTCTGCTGGGGATGTCACAGACAGGTCCAAGACCTTTTAACGAGGACCCTAGGGGAAGTGACGCAGGTGATGAATCCTTCACTGAGGAAGGTGGTGGTGCTGACTTGTTCTCTGGGGGAGATGGAGGTGGTGGTGCTCCTTGTGGTGCTGACACATTGGCTCGGTCTCTTGCTTGCACAGAAGAAATGCCTCTTTTCTCTCACTAGCTGCTCAAGACCCTGTCCAGGCTGGTGCTTAACCACACGCGGGCCATGTTTCAATTCGCCAAATGCACCTTTTGAAGGGACCCTTCGAAGTACTCTTCAAAGTGTAGTTTGGAGGTTCCGGACGAGAATCTGCCCTCCTCAGTGTAGCCGCCATCTTGCTGAAGTGGGACGGGCCCACACCACGGACTGCACTTCCACCGCTGTCTTTGAGCGTACGATACGTACATTACGTACGTTATTTTTAATTATTTATTATTTAATAGAAGAAAAGCCAAGATGTCGACGTCACAGCCGTTTCATTTTATTTTTTTTTTATTGAATATCAATAGGCAAGTACAACGTTCAAGGTGATTTTTTTCTCATTTGTAGCTACTTCATAACATTAAGAAAATATACCTTGTGAAAATGTAACAACAGAGACAGAGGTAACAGTATAATTTTTACATTCATAGTCTATAAACCAGAGAACACTGATTAGTTGTACATAAAGTGGGATATTGCGGTTTAACGATTCAGTATTTTGGCCAGTGGCTACACCACTTTAATAACAGTAGAGGGCGATGTTTACCTTCTATGCCGTGCCAGTTCTTTCCATCTTATTATTGTGAAGTATTTTCTAACAGTGCAGCACTACATCAAACTAGTATCTTCATTTACTAACACAAAGGTAAATGACACGTGCCCACGAGGGGGTGCAGACCTATGGAATGTACCGGAACACATGAAGATTTTGTGCACGTCTCAGGACTCTCTTCTATTCTTTCCGAGTCCGTTGCTTCATTGTTCACATTACCTGTGTGGAACTCATTAAACTCTTCTGACTTTATGTTTCAGTCTCTTGGTCTTTGACACTCACAATAGAAACGAACATTCTTACATTATTCTTATTGCAGTAATAATTTCTAATGATAATAATGTCTTCTTATTGTGTAGCAACAACTGCACATTCCTTTATTCCATGTAACTCCCCTACTTTTTAATCCTCAAACACACAGTACAGATCTTTCATGTCGCACTGTTGTAGATGAGGTAAACCAGTACGAACATTTGAACGTGTATTGCGCAGGGGACTCTATTTTCTTCTCTTTCTTGCGTGGTGCATGATGGGATATAGAAGTGCGTGAAGTGTGCACGGATGCACGCTTCGATTACATCCGATCTCCATGGAAACGCTGGAAAGGGAAGGGCAAGTTTGTCGGGCGCATTCAGTAGGGTGCGTTGAAATGGGACAGCCCTTGTTGCACTGGAAATTACGTAACAGCCCTTTGACGCACACTTCGAATGGTGATTCTAAGGCCAGTTTGGCGAATTGAGACACGGCCACACACTCGCAAATATCTAGGCTATTAATTAAGGAAGTTTGAATCATTCTTAATAAACTATTTTATTATATATAAGTAAGGGTAATTACGGTGCATCTTTTGTCATAATACATTTATCTATTTCACTTTTAGGCCCAGAAAAATGAAAAAGAGATACCCTTTCAGGACAGGATCCAGAAAGATACCATTCGAAGAGCCCAAGCAGAAAATGGAATAGGTAATACAAGTTGGCCTTAATACAAATTTGAATGACGCATTTGTCAAAAATCGTGCCTTTGTTGTTGCCTTTACCTTTAGCTAAGACTGAAAATACACATTCAGAATACATACACTGCCTGCACAAAACTGTAAAGATGCCCTCATTTGACATGATTTAATTTTCTTTAGGAAAAATGTTTTTTTATGGATATTTTGTAGAATATGTTTTGATATAAGCAAATACATTATTAACATGCTGCTCTTCTAGCCTTTGATAGGTCAGATGAAAACGAGTCAGTTTCCCCAAAATGTAAGTTTTTTGTTTTTTTTTTTGTTTCTTTTGTAACAACAATAGTAATTTTAAGGTTACCAGGATTTAGCACCTTTGACCCCCTAATGGCAATACTAAGCAACAAAAGATGGAAGAATGATGATTTTCTCTGTAAGTTTTAATATACTTTATTCTCCTGAAGCTCCTGTAGACAAAGACCAGCTAGTTAAACAGGAAACTAAAGGCACCATGAAATGGAGAATCTACTACAGTTATGCAAAGGCAGCAGGAGGTGATGCAGAAAGCACTTATACTTCATTAAGTCACTAATGCCATTTCTCAACACATACTTCACATGCTTCTTTCTTTATCTCCGCAGGATTGTGTGTTGTATTTCTGATGTCAGCAATTTTTGTCTTGCAAGTCGGATTCACAGTCTTTGGCAACTGGTGGCTCAGTTACTGGTTTAGACAGGGTAATGGGGTGAGTTTTTTTTTTTTTTTTTATTTTTTTATTCTTACTCACCTTCTTGGAAAGAGGCAGCCTTGGTGTGGGAAAATAAGTGGCATGGGAATAAGGTAAATTTTTGCATAAACCTGCTTCTGTTGTTTTGACAGTCCAGTAACGCCACTTCAAACTCTGGTAACATCACCGAAAACCCTCAGCTTCACTTTTATCAAATGATTAATGGCTTAATCATTGTTGTCATGCTCGCACTAGCGCTTTTAAAGTGCTTTGTCTACACAAGAATAACAGTGAATGCTGCCTGCAACTATCATGACAAAATGTTCAGAAATGTAAGTATTTTACAACTATAGTTAAGAAGCTTAGATAGGTCAGTTCTAATATTATTTTCCTGTCACAGGTCCTGTCTTATCCCATGAGTTTCTTTGACACAACACCAACTGGCCGTATTCTGAACCGCTTTGCTAAAGACCTAGAAGAGGTGGACTCAATGCTTTCAAATAACATCAACATTAGTATTCAGTACTCTCTTTTAGTCATCTTTACCCTCATTGTTGTTGCATCCATCTTTCCACTGATGCTCTTGGGTGTGCTGGTTTTTGGAGTCTTGTTTGCAGTCGTCCTCTTGTAAGTTATGGTTTTTAAGTGAATACAATTACCGGTAATTGTTTCACTATGGGAAAATGCCTTGGGTGTGATGAGCTGAGAATGGGAGGTAGAACATGCCATGTAATCATACAGCAGTGTCTCGTCTTTTTAGATGTGAAAATGATCATTCTGATGTATCCTGTGTGTGGTAAATGTTGAAATGCTGTCAGTGTGCTGTTATCAGTAATTGTGCTTATAATATTTTAGAATTTGCATATGTAATTATAAATAGGAAGACAAAGTATACTTATGATCTGTTATAATTTTCGACAAGACTCAGGTCAGTTGACTATAACACAATAAGAGGGCTAAATATAAGGAAAGTATGTCATGACAAAACATCACACATTCTCTAATGTTTATTTCTTTTTCCAGTATAGTCCGAGGAAGTATTCGACAAATGAATCAAATGGAGAATATAAGTCGCTCACCCTGTATTTCATTGACTACTTCAACACTGCAAGGCATGAGCACAATCCACGCCTACAACCTTAAAGACAGCCAGTTAGAAATGTACATTAACATTAATTACAATACTGGCTTATTGCTGTTTCTAATTTCTATACTTGTTTCTCTTGTTATAGGTTTAAGGTGCTTACAGACGTGAACTCAAATAACATTTTTCTGTATAATTCTGCATCGAGATGGATGTCATTCTGTCTGGATTTTTTTGCTGCCTCCATGAGCTTTTTAGTATCATTGTTTGTTATTTTCAGCAGTAATGACCTTATACCATCATCTCTGAAAGGACTGGCCATGGCATACATTATACAGGTACACAATGTAACAGAGATATTTTTTATAAAATAATACTATAATACTATACTTTTTTATAAAATAATATAATACTTCCAGCTGCCAATATGTTTGTATATATCTCTAGCTAACAGGAATGCTTCAGTATGTTGTGAGACAGTCGACAGAGATGGATGCAAGGTTCACCTCAGTGGAGCGTCTTCAAGAATACATTAAAGTAATCAAAAGATAAATATTATTATTACTATATTATGAACTCCTAGTAAGTGTTCACATTTAAATAGGGTGGTACATCTGAGTCTCCCAGACGAGTGCAAAATGCTCAAATTCCCCCAAACTGGCCAATGAATGGGACCATCACTTTCCAGAACTATAAGATGAGATACAGAGAAAACACACCAGTTGTCCTAAATGGGTTGAACGTGTCCATCAAAGGTGGAGAGAAGCTTGGTATTGTGGGAAGAACAGGGTCAGGTTGGTCAAAATGCACAGTATTTTTGGTCAATGCTGTGGTCTCTTTGTTTGAACTAATTCCTGATGTGGACAGGAAAGTCATCTTTGGTCGTAGCTCTGTTCCGTCTGGTGGAGCCCACAGAAGGATCCATACTGATAGATGGAGTGGACATAACCGCCATTGGTCTGTATGACCTACGCAACAAACTCTCTGTCATCCCTCAAGACCCTGTTCTCTTTATTGGCACTGTCAGGTATTAGACACACATTACACATTTCATTTTAGTATAATTCCTCAGGTGTCCAGGTAGATTTCAGAAGGTTTAATTAATGCCGCAAGCGGCTCTGGTGGCCCACACCCCTTCACCCACCCCAACTCCTGCGATCACTCCCACATCGCAATCTCCCCACTCAGCTCCCGCCCAAGCCAGTATCTGTCCCCCTTCACACCATTTCTATAGTGCATTGTGTTGATTGCTTTATACTGGTGGTGTCTGTGGCTTTGAACCAGCACCCTCATGCATAATATAGATATGGTGTAATTGTCTATTTTGCATATTTTTAGGCCGACAATGTTGTGTCTTTATGTGTATTATAGGGAGTGCTATTGTATGGAGTGATCATGTGCTTTTTTCTTAGTTCTGTTCATGTTTAGATTTTGCACCCATTTGAGGGTGTAAAATCTAAACATTTTGAGCTCTCTTAGGTGCATGTGCATGTAAGACATTTTTAAATATTTTTTTTAGGAATCTTTTCGCCCCTGCTGATGAAACGTCAAAAATGACCCATGTCCATAATATATTTTTGTGCTTCTTGTCACGAATCGAATGTAATGGCCACATTTTATACCAATCCAATAATGTTAACGATTCATGTCTATGTAGGGGGTGCTATAGTATTATTACTATAGTATAGTATTGATCAAATTTCATAGTCCATTACATTCAGGCCTGAATCACACATCTGTGATTTGAATTTGAGCTGCGTGTATGACATTTTAAAATTATTTTTTTAGGCATCTTTGCACTTTACATACACATACATTTTGTAGACATGCAGTCAAAATGGCAACGGATTTTCATATAACACTGCTCCCACTCATTTTTAGCCTTGTGTCACGGTGCTCTATCACTGTTCCGAATTTTGTGAGTGTACATCAAAGTTTGTCCGGCTCATCTCCCATAGAAGTCCACTTCTAGGCGGCGCTGTTGAGTCGGGTAAATTGGACGGGCTTGTGATGCCCATTTTATCGACTTTTTTGTCAGACTATTTGATTCTATATCCTCATGTGAGATGTTCAGGCAGTCAAAAATGCAATCATTTGGTTGGAAAAAGAATAATAAAAACCCACAAAGAACAATGCCACTCGCCATTCACTATATGGCTGGCTATGTGATTCAATATGGCTGACTTCCTGTTCGTCATAGAACAGTCATTCACTATGTGACTGGCGAGGGCCAGTTATGTCAACTAATTTATTCGATTTTAGGTTGGATATGTTTTGGCACTCATCCCAGTAGCTTCTTCAGTTCTGACGCAGCTTTGAAAGGGACTGGTTTAATGTATTGCCACCCCTGAGAATAGGGCAAGTCAAAGCTAGGTTTTATTAGCAGCGGATCATCTACAGTCACAGCACTAACACATATCCTCTAGCAGTGGCATGAGACACACACAACAATCTTAAGCTGAATGCACATGTTGTGCTTTTGACATAATCTTGGCACTAGCAGAGACGTAGATTCTGTACCCTCTGTGGGTCAAGTTTGAAGAGTTACCCTAGAGACAGAACAAACAGTAGTTTCGGGTTCCAGCATTTTGCCACTATTTGTCATTACAGTGGGTGTCCTCCAGGGTGGATATTGTCTCCTTTACTCTTTGTAATATGCATGAACTTAAATGAACGTACATGTCTTCCATCTTCAGTTTTTCCTGTGAAATATGCTCTCACACTGATTGAGGTGCTTATGGCGACACTTTTGCATCTCACACAGAAGGCACTAGACTAAAATGCAGATGAGTGGGGTCAGTGGGTCAAGAGTCTCCATGTTCAAGCTTCTTGGACTAAAAATGTCCTCTGATTTATCCTGGGATGCGTATATAAAATATATGCTCTCCATAACAAGCCATCTGTGCAGTTTGAAGACCTGTACTCCCAAGTGAAATCCTTCAACAGATCTGAGCTTCGTCAGACCTTTAAAAACTGCATTTGCTTACAGATATAATATGGACCCTTTTGACAATTACAGTGATGATGAAATCTGGGCAGCGTTGGAGAAAACCTACATGAAGGATGCTGTACGTTACCTCATTTGAATCTTTTTTTCCCCTTTTTTTAATAGGCCTTAGTTTAGTTGAGCTTGATGCTCTTTATTCAAAAACCCTACTTTCTAAAGCCCATATGCACACAATCCCCGTCATTTTGCAACCTTTCTGGTTTTAGTATGGGGTGGGTCTTCTCAGCTGCATGTCCAAAGGAGGAGCCTTTGGGCCTCAGTTTTTTTTTCTGTGGATCAGGTGTGAGTTAATGTGGACACACTGTGAATTCATCATCATTTGAGCAGTTTTGGCAGTTTGTAAATGTCTAAAAGAACTTTTTTAGTATATTGAAACATAAATTTGACTCTACTTTGAAATTGCATTTGTGCCACTGAGCTAACATTGTTTCTCCACAGATCTCACAACTTGAAGGGAAGTTACTTGCTCCAGTTTTGGAAAATGGAGAGAACTTCTCAGTAGGAGAAAGACAACTGCTGTGTATGGCTCAAGCTCTACTGCGCAAGTCAAAGGTTAGTCTTAAAGATGATACAAACTGTATTTGTGTCTCCCTAGCATGACCTATTTTAAAATAAATGATGAATGTAATGCTTTGCACATAACTGTACTGCACATCTGAACTATTAGATTATTCTGCTGGATGAGGCAACAGCATCCATTGATGCAGAGACAGACACTCTCATCCAGAATACAATCAAAGAAGCTTTCCAGGACTGCACTGTGTTGACCATTGCACACCGCATCAACACTGTTCTGACCTCTGATCGTATTCTGGTCATGGACCAGGGACAGGTAGCACATATATGGCCACAGGCCCTTTTACAAACAGCAGTTGCTACAGAGTTTGATGTAACACTCTTTGTTGTGTTGGGTAGGTGGCAGAACTGGACACACCAGACGTGTTACAGCAGAGGCCAGACTCCATCTTCTCTTCTCTGGTGGAGGCCACTGAAACTTCAAGCTGCTAAGGACCGCCAACACATTTATAGTGATCTTCAAAAATATTGCCTTCACAGTTAATTACTGTAGCTTATTATTTCAAATGCTCTGTATGATTAAATAACCATCATCTGTTTCTTGCAATTCTGCCACTTTTGTTATACCAATTAAAATGCATTTGGCTCTCACTTACACTGACCCTTTAATTAGTCATTGCCATAAAATAATTGAATAAATTTTCTTGGAATGCCATTGTATTTTATTGTAAGCCAATGGATGGGGTTTAGTTTAATGATGTATGTTTAATGATATATGTTTGACTTAAGCAAATTTATTTTCAACTTTAATGCATTTTATTTCAGTTTAAAATTTTTAATACACCAAATATACTGTGTATTATAACTTCTTAAATTGGTTTGATTTAAATCGATCAATCCATTGAATTGTGAGCTGAATTCTTGCCATACTTTAATAAATTTTTAATATTTAATGTCGTTAAAATGTTAAGAAGTACAGTTTATATTACTGCACTCCAAATGCTGAAATATATATCAGACGTTTATGTGACTTTATCCTGTCCACAGTCACAGGACTTCCTGTCCCTGTCAGAAGGAAGCCTCTTCAGTTTACCGTTGCCATGGTGAATCCTTTTTTCTGGGATCCATCATTCGTGGCTTTCCTCCTCAGCTGAAGTCTAATTCTGCTCCAAACCTGTTTTCCAAAAGAGTGAACACTGAATTAGGAATTAAACTCAGAGTTAGTTCAACCTGCTTTGTGAAATAGGGCCTTTCTCTCAATAAACAGCTAAAATTTTGCCTCCTTCATCCTTACCTCTCCTCATTCACCTACATTATGCTGCAAGAGTCCTGAACACATTTTATGATATAGGCTACATATACCGAGTGAGTCCATTTACGGTGAGTCCATTTACAGTAAATACAAGTTTACACAGAAGAATTTCATCCAAACAAAGTAGGCATTTGCGCAATAAGCAGGTCACCTCTTCTATGTCTGTTCTGGATCTAAAGATGGGGCGCGCTGCAGTTCTGTCGTCTACCACAAGATGGCACCGTGTTATTACTTTATTTTATTTTATTTTCTGGGACAGAGATCTCTGTTCAAGCAAAACTGAGATTCTGAAACTTGGCACTCACATACTGGTCCATTTACCTCACAAGTGTCTTTATGATAGGTAGGCCCATGTTGTGTTTACTGTTTTAAAGTTACAGGTTTTGTGTGAGCCCAATGTATGGAAATCGACAAAAATACAACATTGGAGCCTATGCATTAGATGTATTATTACTATTATAGCCTATTTTAGACCAAAGTAGCAAAGGATGATGAGCAGACTAATTTAGCTCTGCCACCATTGTAGTAACTCAGGGCTGTCTCCGAGTGCGCACGTTCCTGGAGCTGCGCAGCTCCAGAGGGAGGGGCAAACATAAGTCGATACGCTGTCCGAGTTTGTCACTTTCCCAAACATAGCGGCGAACTGTCTTCTGCTCTGGACAAGGCGTATACGGCTTTACATCCAGCGCATCGAAAAGAGCAGTTGGTAAGTGCAGCGGCAGGACTCCTGCAGAGGTCCACAGGGTTAGGAGAGGTTGTCTTTTCTTTTTATGCTACAGCTTCGCTCATCTGTACGGGTTTCTCTTGGCCAAAGCCACAGCCTACAGGATCATTGAAGTTAAACAGCCTATTAGACCACATTGTGTCCATGAGCAGACTGTTCTGTTTGTTGTGATATCAGGCATGTGGACGCTGTAGTCCAGCTCTAAAGCCTCATATACACTGGAGAACTAGACTTTAAAAAGGAGATACTGTCTAATTGCGTAAACAAAGTAGACTTGTAGACTACTAGTTGCTAAGTGTAATGAAAATAAACATTTGAGGTAGGCCTATGCACTGTTCAGTAGCTCAACATTGTGCTGTTCAAGTAGGCCTACAGAATAGGGCCTACACCTTACATTTACTCTCATCAGCTTTTCGGTTGTTTTTCTTTAGACAGACGATAACCTCTGAGGGGCTGCTTAGACACGGTACGTCTTGGAACCTTTATTCTCAAACTGTGATTCTTTATTCTGTAAAATGGGAATATCATCCCAGTTTATGCCATAATCAGTTTCACAAGCCACTTATCACAGACGAAGTTTAAATCCATTTAGAGTAGGCTACAGGAAGATGCAAGAGGGTTGCTCTGTCTATCTTCTCTGTTTTCATATTCCATTAGCAGGTCTTGTGATGTAGCCTCACATTGAATTATCCTGTCAGTGGAGCAGCGGCACAGGCTGTCTTCTGGCTTTTGTGATTACAGGCTTGAGGGGACAGGTAATCAGGTCATGGTCATCATGTCACCCTGTCATACTGTGACCACAGGGAGCATATGGAGGCACTGCTCAGCACATGCTGACCACTGCTCTATAGACTACTATATATATATATATATATATATATATATATATATATATATATATGTATATGTATATGTATATGTATATGTATATGTATATGTGTGTGTACACATACATATACATATATAAATAGACTGTCACTTTAGATAAGATGATATTTTTTCATAAACTTGCCCACCTGGTTAACAGCATTTAACTTCCACCACTCCACTGTGTCCATCCGTTTCCCCAGTGCTATTTCCTTCCCCTGCGAGTTTCCCTAATGACTGAATATTTGGGGCCTTGTGGTCAGCAGAAATAGCAGCACTTGTGAAGCACAGACTTCTCTTTTTGCACCGAAAAGCCTGGTGTATGTGTGTGTGTGTGTGTGTCTCTATGTTTTATTTAAAGGCTATTTGGAGTGTTTTCTTTTCTTTGGTCAGTTACTGGACTAGTGTCAGCAGGACAATGTTAATGTAGGAGCAATTGAATAGTGCCATTTCGATTCAGTCTATACTTCAAAATGTTAAAGTTCAATGTATTCACTTAGACCATTTCTTCTAGAGAGAAATGGTAGTTCTTCAGTCATGGTTTAAAATAATAAAATAAAATGTCATAGCATTTGTATCTAATGGACCCTCATTTCCCCAAGATGATATTTTTCAGCTATCTCGACTTAATACATGTCATGGTTAATTGTTGTAACTCTGTAAATGTCTATATCAACAGGCAGCAGTCATATAGAATTGTCACATTGCCCTTAGACAGCATGTTCTAATACTGACCTGTTTTATCCATAGCCTTTGTCAAACTTAGTAGCCATAAGCCTTCAGTGTAATTTTCTCTTACAGATTCTCGACTGATAACGTCTCCAGCATTCCTACAGATATCAACAGTAGACATTTTTCTCAACACTGTAGGTAAGCATGGAAGCAAATTCAATTCTTCTGAATAGAAAACGTAGACTACTAACAATGCATTAATCATACTGATGATGAATTGATCCAAGGCACTCGAAGTCACTTCACAATTTCATGCTTTATTTATTTCCTTCACGTCACTATTTATTCAGCTACCACTTAACATATGTAACTGTGGCTACATAAGTTCAGAGGCCAACTTAAGTAGTCACACCATAAAAAAGTACTTTTATAACTAGCTAATTTTTAACAGTTTGCAGTGGTCTAGATTTAAACCTCACTTAAGTTCAAAGGCCAGAAGTTTTGCCATCACGGTAAAACTAACAACTAGCATGCAAATTGTGAACTTTCTGATTATCGGACAATGCAGTGCTTTATAATTAGATGCAGTCTATCTGTACTGGGGAAAGGCCCATTAAAGCAGAACTGAATAACCTTAAATTGATGGCCTTGTGCTGACGAATCAAATGAATGTGAGTTGAAGAGAAAGTGTAATCTCACCCACATTTTTTCCTCCCAGATGTAGTACTCAGCTCTTATGGCACTGGTCTGCCCAATAATCCATTTCTTCATATCAGTCAAACCTCTGGCTGCTGGTCGTCTCACCACCAGGCCACACGCCCAGTGTTTGATGCTAAAATTGCCAAAAAAGAGTACGGAAATTACTCTTGGTAAATACAGAAATCAAATAAAACAATTTTTAAATATTAGTCTTGCAATCGACTTTCCTGTACTTGGATAAAACTCCCTTTGTTGGTGAGATTAAATTGGTTCCCTTGGCCGTGCCAACTCAAACACTTTGGGAGCCAATGGCAGTGTGGGGTGACTTAATTCAACTCACTGTTGATTTGCAGAGACGAGGTCCAGACCTGAAAGTGGTTTAGGTCTCAGCTGCTCTATGGCCTCTTAATGCTACAACATTTTTTTTTATGACACTTACAACATATTCACACCTAGGCTGAAATTTGTGAAACATGTTGCTTTTTTTGTCCAATATAGCTGCACAATTTATAAAGGAATATCTAATCGTATAGATAATAGTCTTAATGTTTTAATAATAGCCAGTAGCCACATAGAACAATAGTAAAGTAAAAATCTAGTTCCACTTGTGAATACTGAAGTGCTGAGTAGCTTTTGCACAACAGCTATAAAATGTACTACAACATTATAAATGCGCTAGCTTAAAATAGACAGGTGATTCAAATTAATAGTCATTGCTACATTAAGTACATTACTGTTCTTTTAAACATATGAAACTAATTTAACTGATAGTTAGACTTCTACATATGTTGTGTACGTATATTTCAAATTTATAGTTAAAAAGTTTGTACAAACTGATAGCCCATGTTGTTTTATATGCATTTGTGCTACTGTTAAGAAATAATACTAATGCTCCTGCTTGAGTTAGCCACCCTCTTTGCTGTGTACTTGCTATACCACACATGCATCTGTTTATTGAGTGGTGGAAAGGCTTGCATTTCACAGTGTGGACATGTGACCATGAGTCAATGTGAAATGGGTTGTGAGATTGCCTGCAGGACCCTCAGCACAGGGCCTCAGATCTACTTACTTCTACATAAAAAGAAAGGACAACTTTGCTGAAAGAACAGAATTTCGATGAGAGCAGGAGCAAACAAAACAGTTAAAGAATGAATTAGAATATCATTTAGGAGATCAAAAGATTGGCTCAGTTGCAGATGTGTGCGAAGTTATGTCATTGGATGTTGTGATGATGATGCTAGAACTCGTCGGCCAACTTTTTATCAGCAAAACACAAATTAACCATTCATTTTTCTGATCTATTTTGCTTTCTAGTTGTCCACCAGAGCAGCGTCTTGGGTTTGAATTATATTGACATTTAATTTTGATTGTATAACCCATGCACAAGAATGTTAAAGAGAGTACAAGACAGCAGATAGCATTATTAGCATCCATGGCAAAAGCTGACCAAAGCTGCCTGGGTCAAAGTTCTGGGGTTACACTTGCTCAGACCACATATTTGACTCTGAGATAGAATTTATGATAGGTGACTGGTACTAGATTTGAGCAATGATTATTTACATCAGCCATTAGATTAGGTTTATTAAAGACTTGTTTGCTGTTACTATACAACCCTTAGCCTATACATTTTTATCAGGGTAATAACAGTTCTTAGCCCTTGGAACAGTTTTGGTGATATTTTAGCTATAGGTTTCCTGGTAGCTTATTGGTTGATCACTGATATGTTATAAAATTACCCTCAAAATTACCTAAATATCATATCTACATCATATCAGCTGAAAAACAATCAGGGGATCCTACTAAAACTTCAGTACAGTTTTGCCAATATCGCTCACTCTTATCCTACATTTTACAGAATTGTTTTATCTGTATATAATTTCCCTCCTAATTTGCTTTGTATTTTAAATTTTTTGTGGGAATTGCATTATTATTTTTAATACCAGTATGAGAGTGGAGTGGAGCCAGAGATCACTCATGCAGTCTTCCAAGTAGCATCCTTATAAGTAATTGAATTCAGGGGTCTTTGGAATGAGCTGTGCATGGAGCAGCTGCAGATTTATAAATATCATATTAATTTAGCGTCCCAGGCAAATCTGCGCTCTGTCGTGGCTGTTGGGACGATAAGCCAACACATGCTCGTCGATTACGCTTTGGAAATACATCATCTCACTGTACCACCACGCTGCGGCTTCAACTCTGACAACTGTGACATAAAGCAGTAGAGAGATGTCAGACCAACTTGACTTTCTTTACAAAGAGCATGGGGAGTATATGGACAAGAGCAGTTTACTAGAAGCAAACCTGCAGCTTGAGTTTCAATCTGTTTTGTAGCAGGAATGACATCACTGTCTCTGAGTTGAGACAGGAAAATCTTATCCGCGCGCTGCCACTGTCGTAAAAACAACACAATAATGAAATGACATCACAGTGGGCCGAAAATTAAATGAGCAGACGGCTATCCTACTGATTTTACTAGCACAGTAGTGAGTAACAAGGCAGATTTTCCCCATGAGTGTGAAGGCCACTAGACAATCGTTTCCTAAACTATGGTACACACTCTGGTGGCCTTCTGCAGTTTGAGTACTTGTTTAATTTAAAGACAAATCTATAGATGTTTTGTTTGGATTTATCATTATTAAGAACTACCTTATCCTTACCTGATCATCCAGTCCCATCTACTGTCCCAGAAGGGCCTGAAAGGGGCCATATAGGGCCTCAAATCACTGTCCAGACTTGGGATGGTCCAATCAGAGCTGCTAATATCTCTCATTCTGAAGATATCTCCTCTGAAGAATTCTTGTAATATTCATAACAAAATATATAACGTGTTTTACTTATGATAAATAAGAGTTTAGTTCTTCGCTTATCGATTCTGCATAAATCTGTGTTGTTTCTCACAATTTTTTTTATTCTTTTTTACCCGTAAGCCATATTTGTTTTGACTTGGCTTCTCTCGATCTTTGGCGTGTAAGCTCCTTCAGGTGGTGCTTGGATTCCTCTGCAATTCACATATTTGCAGAATTTTTAGTCATTTTAATCCATATTTGTGCCCTCTTTCGGGTTAGTCCATGTTTAGAACTAGTGCAATGAATTCTAATTAAATTGGTTTAAGCCTAGTTTAGCCCCGAACTAGTACAATTTTAGATCTGATGGTACTCGGAAGGCCAAATATTTTCATATGTGGGTCTTGGTGTGAAAAGTTTGAGAACTGCACTAGACCATAGCGTTGTCGTCCTTCGAGGCTCAGCACATCTTGGCTCACTTGGCTAGGGTCTCATGTCGGGGCCGCTGACAGTTAGTGCCATGTAATCTCTAGCCTTCAGCATGGCATTAAACGTCAGTGCTGCTACTGGGGAAGATGAGTTTAATTATTGCATATGGGGCTAAAAGTCATTAGCTTGGTGACCTGAAAAGCACAAAGGCCAGTGTCAATACTGAGCAGCATGAATCCTGAGGCTACAGCCTGTCTGTCTGACTGTGTGAGAAATGAACCCAGCGCAAGTCCCCGCTGGGCTGCCAGCTCACACACTCTAGTTTCCTTGGTTTTTCTATGAAACCAATGTTCCTGTTGTAAAAGCACTCCAAACGTGGAACACTTGGTGGTTCAGTCCTCTGTCATTTACAGGCAGACTGCAGCTGTTGTGGCTTGTGGCACATGAAGTAACTCTGGGTTCAGTTTTTCAAGATGTTTGGGGCATTGTTCAATTTGCTAAAATATGCTAATTTCATCTGAGCACCTTCTTCCACTCTTTCTGTTTTTCCATACATTTTCAAGGCTTTCCTCACTTCAAAGACCTGTGGCTTTGTCCTCAGTAAACAGGGAGGTGTAAAAGACTAGAGCCAGTCAACAAGGCTGATCTCACCCCCCTCAGAGAGCATCTACTGCCAAGTTAGTCTGTTTACCACACACACACACACACGGATACACACGTGCACACACACACGCTCGTTCCCCCAGAACTTTATTGACCGTCCATGTATGAAGGCTTCAGAATGTGTCGGGCCTGCTGCCAGTAATATGTCCCTCACTATACCTCTTACTCTAATCATCTACAAGAGAAACGTCGAACACACAGTTGAACTCTGTTTTACATTGGCCTGTAAAAAGTAAGTCACAAACTTGATCCATGCTATGGTTGCTCTGTGTGTTCAGCATGGTGTCCCATTAACCAGGGGTTAAAGAGTGAAGCAGAGGTCACGCTGGGGTCAACATAATTAAGAGATAAAACTATTGCCATTAATGAGGAGTGATGGAAAGATTCTTGGTTATTTTAGTGCTAATCCTAACCTGTACTGTCTAGGCCCAGCATCATTTACCTTTGGCTTCTTTAATCTGTATTTACCTCACAGTAACAGAAGACTATGGTAGGGTTGTCAAAAGTACAAGTGGTAACTAATTTGAGCAAGTATTGATAGTAAAAAGTCACATTCCATTACAGAAATGAACCTGAATCACTTTAGAATGATCTTGAGCTGTATCAGAACAATTATAACACCACATAGACTAATCGACGCCCATGGACCACCATGAAACCTACCTAGACGACTAAGGGGTTACACAGATATACGGCCACATGATAATCTAAAAGAAAGTACTACAATTTAGTGCTGAAAATTATATACTATTGTCTAAAGAAAAAGTATTTTTATTTATCATTGTGGTATTGGAATCGGTATTGAGTATTGAATTTATTCCTTAGAATCGGAATTAAGTTTGAAATTTTAGTATCATGACAACACTAAACTATGGCATTTAAGAGTTTCTGTCCTTGTATATTCCATCAGAATCAGATTGCATAGCGTTATTGGTAGAGGGGGAAAAAAAACATGATTCATTTACCCCAGTTTACAGGCAGACAAATGAGTTTATAATCATGTGGTGATATACTATGTGTGCGGTTTGAGAAACCTAGTGGCACAGGTCATAAAACAGGAAGTAGTGTGCAGAACAGGAAGTGTAGACCGTGTGAAGGAGTTGGCCTCTCCTTAATGTAAATGATAAAAGAAAATAGCTCAGGTGGGAAGCTCAGACAACTGGCGTTTGTAAATCCAAGAGAAATGGATTAAAACATGTCTTTAAACATATTAGTTCAGTTAGGATATCAGACAAATGTGAAAGGCGTGTAAAATGTTCCTTGAATGATTACAACATTTTTGTTGTAATCATGTTGTTTTAAAGTTCTATAACTTTAAAACAACATTCACAATATAATGTGTTATTTTGTGCTGAACTACTGTAAATGTAAATTGCATTTCACACTAGCACAAAGCATGGTCCTGCGTGTACAATAATGGGAATTGGATTTCTTGGGTGAGATAGAGAGGTCCTGTGGTTTGCTCCTCAGCTAAGGCATCATGTAAAGGAGACATGCAGCCGAGTGAGGAAGAGAAGCAGAGAGATTATCCAAGTCATTCTGAAAATGTCTTTGTTTTTCTTCAATTACTGCGTAAATGCCTTGATTAAACTTTGAATATCACTCTTTACTCTCAATATAAAGGCTATCTGTATTGTTTTGAGCTTGAGTCTTGACATGTTGGGATCACACACAGTAGGTCTTTTTGTTGTAAGTGTTGGCTGCTGTAAGCGTGTCCAGTGACTCGCATTGATTTTCACGTTGCCAGATCGGGTTTCTGCCATAGGAGCATATTACATCTGTATTGATCTGTTCAACTGAGGAAGTGTAGCAGCGATGAGGAGTGGGTGTCACTGCAACATTTTGTACATTATTTAATACAGAAATCTTACTTAACTTTTGAATAGCAAAGTAAGGGTTTTAACATGTTGTGGAATTTTACAATTCTAGATGAAAAGTAATCCATTTGTGAAGCCTGGTGAGTTATGAAATACAAAAGGACAGGGCCCAGGACTCCCCTGACCACAGACTGGTAGCCTTCCGGCGTCCCAAGTCTCTCTCCTAGAACATCTCTCCCCCTGGTCCTTAGTCTCCCCCTGTGCCTCTGAGCTTTGAGTATTTATACCAGAATGACAATGCTACATACATTTCAAAGTGTATGACTTTTTAAGAGTAACTTCTGTTTCACATCCAGGAGATAATGAACTTCTACACAGGAAGAACCACATAGTTTCCTGTGGGATGGAGACAGAGCCTTCACAGATGTAAATGTCTGGTCTGGGTCTGACACACTGACACAGATCAAATGCATTTAAAGACATACGATAAGAATATTTTCTTCACAACATGCTTAAACATACTTAAATTTCCATCACAAACATTTTATTACTTTTTCAGCCTTGTTAACCTTGCAAGTACCAATTGCTTTATATTTTGATAAATCTTTCATAAATGGACATTCATTTATATGACAGCTGAAACCTGGATAATTTACTAATTAACAAGAAGTCTTCGATTCAGATAAGCTTTGGGCTATATAAGTATGTATGCTAAGATTTTGTAAGATTATATTTGCTTGTTTGTGTTTTGACTAACTAATGCCTTCAATTTATATAGCTCTTCATTGGTCATTATAAGTATATATTATCTATGTGTTCATAAAACTTTAATTATAATTGCTTATACATTTATTTAATTTTAAAAATGTGCTATTTTTTGCCATGTTGCCCAGCCATATATATAGTCTAGACAGAATTTATAGTAAACTTGCTACTGTTCTAAACTGTTCATAGATAAATAACATAAAAACACCTTAGTTCCCCCATGAATCTTAGTAGTTTACAAGCTTAATCTCTGAATCTCTCTATTTTATAATTCAAAATAACACCAAGTAAACTCTGCCTCTAGAAGGTATACAAGATCTTTTATTGCCAGTTTTGTCAGTTACCACTGTACAAGTCTGTTTCTAGAAAGAACTCTCTATTTGATTCTCTATTTGATCTAATTTTCATAATAGAATACAACTAGTCCTCAATGGCTGTGTCTCATTCGCATTGTTGGCCTCCACATGTTATACTATAATCCACAGAGGGTTAGGATAAAGCTGGCCTCTCCTCCTCCTCACTCTGCCTCCTCCCAGATCAGATAAGATTAGGAGAGAGCTAAGGAGCTCGGGGTGGAAGGCAGAGGAGAGTGAGGAGACAGGGGAGAGGCAGGTTGCCAATTCTGCAGCGCTACACAGTAAGAAAACCCAGGGCTCAACACTGGTACTGCTGCTATGTGGGATACTGATGTGCTATCTTAGTGATGAAACAGTAGGTGGACTGCTTTATTGGTTATTGCTGTTGAAATGGTTTTGTTTTTTTAAGTTATTGCTTAAAAAACTGGATTACTATTTACTTTAATATTATTTTTTTTTAGTATTGGGTAATTAATTGGATTTCTATATCTATATATTGTTCTTATCACTTAGAAAAATGAAATTGATTGGCCTGTCCAGTCTGTAATGAGTATTAGTGTATAGGTAACTTTTCATACCAAAAAAACAAATCTTTCAGTTATTTTTATTTGTATTGATTAGAGATATAATGATTTAATGATACGATTCTTGTCCAGCTGTGGGTGTTATATGTTACCATCGAGAAAAGGTGCTGTGACTGTTAATATGTAAAAGAAATTGTTTCAAAATTTGAATCTAATTTGCCATTGTATGTTTTACGGCTATCGCAGTGTCCTGTTCGAAAGCGTTGTTATTGTATGAGACATTTACCACCACACCAGAGTGTAATAAGTAACCTCTTTTTTAACGGTAAATTGAGTCAGAATACAGTAAGATCATGTTGACCTTGCAGATTGTGTTAGATAAGTTCAAAGTGGTTTGCAAACATACACTCTTTTTCCTGTTGGGGAAGTTGGTAAGAAGCAGCTGATGTTCTTGTGCTTTAGAGAACAAGGCAGTGTCACAGAGATATCATTATCAAACAATAGAATGAAATATGTCTGTGTCTAATGCTAGCAACTTGTAAATTTAACATGCATACAGTTTTATCTTCTCTTTTTGTCTTTCAGGGAGCCATGCAGAGCTGGACTGGCAATGCTCACAGCAAGACAATGCTTTGGGGACTTTTAGTGATCTGAAACTTTCTGGCTGGCTGATATTTATATAGAATTTTCCTATTCTGCACAAGTTGTCGTCACAATGGGAAGAAAAAAGATTCAAATCACCCGGATACTCGATGAAAGAAATCGACAGGTAAGCAATTTTTTATGGAAATGCTGCTGTTTTCTACTTTCTACTTATCCACTTCTCCAATAGTTTACGAAGATGAGAGTCTGATCACCACTTGTATTGTCACGAGTTCAGATGGGCATGACTGACAGGTGGAATATCCAGTCAGGGACACTCATGGTCCATCTGTACCAAAACAAATATGGCTGCTTAGGGGTGGGATGAGACTTGAGATTTGGTCCAGGAGAATGAGACCAGATGAAATTTTGACATTGTTCATAGTAAATAAATTGCGCAGTGCAGTTCAGAATTTTAGCCTCACTATTTTGGATTTTCTTTTTCTTTTGGATTTTGGAACTACAGCTTCTCAAGAAATGAACCCCTTTTTTTTGTCAAATCCATATCAAAACAAATCAAAAATAAAAATTTCACGAGACGATTTTTCTCATATGTACACAATCTTGTGGCAGTTTTGTCTTGCAAGATTTGGTGGTACAGATCTTACCCCATCCCTACTGCTTATGGGGAATATATATATAAATATAAATAATCATCGGAGGCTGAAAAACATTGTGTATTTCTGCGGAATCAATGAGCGAAGCACTAAACTCTAAATCTAAGGTGAGATATGTTTGATTTTGGTTTGATTTTGTTGAAAATGCAAGGAGACCAATGAGCTCCTTCGTTTCACATGCGTCAGTGAAATAAACAAATCTAATTGCACTGTACTGTCGAAAGCTGACTCAGGGCGCCACATAGGGAGTGGGGACCAGACTGATATCCTTCTGTATAAAAAATATAGAGAGATATCATTCTGGTGTTGCCAGGCAAGATTTTAAGAGTTGTTGTGATTGCCATGTTGGATTCCTCTGGGTTGTGAGTGGTCATAGCTGGTGGCAAGGGCAGTAATTTGGGGTTAGCTCAGGCCGGACAGCACCCTGTGATTAGCTGGGTGGGTCAGGGTGAGGGACACAGAGCACCCTCTCTGCTTGGCGTCTCGTAGCGCCACCACTTTGTCAGCCACTGGAATCTCTCCCTGTCTGCCTCCTCTATATATATCAGCCTCACAGCACAAGAAATACCAGTCTGTCTAGAAGGAAGGGCTGGAAATAGGGATGTGGCTGGAAAATAAATATGCATTGGTTATGTTTGTATTTGATGTTTGGTTGCCTCAGACATTTTTAGATAGACACTAGTTTGCTGTTGGCCTATCAAATGTACCAGTTTTAAATTTAGATATGCGTAAACTATATTGGGAACCGCTTACTGCTTTATCTGTGGAGTGTCAAGTGTTCAGTCTGGCATCGCATAGTGCAACTATACATACCATTACTACAGCAGAGGTACTTTACTATTGAGATACTAGTACAAGTCCAGTTTAGGACCAGTGATGACCAGGATGTACATGACTGTTGATGGTGCTACCATATTAAATTCAAAATTTGAAGATGATAATTTTTGTAAGTCTTACAATTTTCTGCAGTCATTTACAATAGAGATGAACATTTTTTGTTCTGTAAATATTCGCTGAATATTTTCAAATTTACTTTATTTACTTTATTCATAATACATGTGCATTTGGAAATAATAAAATCCCTAATGTATTTTCTATGGAATTTGAACGAGTGTTTTAAAAGACTTTCACCCCACCTATTTCACTAAAATAACTAAATTGTTACATCTCTCACTTCTAAATTACATTACAATTTCCCAGCACCTTGGTTACAATTTAGATTGTTATCATGATTCATGAACATGAAATAGCTTTACACAATCTAAGAGGAAACTGCTTCTTCTCACAGTTTGCACTGCATTGTGATTGGTTAAATGAACCTGTCACTCAGAGCCACATGTGCTGCATTAAACAGAGAAGCCTGAAATGAGGATCTAGCCAAAATAGCATGTCTCCATAGATCAGATCACAATTTTATTTTTACTGTCATTTCACCCAGCACTGTTACATAAACTGTTAATTTACTGGTTGGGAAAGTAAAAAATGATAGTTGTTTTTGTTAGTATTTATTTACCGGCCTGACACCCACATGATATTTTCACCACTTCTGAAGGCAGCTTGTGCGGACGTGCTAGTATGAGTCAGAATCTCAGAGGATGAGAGCACATGAATCACTTAAAGGGTGTAAACTGATCAGTGAAGACGGCAAACACATGACCAAACTGTGATCTGTCCTCTCAGCTCCTCTTGTGTGTGCTGCAGGGCCTCTGTAGTAAAAACATGCACATGAGCTACGACATTATCCACTGGAGAAAAAAGAAATTACAAAGGGATGCAGTAGCTTAGAAAAACAATATAAAATCCAGTATGTGACAGTAAAGAGTAGATAGTATAATAGTGATAGTATATTCAGTGCTGGTTGTATTGAAGTAAAAGTACAGTCACTCAATTACAAGTACTCCTATCAAATTAGTGCTTAAGTTAAAAGTACACATGACAAATATTACTTAAAATAGTTACCTTTTAATGCAATTTTAGATCATGTCTTTATACAAAACTTGATCAATCAGACAGTGAATTAAGTCTTTAAGCCTGTTTCAAACTGCAATCTAAGTATTATCAGTGCAGGGCAAAGCAATGTTGTTGTGTGTTTTACTGTTTGTAGATATAGAAAGAAGTAGACAGCAGTGAGACGGCTGTACACTGGGACCTGTGCAGAACTCAGTCACTTCTATGATTGCTAGAAGTACACTAAATTACAAATACTAGTTTAAAAATCTACTCCATTTTGTAACATGAGTATTTGTAATTAGTTACTTTGTCCCTGTTAGTATAATGCAAATATTAAAAATAAAAGTCTGAATAATAATAATACTAAATAAAGTATAAAAAAGGTGAAATGTTGCACGGTGGGAACTAGTATGTAGTTTATAGAGAGTGGGTTAGAGGAGGAGATTCTGTGTGATCCACGTTCATTTTTTAAAAGCTTCTGAGGTTTTACTGCTGCCATTTTGACACAAGCGCCTCTTTTTTTTCATGCCGCTTTATTGCAAATACAATTTTGTCATATAAGGGATGGCTGTGGCTAAGCTCCCTTGACTTTCATCCTCCTCCACAAATATCCATTTAGCTTTATGTCTTTGGCCCTGACATTTGATTCTACAAGCAAATAAACAGCTAAACATTGGCTATCTGGACTTTTTATGATGAGGTGCAGATTATGCACACTCAAATTCCAAATTAGATGCGGTTTGTGCTGTGCATGCTGTAAGATCAAGACTCATTCGTTTTCTCTTTATTGCCGCTCTATGCTCAAATAAACACTCTTTACCCCACTCCCTCCTACTGGTCAGCCTCAGCAAAGTGACATTTGGATTTAACCAATTGCAGTGTGACCTCTCAAAAGAGTTTATTTTTATGTTGCCATGGAGAGGAAACTAAAGTATCCAAGAATTTAGATAAAATCAAAATTGTTATGTTCATTTTTTACATACCATCCACGCCTAGTTACTATACAGATTTTAGTCCCCACAATGTGATAAATACCTATTCACACAAATGAAAATATGATATCTCAGTATGATAGCTGAATAGGTGTAATCTTATATGGCTTGTCTTTTATTTATTGTTGTTTTTCTCCATATTCAAGGTAACGTTTATGAAAAGAAAGTTCGGTTTGATGAAGAAGGCCTACGAGCTCAGTGTTCTCTGTGACTGTGAGATTGCCTTGATCATCTTCAACAGCTCCAACAAGCTCTTTCAGTACGCCAGCACAGACATGGACAAAGTTCTGCTCAAATACACAGAGTACAACGAGCCACACGAAAGCAGGACCAACGCTGACATTGTGGAGGTAAGCCACCAAAGCCTGTGTCAATGTTTGCTATGAGCTAACTCCAAAAGGATCATGCCAAGATTAGCCAGTGGTAGCAGCTTGAAGTCTTTGTGATGGGATGGTTGGATCGCTATATCATATTCAGAGCTGGAGTGAAAGTACATGCTGCTACTTCAAACAAAAAACAACACCCTTTTGTTCCCCAAACCCTTCCCTCCATTTTGAACCATCGACCTTTCTGCAGTGTAATCAGTGCTGTTGCATCATGGTCCCTTAGCAGCACACTCCTCTTGTCTCGTACAGCACATACTCATCCCTGCTGCTGGTGCCATTAAAATTGAATGGTCATCGTGACTCACTTTGTAGAACACACACATTAGAAGCTTACATAAACAAGCACAAAGTGCTGAAAGGACTGCCCCTTCGTCACGACACGTCCAGTGCATAAAGTCTGAGGTGGTGCCAAGTGCAAAAAGAAACTTGTGTTTATTTTCAAAATGCTCCTTTTCCTGAAATGGGGAGCAGATTGTGTTCAGAGGACCTTTGCTGGATTTCCTCATAACATACATTAAAGGTCCTATATTAGCTATATTAGCTTTAAGCCGTGGCATAAAGTTGTTACCACATGTAAAACATACCTGGAATTATGTTTTGTTTCATTCACACATGTCTAAATAATCCTTTATTATCAGTCTGTCTACATCTCCAGCTCAAAATGCTCTGCTCCATATTTTGATGTCATGAAACAGCAGTTTTCAAGTTAACATCTACCTTTGACCTTAGAGCCTGGTAATTCCAGGGCTGAAATTATCCAAATGATTCTAGTGAAGGTGAATGGAGTTTAAAAACACAATGGAGCACTTCCTGCATTGCCACATGAGTGTTTTCCATTTGACAAACAACATTATAACATAGATCAGAAAATGGCCTAATTAACTCCTTTAACTAGTACATGCAAGCGAAGGTATAGACCTTAAATCATTTTATAATACACCCATATAAAACATATCAAACAGTGGCAAGGATTAGGAATGTTTGTTTTTTGTTTCAATCTAGAGAGATTATGACTTGAAGATCTACGGTACAAAGAAAATATAACTTTGTTATAAAGGGTAGGCTGAGGAAAGAGGTAGTATTTTTTGGCAGTTGGACTCTTACTGACTGATGTGATAAGCTCCAGCCTTCCCTGCCATCACATAAGCGTTAATGACTGACAAACAACACATGGAAAGAGCTCCTCATGGTTGTTTTAGTTGTTTTCTTAGTTGAATGGCCTGATTTGATTCTCCCTCTTTTCCAAAGAAACAGTCCATATTACGTGAAACGGCAAACTAGAGCTCCCCCTGCTAACCACAGGCAGACACCTGTGTCATCTCAGCACAACAAATGTCATTTGCCTACTTAAGATCTTTATTTGCTTGTTCGCACAATTATCACGCAGGCTGACGAGCAGCTTAAAACAAACCCCGACATTGCCAGAGAGCTTTTTACATGTTGGTCAGTTTATTTGCAACATTAGTGCTGCACATTTGCCTATTTGTAAAGCAACACCTTGTTGATATTTGCAGACTTTGCAAGCCAAAGATGTCATACAGAAAGTTCTTATACATTCTTTGTGGTTGCATGATATGAATATGTTGTGACCTCTCGATTCCCACACAACAAATGACTGGATAGGATCATCACTCAAAGATGTACACTGACGGACAACTGTGGGCATGTGGGGTATGCCTGTACAGGTCATGGGAGTTTGCACTGACAAAGTATGCTTCTTCAGACTTCAGGAGCATCTGGAGACCTTGTTTGTTTTATTCACTATACCATACACATAGAAAGGCCTCCTGGGGAAACAGCCACACTGTAACTGGTCAGTCCTGCTCGGTTCTCCTGACAGATTGCTTTTGTCATAATAATGAGACGGGTTTGTGTGGAGCAGAGTTGAGTTTCAGTAACAACAGAGCAGCGGTCCAAGATATGCAGCGTTCCTCGTCTCCCTTCCAAACACAAAGATGTATTACACCGTAACTAAAAGTGAAAACTTCACTTCAGACACAATCATTTCATCATCATTTGATTCTTTAGTTTAGTCTAGTTTAATTGCACCACATCATCTCCACATCAAGTTGAACAGACAGATAAAACCTTGTGAAGTGAAAAATGTATCGGTGGTTTTAGAATGTGAAGATGTCCTAGTCCCAGACTAGGGGCAGGAGCCATTTTTTCCTATTGATCACTTTGTACTTTGCCTTGAAATATCCAAAAGGCATATTCACAAACATTAAACCTGTTAATTTCTATTAGTGACTAGACTCAAGACCTCACTGTATTACACCTAATCTGAAACCCAGCCATTTCCTCTCACTTCTAATAGTAACATACTTCATAGCTATGTGTTGCCATGATCATTGTAGCAGTGGTGGCACAGATCCAGATTCCTTGGCAGATCCAGTTAAGCCCACTTTGACATTTGAGCTGATAAGGAGACCCGCACTCTCTCAGCCCCTCACAGACACTTTAAGATAGCTGTGCACGGCCAGACATGATGTAGTGGTTAGAAACAGCATGTGTTGGGCCACAAATAGCCTGTGGAACTTACATCAAATCCCACTAGGCTGCGTGTCCTCTATTGAACCCTGATAAGGAAAAAACATAAATAAATACTTTTCAAAGACAATGCGCTCTTATTTGATCAAGTGTATGTTATGTACAAATATACAAGTCATTATATGTGATTAGCAACAGCTGTCCTCCCTGTCGGTAATGGGTCAGTCAGAGTTTACATGTCAATATGAAACTGTGTACACTCACAATCTCCTGATGTTGAGCTACACAAGTGCGTCCTCCTCTCCCCCGCGTGGCCCGCTCATCCCATTTCCCCTGACAGTATTAAGAACCTTGGCTGAGTCATTAAACTGCTCTGTGCTGCTATTTGCTTTGAAGTTTGTCTAGATTGAATATTTATGATGTATTTTCCGAGCATAAATAGTCTACCCACCTCTCCTTTGTTGCAACACATTCCAGGATTATTCTAGTGTCATATTGATGTAGAACGTCTGCATGAAACACACAATACATTAAGGGAGGACACCGAATTTTGTTCTTTTCATGTGGTTAGCTACTGTTTCAAGAACAATGTAAACAAATGTGGTTGATGTACAAGCCTTTTGAGAAAATTTGCTAATGTCAATGTCCAATCTTAAAAATCTAACTTTAGTTTAATCTAGTGCTAATATACAAGAAGACATTCTAACTTTTCTGCATGGGTGAGTGATATATCGGTTCAGTATCGGCAATGTTAGATTGTTCCGAAGATATTTTGTTAGTCTGATATTGAAAATTTGGCACCGATGTTTTTCTAGTGTGTCAGATTTGTCATTTTGAGCAGGATAATGAGTTACAATGGAAATAGAAAGGCAATTAGGCTAAAAGTATGGCTGTTTACATCACAAATAAATGCATTTTGTAATTTTTAACCAAACTAAAAGGTTTAATTGTGAACTTAATGTAAAAGTCTGGGCCTTGCTATGGATTTTTATATATTACTGTAGGTATTGGTATAAATATCTGTATCCACGACATGACAAATATCTGATATCTGCTTTCGATTACCGATGTCAGTCCATTGCATCAAAAAAACATGACAAATAAGCAGTGAGGATATGGGTAGTTAGTCAGTGGAAGTGACGCTATTGGGAGGACGATAGAGAGATATGCATAAGCAAAGCACAATGCATTTAGCCTGTAGAAAGCTGTGCACTAGGGCAGTAAGATGAATCGAAATAACTCTGTACATCTGTATAAACATGTGATTTTATAATCCCCTTATATGTGATTTCTTTTTTTTATATTAGTCAGTTCATATTTCAGTCTTTTTGTCAATTCTCCTGGACGTGTTGAACTTTGAAGAGAATCCTATTATTAAAATATAAATCGCAAATCTAATCGCAATGCTTGCCAGAAAAATTGCAATGTGATATTTTTTCCCCAAATCTTTCAGCCCCACTTGTGCTCTGGCCTGACTGTCCATCTGGTTGTGTGACTCTATGACGTGTAATGTAATGAGAAAAAGAGATGACATGATGGATACCAGAGGAGTGATGTCAGAGGCCAGGCTCACATGACGTTAGCATGATTTGATTTGTACAGCGATGGCCCCACCAATGTTCAGGTGCTTTGAATCAACATCCATCAATCCAGTTTCTAGTATATTTTATAAACAGAGTAATACAGTCAGTGTCACGTTGCCATATCCCTTTATTGCCCAAACTAAGTCAACATTTGAAAAACATTATACAAGCTTTTAGTCCACAGTTCATCTTTTGGGATTCTTGGTGCAAGATGTAATATTATGCATTGTTAAAAGTACAGTGTTGAAACGTATATGGGTTTGTCTCCGTTTTGACGTTTGGTCACCTACGTTTTACTCTGTCCATGCACCAAATTTCAGCAGACTAGATTGTGACAAGACAGTGGCCTCCTTTTAATTTTTAATTCCAATTATAGGTGGAAGATATATCGAAAAATGGATATCGCAATTGTTGTTTTAGCAATATGCAAAATTAGAATATTGCGTATATCGTAACATTATTCAAATCATATCAAAAAGACACAAACATGTCTAATATAATCTCACAAACCAGGCTTTAGTTATATTTATGCCCTTTTGTGGTTAGTTTTATGGTCCATTTTTGTTTTATACAATACTTGAACCTCAACCAAGACATTTATTGGCACATTTTTGCAAATTTATGAAATATCGTCTGAAGATCACTATAAAGGAAACTCCACATATTCATTTTTGCCAAACTTGCCCAACCTTAATTCCAATATTTATCCCTCTCTGATTTTAGGCTCTGAATAAGAAAGAGCACCGCGGCTGTGACAGTCCGGATGCAGACTCCTCTTACGTCCTCACGCCGAGTACAGAGGAAAAGTACAAGAAGATAAATGAGGAGTTTGACCACATGATGAGGACACACAAAATTGTAAGTTACTTGATTGCTTGTGGTTTGCAGAATGTATTTTAAAGAAGATATATTATGCTTTTCTAGTACTTAGTCTCAAGCTGTAACATATGTTGATCATTATTTTACTTTTTGTTCACTGTAAACCGCAATATTGATTTAAAACAGCTTGGTAATAGAAATGAGACCAATAACTTCCTCCAGAACTGATTCATAGTGGCATTTTAATGTAGCAAGCAGTGGATTTTCATTGTTTTTACACAACACACAACCCAGAATGTACATTTTCTGAATAAATACAACATACCCTGGGTGAAGTGGGCGGAGATTGGGGGTAGGAGAAAACTACATTTTTCTCAGCATGGACAATAGAGGACAATACAGGATTACCCAAACATACATGAATAAATTGAAATACAACTCTGAGTAAGTTAATTATTAGGGAACGCAGTTATAACATGATTAAAAGCAAAGAAAAGTTGATTTAGCATAACAGGTCCCCTCCTGTAGTCCGCAGGTCACGCTCCCCCAGTCTTCATGCATGGCATATCCTACAGCAGCAGTGTGGGGGGAGCCTCAGCCGTGTCGGACAGCGGCCTCCTCACAGTTGCTCACAACCAGCTCCAGAGAAACACCTCCCCCCAGAGACCTCCTAGCGCTGGACCCACAGGTGTGCTCAGCATTTCACTGGTCACTCTGCAAACCACTGAAACCACTGCTTTGATCTGACTGTTCTCTACTGAATTTTAGGTGGTCACCAGGGAAGCTCAGACCTGATCTTGCATAATGGAGCTGGTAACATTGGTGTGTATTTAGCAGAGTGGTGCCAAACATTACGTATACATGAAATATTACAACAATGTAAATAAAAGATATAAGGTCAAATTTTGCTTAATTATCCCATAAGGAAAATTGTCTTCTGCATTTGACGGATCCTTCAGCATCATAGGAGCACATTGTCAGGAGAGGGCATCTACAGTTTATTGCTCAGAGACTCTTCTCTTGTTCTTGACCTACTTTAAATGATTTTCCATGTCTTAGCTTGATGGGGTTAAACCAGTGTACCCAGAAGTAACCCACCCAGTCACAGGGAGAATGTGTCTCAGATATGAACACTGCTGTTATGTAATTGCAAACGTAAGAGCATGAATAAATTATTCATTAGATTCTCTTTTATAATATATAACCATACTTTTTCCTTGCCTCAGCCACTACCAAATGGATGATTGCTATTTTATTGTGCAATCTTCTGTTGGATCAAAATAAAAAAACTTAAACGTACAATTATTAGCTGCACTTATCTATATTTTTTCATACAGACATTACAGTAAAATTATATCTAATCTTTTATTTCTTTTTTTTTTTTTTTTTTTTTTTTTGCTGTTAGTGAATGGTTATTTAGGTCCATCCAGTGGCAGCAGCATGGGGAAAATCTTGCCGCCCAAATCTCCAACATCCAAAAGCAAGACAGACCTGAGAGTTGTCATCCCCCAGTCCAAAAACATGACACAGGTAGAAAAAAAAAAATGCACACGTCTATATATTTTTTCCTTCCTTCTGCTCTTATTGCAAAGATAAACACGAGGGCTGCACGATTTTAGGGAAAAAGATTATTGTGATTGTGATAAGGTTTGCGATTTATGTGTAAAGGGTAGGATCCTGTTCAGATTGCACATTGTAAACACAGGGGTATTAACATTTGACACAAGATTAAAATATTAACTGCTAAATTAATACAAGAATTACATGCATTTTGAGAGGTCTAAAAGCAGTTTTACAATAACTATTTTGTTGTTTGCATTCTCTTACTTCAAAAATCTGCTCTTTGCAATTTGATAACTACACTTAATCCTATTGCAATTTCAATTAAATACATTTTTAGATATATTGCACAGCCCAATAAACACAAACTTAAATTGTGTAGCTAAAAGAAAGCTAACAATGTTTGCTCATTAATTTCCCATCAGATGTTCAGAGAGCTAGCATAACATCAGTGAGGAAAATCATAGTTGAGCGCAGCATTGTATTATCTAGAACTATCTGAAAACATTCTTGAAGCCTGAACAGCCCATAATGAACAGTCTGTGATGGAACTTGCATAATTAGTTTGGCAACTTTTTTATAATTAGTATATGGCCATCTGCATCAGACTGTTGATGGGCTTGCCAATTGATTAGAGGGGATAAAGGCATTCAATTGTCAATTTGACTTGATAATTTTCACAAATGTACTAGCAAACAATTATTAACATTATAATATTTTGCACATCCTGGTTTAAATTAGAAAGGATCAATGTGTAAACGCATTAAATGATGGGTTTGTGGGTTGTCTGTGGTCAGAGGGTAGTTGTTGTGTTCATTCTGAAACTGAACTTCCTCTTTTGTGCATATGTGTGCATGTGTGTGTTTGTAGACAAGGGAGTACAATGGGGTGGGTCCTTTTACAAAAACATACAAGACCCTTTCTTCTAAAAGGTTTACAAGAATTGCACAGGATGAAGGGGGTAGTGCTCTTGATTTTGAGTAGAAAACAGTTAGAGGAGAAGCATGACGGCGTTAGCTTAGTGATAGCTTAAAGGACAGGTTTTGGCACACAAGCAGGAGTTATTCCACAGAGTCTAGTGCTAATGATCTCATTCAGGGTGATGTCATTTCTGACTTGTCACACTAAAACACCAACTGCTAAAGAGGAACAAGACACTTCAGGCAGCTAACAATCTGTCTTTAACAAACACTGAACTTCAGGGTTTGTAAAAACAGCTCATGTAATTTGTCTTATGTAAAGTATTCATCAATTATGCATTAATAAACTCTGGTTTTAATCCAAAGTGGGAAAATTCTCACTTCCTGACTGCTTTGGCGCATTTGCCTTAAATGTGCCAGAACTTTTGCACAATTTGCTAAACTATTCAGTCAAGTCACCAAACACTTGAAATGAAAAATCACACTTTGTCTGCAAAACTTTAAACAGCTCTGTAAAAATGACATTTTGTTCTAAATCTTACATCTACCATCCACAGGACAATGCATTAACACAACTTACTATTGAACCAATAAAGTGGTGTAGACCTACATTTCAAGCTGTTTGCCTGAGACCAGGGTTCATGCGACAAATGATGAAATTGTATCTAATGCAGTATAAACTGTGTTAAATATATCTCCTCTAATGTAAAGCTTTCCTTCAAAACAAGTCCTGAATTGGTAACAACTATGACACAGCTGACACCATGTGGCAGAGATGTGCATCACATTTATCACCCACAATAAAACAACCCCTGCTAACTTGTTTCTTTTTCTACACAGCAGATACATTTGTTTTAGAGTTTTCAAATATGTTTTAGATTGTTTTTTCAAAATCTGTGCTTTATTTTGAAAAACTCTGTATAGTATTGACATTGTTATAGAACAGATTAGGCTATGTGCACATTATAGAAATTATCAAAATCAAATGGGGTATACGTCTTTGTGTTGTAGAATAATCATAGACAGTCCAGTCAGCCACTGTCCACTCCTGTGGTCTCCATGACGACTCCCAGCCTGCACCAGAGCCTAGTCTACTCAGGGAGCAGCTCTGCCTATAACAATGGTAAATACACATAGACCTGCTGTTTTTATCAGGTTTGGGTTTTCAAATACAAAAGAGTAGTGCACATGAATGCCCTTAACGCTGTTTGTTTTGGTTGTTGTCACAGATTACCCTCAGTTGTCAGGCTTCACCTCCCCTTCAGGCCCTTCTCTGAGCACCATGGCAACATGGCAGCAACACCAGCTAAACTCTCTGAGGTAAATGCTGCAGAATCAAGTGATCAATTTATAAGGATAGTAAAGACACATAAACGTACTACAGTGAAGGTGGGACACAAAGTTAAGACATTGTACTGTCACTCAGCCACTCTTGCTAGTTTTGAGCTTAAATCACTATTAAATCCCTTTATTTACAAGTTATAGCCTGCTGTGAATATAACTAATAGAACTTTATCCTCTGTATTTCTCTGATCCTAGTTCAACAGGTTCCAGTTTGACCATCAATGCAAACCATAACATCAACATAAAAGCTGAGCCGCTGTCCCCACCTCGCGACCACCTGAACCAGTCCAGGTACATGGGTGTGTCTCACAGAGTGGCCCCTCCCTCTAACTCCGCTAGCTCCTCCTCCATTCAGGCGGAGGTGGGCAGGTCACCCACAGACAGCATTGGCTCCTCCTGCAGCTCTCAAGAGGGTGGTACCAGTGACCGGGACGAGCACCCACACAGAGCAGATTTCCACTCACTTACTGTTGGACACATGAGCCGTGCAGAGGGCAGAGAGAGCCCCACTTTCAAACGCATGCGGATGGACAGTTGGGTGACCTAAGGGCCTGATCCAAATCAAAGACATTTGCTGTTAAATTAAACCTGTTTTCAGATGTTGGACAATGGAAAAGGTTAAACAAGTTGGACATACCAAAATAATCGTACATAAAACTTCTGAGGAAAATGACATCAAGTGAAGCTACAATCCAAGAATTATTAATCATCAAAACATGGAAAATGTAATAATGTACTTTTTAGATTTCCCCAATAGATGACGCCAAGTGATCAATTTGTTGCATATCTCAGGGTTTGGAACTTGGAATAAAAGCAATATTTCTTTAATTTTCTTACTCATCACAAGGTTATTTAATATCTGTCATCTGTGCTTGTTTTTTTTTTTTTTTTTGGTATTTTGTATGAACATAGAAAATAATTTATAACTAATAGTATACAATAGAACTGTGTTGTTGTTGGTTTTAAACAAAAAGCCATGCACTCTTACTCTGTATTTGTATCTCATATGTTCTTATTTGTTTGTATAAAGTACCCTTAATATATATCACTTTTTATTTAACTGGTTTGATGTTCTTTTCTACTGTAGTCCCACATCATATTGCCAAATATTTTGGCTGTTGCCTTGGCACATTTAAATATGAAAACAAGGAGGAAATGGAGTCTAAATACCTGAAATATAATTCAACATTGTGCATTTAAAAGTAAGCTCTGACCAGTGCCGCTTTAAAGAGAGCACATCTTTTTCCATAATTTTTTTCTTTTACTTATAGCCATTCCATTGATATATTAGTATTTGATGTTCTATAACTTACACGAAGTTTAATTTAATAATGTATAAAGCTGTCCGAGCGAGTGCTGCAAACTTAAAAACATTTTAAAGATGGGATTAGTCTGACGCCCTCTGCTGGTGAGGGTGGTAAACTGGAAGTGCAGGACCATGGAGTGTGGAATAAATAATACCCCCCTGAAAATTATATTCAAATCTTAGAGGGACTTTTCTGATTAGATAAAGAATCATGAAGGTCGCCCCCTCCCAAAATAGACAGAGGGACTAGAGAAGGGCTAGAGAAGATGGGACCATTGTACCATTGGTCTATCTCAGTTGATAAACACATTCCAGTAAAATCAGAAGGCATTATTTGTAAAAAAAAAAGAAAAAAAAAGTTGTTACTACATTGTCTATTGCATGCTATATATGTTTTCCATGAGCCAATTTAGCTATCTTAGATCAGTTATAGGACTACATCATGATTCAGGTCGAGCTTTGCTGTCCAAAATGGTCCAAGGGCAATTCTTGACCCTAGGATACAACATAATGGTCACCCAGGTGTCCACAAACCACACATGCCTGTTAAAAATACAAGGTTATAAGGAAAATGGCTGACTATTAATGAATTTTTGCCAATAATCTAAATTTAATAAAAGTTATGAAACTTTTCTAGTGGAGGAGCTGCCAACTGCTTGTTTCCATGGAGATGTTATTCTTGTCTCATCCTCCTATAATATTAGGTAGTATGGCATTAAACTTATCTATTGATACTATTTATACAGTCTGTGATACTTTTTTTGTTTTTTGTTTTTTTTTTTATGACAAATTTAGTTCCGGGACTGGGGGGTGGGCGCCGTAGCGATAGACTTAACACCTCCAAAGTGATGTCACTGCAAAATGTCAAAATATTATTGATAACTACAGGTTTTATTGATTTAAAAAAGAAACAGGTGGCGAACCCCTCACATAAAACGTTACACAGTACAACAACTTTTATTAGTAATTTGGGTTCAAAATAGTCATAGCCTTCACTAACCGGAAACTCCTCCAGTCATTTTATTTTGAAGAGGCGTCACTTCCGGTCCCCACGTGTTGCACATTGTTACGGGCAGCTTGATGACACCCGATGCCCCGTGTGAAGAAGAGGAGGAGGAAGTCTGTCCCAGCAGTCTTCTGCTCTGACGATGTCGTGTTCATGGGAGCATTAAACAGACTCGATGATGATGACGGGAGGATGATAACAGTTTAACATGAGGAGCTTTAGTCATCATTCCGAGGTAAATGCGACGGAGAGACTTTTGTTTTAGTTGAGTGTCTTCCTTGGTGTAGACGTCCCAGGTAAGTTGCTTGCTTTACCGGACATGCTCTCACCTTCCCCTGGTGGACAGGTAGGTAGGCTACGTGGGGCTGCCCTTCCCTATCGCTGTGTCTTGGTGAAAAAATCAGGCTGTTATTCTTAATTTGCGCAAGAAAGTCTTCCGGTTCATTATGTGAGTGTTTAATAGACCATGGTACAAATGTGTGTTTGATTGTTGTGCAGCCCACGTTACTCTATAAGCTAAAAACGCAACTTTTCTCAGCGTTTTGCAGTTTACAGTGATGTTAATAATGGGTGTAAACTAATATACCTGCAGCTGTGATGTGTGTCAATCAACAACAAAGAGGACTAAAGCTGGAACTAGTTTGATTTCATTCATTGTCTATTTATACAACACCAACATCGTCTAAATTCTACGGCCCAAACAGACCAAAGTTAGACTTAATCAGTCAGTTATGTGTTCTGACTCAATGCGTCTTTTCCACATTGTGATAGCTCCTCACCTCAGCCTATCAAAACTAACCACAAACCCCAGCTTTCAGGAAATGACTGCAGTCTTGTTCTGACAAAACTGGGTGAAACATGGTTGCACAACATTAGTTTTGACCAAAAGGTAACCAAAAGATTCAACACACGTGGGATTAGATTTTTTGCAATTGCTATTATTAAACCCCTAAATATAGTCATTCATTACCATTCATATAGTTTGCATGATGTTCATATACTATGTGAATTTTCAATTTGATTTGTTTTTTTTTTTTTCTGGATGTTTTCTTAGAGTTTTGTTGGGTTTTTTTTTGTTTTGTTTTTTTTTGTAGGCTAATACAGTTTGCCATAAGCTGCTCCTGCTACATGTTTCAGCTTGTTGCAGCCTTGTGGATTAAATGAACATCTCACAATGTTTAGAGAGAAAAACACAATTGCGCCAGATGTTAGGCTGTTGAGCTAGCCTATGTGTTTACAGACCTGCATTGAAGAAATATTGTAATGAATGTGTTTTTTCTAATCCTTTATCTACTATGATGTTTGATAGATGTGTTTAATTATGGTATAGTATTTCGAATGACACTGACACTACTTGCGCCTGTCACTATAATACCATACCGGCTTATTATTCAACAAATAAAAGGTACATATCCTTTGTGCTAAATATTCCTTGCCTATAGCCTGTATTTTATGTGCACTAATTGGGTACTTTTTTTTACTAACGTGCTCTAATATTACTTATCCCATGCATCACACTGATGCCTACAATGACCATAATAGATTTTCAGTAGGTACATAGTGGTGTTTGTTTTGCGCTCTAACCTTTGATCTGTGTCCCTCTGTTGTATTTCCGTATCCCTTACAGACCAGCTCAGTGCACAAGGGGCAGATAAAAGAGTGAAACGTGATGCGGACAATGGCCTAGGGACCAAGGCCTCCGGACAGGGGTGTCAGTGGAGACCCAGACAGCCTCGTGGGTTTCCTTGACCTGAGCTGCCTTCACCTCTACTCTGTTTGCTTATAACCTTCAGCATCCTCACTGCTCCGAGAACAGGTTAGGCTCAAAGGAGGTTACTGAAAATGTTGGTGGCACTTTACACTACAGCACAGTAATAGTTTAGTAACAGAGGGAAGATGAATGAATATATTTTGCAGCCTTGCTTCTGTAGGCCTTTTATTGCCAAGCAAAAAAGTAAGCATGTTGTTCGTGAAGTGTGGGAAGAAGTGATACTTATGTAGATCGGCATGATCTTTTTCTACTTTGATATTGTTCAAGGAACAAAACAATAAAAGAAAACTACTTTGTCTATTCCCTTTACACAATTATTGATTGACCCTTCAAAGTACTTTTGTTCTTGCCAAGTTAGCATTTATTAACATATCTGTTTTATTCAGAATCTATGAAATTACTGTGAACTGCTCATTTCACACTACACAATTACAAAATACAAAACCATTCTAGATTTTAAAAAGTACCCCAGTCCTCTTGATCATACCTGCAGAAAACAAGATCTTTATAAATGATAAAATAAAATAAAAATTTTGATTGGAAAGTTTTTGTTTAATTCTCATATAACCTGTTATAAAGTCCAATATTAAATGTTTCATTGGGGGATTTTATATGTAATTACCAATTTACTGACTATTTCTAGCCTATTGCTATGCTATATCTGTGTAGTAAAATGTTACCAAAGTATGTAGTTTGTAAAATACAATGCCAACACTACAAATTTTTTTTGTATTTTTGCATCTATTATTTTCAACTGAAATGTGTAGAAATATATTCAAACTGAATATTTATAAATATTAGTGCTGATCAGTTACATTACCGACTCGTAGTTGGCCTTACGAGTTGCTAATCTCTTAATCTTTGCAGGGCTATTAAATTGTGTGATAGCATATAAAAACCTAGTATCGTAGTGATTTATTTGAGATTTGTTATTGCATTGTTACTGGCCTTAAGCCAAAATAGTTCCACATAAAAGGCCCATTAAAGGTGTTGCCATTTTAGACACCTGGTTATTATGGTTATTATAAATTAATTATTAATGTCACGAGTCATCATTAGGCCCCTGCTCATTGCTGTATAAGAACTAATTGGTGCTTCAGCTGTATACCGTAAATGTGTAGTGTAGTTTCCCCCCACCCCCCACCCCCCAGTTCTCACTCTGAGCAATGTAAGTTAAAACTACGTAGTATTTTAAGACTCATCCTTCAGTTGAAAGTGTCACAATGTTTTAACACTCCTGGCTCACAGAGAGGTGTTGAAAAGCATAAGCATATCACAAGTTAAGCAATTAAATATCATACAGCTTATCATTTTCATTATACCACTTGAGAAACTATGTATTTAGATATACAATAGCTGCTTATTAGTTTGGTCACAAGACTAAAATTTCAAACTTTATTTTGGTACTTAGAAATTCATTCAAGACTCTATACCGGTTGCAATACCACAATGAAAATAAAATATGCTCCATTTTTAGCAATAGAATGTAATTTTCATACACAGAATGATAGTGCTTCTTTATCTTTTTATTCTTTTATTATATTAGCATGAGGTCTTATATTTGTTCTGATTTAAAAAAAATCATACTAAAACTGTTCAGGAAAGTATGATTCAGTTATGTGGCCTCTATACAGACTTTGTGGGTATATTTTACGGCATCAAAGTCATTTGGTTGATCCAATTTAATTCTTGACTCTCTACTGTCATCATATCTTGAACTATTCGAAAATAAATGTTTTAATTTAATTCAAATATGTATTAAACATTTCTTCATAATAAGGAAAAATAGAACAAAAGGATCAGGCATTACATTAACATAGGAAGAGACACAAACATTTTAGGCACATATAAACACAACAATGTCCTTATCCTTAACCTTTTTTAATACTGCTTGACATTTACCACTCTCATCATCATCTTATTGAATGATTAGTTACTTTTCTGGCAATCTTTTACTAAGATTACTATTATTTTTTTGTTTCTAAGCACTCAGTCCTACTTGTTTATAGCTCATTTCAGAGATCCACTATCTAATCCTTATATTTGGGTCAGTCCAGAGTATTCTGAATGTAAGCTGCAGATGTCTGAGGCATTAGATTTTCCCATGCTTTTTTCCTTTACATTATATAAGAGACCCGGAAGTGTTTTCTAGGTTCCTTTTCAACGTGCTATGAGGAATGTTATTTATATGACCATCACTTAGCACGTCACATACCTTTGAAGTAAAAGGTGAAAACTTGATTTACCTGGAGCACTACTTTATGTTTACTGTTTGTGACAGCGAGACAATTGGCGATTAACATGTGCATTAGTATTGTGTTTTGTAACTCATCTGAATGGCAGCTCATCTATGCTGTTATTATTGTGCAATATTTTATCCCCGCCCACCTCTAACCCATCCTGTCCAATCACACTGCTCTAATGACAATAAAAGTATGATGTCACTAAGAGGCTTATGTTGCTGCTTGTATCTTAAAAGCAGGTTTTTGGGAATGTTGTTGTTAGTATTGTCGAGGTCACAGAAGTATGGCGGCTCAAAGCTTGGAGCAGCATTGTTTTTTTGTTGTTGTTTTGTAGATTTCACCCATAATGTGATATAATGGTACTAAAGACATAAATACACAAAATAATAGCATCTGTCATACACGTTATCTTTTCACTTGTAAGAAAAGTTGTAAAATAATTATTACCGTTTTGAATACTGCCCTGTGTGAGGTGTGTATGTGGACTGCTTGTTAAAGTAGTTATCTCTGCACAAGGAAGTATGCTCTGTCTTTAGTTTCCTATGGGCAGTACAAGTTAATAATTACACTCATGTAGTAGATGTTTACATTTCTTTTTATCTTCCTCTCTTTTCCACACCTTTTTTTTGCTAGTTAAATTATTGGATGCTAAGAGATCCATTGTAATGTTGAGATTATTTTAAGCAGCTGAATATTCTGTGCATGTGTCACATAAACTGGAAATTTATTATAATAATTACACATATGACAGGAAGCACAAGTGGACCAAGCATGTGATTCATTCAGCTCATGAAACATTTTATCACCAAGTTAAGATCAAGATTGAGATTATTTTATTTGTCACCACTGCTACTTATCACACACCCCACAAACTATCACCGCTCTGCTCTATGATTTGAATTTAAATAAACTAAATATAGGGAGTTTTTAAAAATGTGACCTGTTATATTTAGATTGTACTCATAAACTAGCTTATTTGCAATATTTTAATGTTTGACTTAATTGACTTGAATTTGTTAAATGCAATTTATTCAAGAAAAAACTAATTGAAACCACCAAAGTAGATATTCTTTTATATCAATTTCAATAACCTTATTTTTTGTTATATGTATGTATTTAATCAGATCCACACACTGTGAAATGATGTGGCAGATAAGCGGAAGATAAACGTGATTTCAATAATATTGTGTAAATATTGCGTAATGGCTTTGTGGCAGCATTAATCCTACATATGTGGCCTTAGTACTACCAGATAAAAAATTTATTTTTATTGTTTTCCAGATGACCACAATGTGCAGCTCCTAAACTTGGACAGAAGCACTCTCCATCATGGACGCCAAAAAGCCTGGGGTGTTGAAGCACCTGCGTCAGAAGGTGCACCCACTGCTGCCTAACCTGTTGAGACACAAGACATCCGCAAAAAAGGGACCCCTGCAGTCTGGGCTGAGCTCCTCCGTACCGGACATGAGGCAAAACTATGTCCCTGTCCCATCTACAGTGCACATCCAAAAAAGCGACATGTCCAGCTATAGCAACCCTGCAACACCACTCAACAAAACAGCTAGGAGGCAGGCAGGAGGTGGGAGTAGCCCACGGATGGGAGCAGGGAGGAGTGAACAGGTCTTGTGTGTGCCAGCAGACTGCGCAGATGGGAATTCCTCCAGAAACTCTGAGAGCAGCCAGAAGCACCTGAGAGCTGCAGATATAGAGCCAGAGGAACTGGGCCTGCCCGAGGTCATGACCATTTACAGCCCGATGCAGCACACCGGGGAAACAGAACAGGTACACGCTAAACCACATGGGAGTGACAATTATTAGATGTTCAGAGCTTGATATTAGCCCTACTTACACTGGTAGATGTCTGTATTACTCTCACTAGCTACTTTGGCCCATCATATTCTATACATACCTGCTTCAGCTGAGGTTCTTGTGATGCTAAGTTGGTGTATTGTTTTGGCTTATATAATAATTCATCAGGATCAGTGCCTGAAAATGTAAAAAATAAATAAATATATACTATACTATACTAATAAAAACTGGTAAAATCAAGCAAGCCATACATCTACCAAACTACTAGTATATTTCAGAGTTGACAGTTTACTAAAACTGATTTCAGTAATAGCTGATCCTTTGTAATGTGTGACTTTTTACAAAACAGTCATTTGTTTCCAATATAGCCTATTTTTTGCTTGTTGTAAATGTTTGTGTTTAATGAAACTACACAATCTCCAGTCTAGTCTATGCATATGCACTAATGTTACCATTGTGTCTTTTTCCTCTTTATGTTATTATACATGCAAAATCGATAGGCCTTGGTTGGACTAGACAGCATAAAAAGAGAAGCTAAAAATGTCAGTTTGAAGTTTTTCTGTTTATTAGAAACTGTGACATCTTGTCTGTATTCATTTTTTAAACGGGTTATCCAAACATCAGAGTGTCTCAAGTGTCAGGTGTGTGCTATTTGCAAAGAGTGTTCAAACTTTACTTGCCGCTTCTTAGTGCTACAGTCTTCACAAAATCAATAGTTTACAAGAGGCTCTAGATAAACTGTGTGTTTGCAGAGTCACAAGACACGTCCCTGCCACCTGCTCAGCACCACGATAAACAAGTATATGCACTAAACTAGAGAGTAAATATGGAACATGCAATGCACTTGCTGCTTTTGTGCAATAGTATAAGGTATTAGGTTATTTCAGTCTATTGTATCAATTCACTTTCTGTTTAAATGTGTTATCTTTGATTATTCACTCCAGAGTTGGTAATTGCATAGGCCACTTGCAGCATGTCACATACAAAAGCTCACTTTTCCATAGATGTCAAATAGATGTAAAGCTATCACTTCAGCTACTTTTTTCCCCACATAATGTATAATTTCTTGCCTTGTCGACTGGTTCTCATTCTGAAATATTTAGTTTAGTTGTTTGCTGACAGAGGATTGGCACGTGTGCAGTGTATTTGACAATAGGTGTTGAGCATCTATCTGTTTACTCTTGTTCTTAACAAATAATGCCAAATTTATTTGAACAAGCTGTGAAGGTCAAAGGTGTTTTCATTAGCTGGGAAACGGCATAGTGAATTTCTAAATACAGTGTAAAATATAATAAATTACTTCTAGTAGTACCTGTCTCAGGAACAGGATCACCTGGCACTGCTCTGTGGTCAGCCACTATGATCTCTACATGAAGCATTCACTTGATAAGCCTCAGATTTTCCTACCTTTGACACGCATTACTTGACCACATCAAATCTCTCACTCAAAATACAAATTACATTTACATTTTTTTTTATATTACTCATTTTCTTCTTTATTCATGCGCACAGGTTGCCATCACATAAATTAAGATACTGCTGTTTAATAGTGCACTTCTGGAGACATTTTAGTACATATTTGCCTGCTGTGGCTTGAGTTAACACTTGTTGAATAGTATCATCTTTTCTGTGACTTGCTGTTTGATGCCACAGGAAACATACCCTTGCTTTTACTCTTACTCAAAATTATGGACTTTTTTGAGTTTTCCAAAGCAGAAGTTGAAATGTAAGTTGCCTAACCTTGCGTAATGAGATTTGAGTGGGTCTTCTTGCACTAATGTGTCTTTTGTTAGGTTTGAAGTTGTTCAAATGATTCCATATAGTGTGTGTGTGTGGGTGTGTGTGTGTGTGTGTGTGTGTGTGTGTAGCAAAATGTTGATACCAGCTTCTTAGTTACTACAGCAATGCCCTCCAGGATACAGGAATTTCTAATAAATGCTCCAAGGATTTTCCATCATGCTCCATTTTTACGACTTCACAAGCAAACATAACATACTAAAATGTCTTTATTTTTTCTTTTTGCAGCAAGATGACAATTCTGAATTGAACAGTGATATGGACATCAATGGAGACACCAAAACTGTAAGTGCTTTTATGCAATATGGCAGAGTCTAAATTTCATACATGGCGTGAATACATTTTACAATTATTGTTTAAATGCAAATGTAAAATGCTCCTCAACCAGTAAATGCTACGTTCTGTTTGACATATGCTTTAGTGTGATCTATTGAGTGTTTTTGAGCTGCCCAAGTTTAATTTTAGTCTTGAAGGAATCCAGCCTGATTCTCTGTTCTCTAATATCATGATCACATAGTTTAACTTTAAAGGCTTTATAGAGATTAAAAATGTATTGGAAAATAAAACAAGGACTGGGGCAATGTCAGTATTCACACAACAAAAGTAAAGGGACATTGTTGAGTACCCCAGTTAAATTGTTTTCACTGTTTGATTAGCCCAAATTTGAAACTTATGAGGAAAGTACTCAGCTAAGCACAACTTTTTATGTGAATTAGGAACAGTAGTTGTATATTGGTCAGCAAAGAAAATGTTTTGGTGTATTTTATTCCCAATTCAGTAGCAGTTGAAATGATAGATTCCCAAATAAGACTACAGGTTTATTCATTATAGTATTATAGGGCCAGCAAGTGGACCTAATAATAATAATGCCTTACACTTGTAATGCGCTTTACAGTCTTGTCAAAGCCTCTCAAAGTGCTAGTCATTATTCATTCATTTCCACACTTGGTGATGGTAAGCTACTATTGTAGCCACAGCTGCCCTGGGGAGACTGACGGAAGCAAGGCTGCCAATCTGCGCCATCAGCCCCTCCGACCACCACCTATCATTCATTCGTTGTGTCCTTAGGCAAGACACAACGACAGAACTTGGTCCGAGCGGGACTCGATCCTCCGACCTTCGGGTTGGGGGACCAACACTCTAACCACTGAGCTACTGTCGCCTCAACCTTTATGGTTCTTGTTTAAATTGAAATTACACTTTTTCAACATTTAAAAATTCAAAGCAGCTCAGCTCAACTTTTTAATATTTTTTCTTGTATGTGTGTTTAGATTGAGCCGGGCGGTGAGTCTCTGGCTGGATCAGACGTCACAGAGCCTGTAAAGTCCTTTCTGGTGACCATCACACTGAAGGAAGGACGCAACCTCGTCATCAGGGACCGATGTGGTAACAGCCTTATCTCACCCTGAAATCAGTGCTTATCAGATAGACTTGAGATGATGGATAGGCTCATTATCTTTGTGCACGCCAGTACACTAGGCCACAGCAGCAGGGACGAACAAAAACCCTAATAACCTGCCAACAATAGCACAGTTTGACCATGTGTTTATGTGCATGTGTATGCAAAAGACTGTGGCGGAACAGAACAAACATTACCAAGTACCATTGCAGGTAATGTGGACATGGCTTTTGCAACTGACACCGCATGATTCTGTGGTGTAAAATGAAACCTAAACCGTCGCCCAATTTCCCAATTTAAAGAAGTGTTCTTTGCTGTGATGTGTTTAAATATTAGTGTTACGATGGTATTATAAAGTTACATTTGACAAAATCAGACCTTCTTCAATATGAATTCATCTTTGTGTTTCAAGAACACATCATGCATAATAGATGCTTTTAAAACTAATTTGCTTTTTATAGTAAATAATATCCTTTGTTAATTTCATTGTATGAGCATGATAGACGGCTCCAAAATGTTTTGTGTGGACTTATGTTTGAAATAGTATATTTTTCAAATGCTGCAAAATAAATCCAGAATAATGCAAAGACCAAGCAGTTGAACTAACTGCATATATCATACATAATCATAACAGACATGGATTTTATCATTTGGACACAAACTTAGATGTCTACTCTAAGTAGAATTAGACTGGTACCTTAGACAGGACGCAATAATATTTGGCTTGTAGTAAAAGTCTGTTCTCCACCAACTTTAGACCATTATAAAAGTGTTGTTTTTGTTACATTGAAGCTTTATGTAGTTTATTTCTCATACTACGTTATCGTTAAATCTACACCTAAAATAAACTATATTAGTCTGAAATCTGCATGTGCATGATTTGCTGTAGTAATGAATAATAATTCACATGTTATCTACTTGAATTTATGAGTTTAGCCTTTTGTACATGTGTGAATATCTGATTTCAGCTCATGTCAGGGACATGAGACAGCTGGTGTCAGGTTGACAGGCTGTCAGATTAGCTGTTTAGCCCGTTCGTAGCCGGAGCAGGATTCCACACTGCAAATTAGAACCTGCCTGTACCACACCCACTATTCTTCATAAGTCCATTTACACAGCATGTGTTTGGATTACTTCTATGCCACATACTTTCATATGTACACAGCTACATAATGCAAGGATAAAGGGGATTATATTTTTTTCTGCAGTATAGTTAAGAGCATGTGGTTTGTTAAATTATATATGTAAAATTTTTATGTGCTTACAGATACCTGTTTTCTGGAGAAAAAAAAAGTAAAGCATGGGCAGTGTGAAAGTGTAAGGCAGTCAGCAGAGTTAGAAAATAATGTTGTGAATTGATATATTGTTTTCTTTTGTAATCTTTTTATATAATATATTTACCGGTAATATATTTATTTAAGTAGAGCCAAAGCAAGGCAAGTTGCAAGAATGTTGTGGGTCTGCCAGTTAAAAAGAAAAACCACATCCTTCATACAAAGATTACACTTGGTACCCTGGCATGCAGTAAGATTGATAGTTTGTTTGCACAGACATGATATAAATAATAAAATGGTCCAAACACATCATAGCTCTTGTCATTTTTAAATGTTGAAATAATATATATAATATATTTATATTTAAATAATATATATAATATATTTATTTTTTATGTTCACAGGTACAAGTGACCCATACGTTAAGTTTAAATTGGATGGAAAGACATTCTACAAAAGCAAAGTGGTATATAAAAATCTAAATCCTTCATGGAATGAGACCTTCTCTATGCCAGTCAAAGATCTGAACCAGAAGCTCTATATTAAGGTAAATAATTTATAAGGTATCTACAAGTTTGGAACCTTTGTATATTATTTCTATATTGGCTTTACATACTGCAAAAATAGTTTAACATACATATATACGTGTGGTGTTTTGAAATACAGGTATATGATCGTGATCTAACAACCGATGACTTTATGGGTTCTGCTAGTGTCCTTCTGAGTGAACTGGAGTTGGACAAGTAAGTACCTTTGCAATTAAAAGGGGATCTTGTATAGAAAATGTAAACGACTAATTATGCATGGACATGAATACTGCTATCTTAGTCAGGTACATTGAAGCAACCCACAAAGTATATTAAAGGAGTGAATTTGAGTCACAGATTGATGTAACAGGTATTTTCTGTAGTTTCTTTCAATTCAGTATTTCTTCAACCTAGCATTCTTGGACTAATTACACCTATTCTGATTTGTAATATGAGAATGATAATCAAAACACCTGGTGACATGTGACAGTTTGTCTTTGCCACACATTTGTTTTGTGTTGCATAGTTTTTCTGCTTGTGTGATAATCGTATTACTCTAAAAATTAGTTTGTGATCAGATATTTGGAATGCATGTAAATGAAGCCAATGCTTTGAATGTTCAAGTCTCCAAGGCCCGATAGTAAATAAACTCCTGTGTTAGACATCCAATTTTATGCCTCTCTTTACAACTCTCGGGCTCTTTCAGTTTATTCCACAACATATACCAGTATGTTCAAAGCATAGTTTGTAAAATAAAGTCAAGTCTTAAAGTAATTTGCAACTAATTTTTCAGACTAAGTGAGGTGTCCCTGGCGCTGAATGACCCCAACAGCCTGGAGGAGGACATGGGGCTGCTGCTTATGGACATGATCCTGACGCTCAGAGATGGAGGCAGCAGGAAACTCAATGTATGCTCCCAATTAGTCTATATGATTCCCATAAGAACTGCCTCTATGTATATGTGAAACATGGTATACCAGTGTCTGTGCCCACGGCTTACTAACCTGTCTGTCATTCTGTCTAACATGCATGCATCGGTTGCAGCGATGGTCCAGAAAACACAGCAGTAGGGTAAGGCCTAATAGAAAAATGTCTTAATAACAAACTATTTATTTTGCCTATATAAAATGGCTCAGTAAATTAGAAAACTTACTTTGACCCACTTAGTTCTGTAGTGTGGTCAGTGTCTACTCTGTCCACAAGAGGGCAGCAAATCTTTAGAATAAAATGATGAAAATGGCAATCAGAAAGCGCTAGTGTAGAATTTCTTCGTTGCCTGTGCTTTATTAGTTTGTAGATGCATGCTTACTATTATAATGAGTTTAAAACCTAGCTACTGTAGTTCCTGGTTTTTTTTCTTTCTTTCTTTCTATTTATTTATTTATTTATTTATAGATAAGCAAATAAGTAATTTCTTTAAATACTAATGTATTGGTTACAGTTGTAAAATCATAACTTAAATTCTGTATAATATGCCGGGATGGAAAGTACAATAATTACCTAAGAACTCATGGTGCTCTACTTTTTGGATAATTGTACTTTTTTGAGTATATAAACATGTACTTGTAATTGAGATCATTCTAACACTGCAATTGAGCTACTAGTATTTCCATGCATACTTTATAAATTTGGCAGCAGTACAGTAATTGTAAGTGAGAATGTACTTAGCCATGTAACTGTACTTTTACTTAAGTACACATTTTCAGTACTCTTTTGACAGCTTATATATGATATTATAATATAATTTTTAGATGTAATGCCCACTTATTCTCTTAGCTCATTTCCCACGCTGGTAATTGAAAGTATGCCTGGGCAATATTCATGGGAGGTGCAACATATGCGAGAGTTCACCAGGGTGAGTTTGATGTGCTTTAATTGATTTGGGGTTAAACTGTGCTCCCTGCAGCATTGTCAGAATAGAAGCTCATCTAATTATCTTCCTATAGATTATTAGGATATTATATAAAGGATTACTGAAGGCTTTAGTTAATCTAGGCCTACCAGAGGTATGCGTTTTCTGTTAACCATTGATAAAATGTAGGACCTACTAAAGACTATTTAGACTATAATAGGCGAAAAACTACTAACAATTGAGTTCTAACTAACAGTTGAAAGGGCTGATCAAAACAGACCGATACAAAATAAATTGCAAATCCTACCCATAAAAATATGTGGTAATATTTCATCTCATGTAGACTTTTGTTTGGTGCTGACTGGCTTGGTGAAATCAAATGAGTTTATATTCCTTTCTTTTTTGAGACTACTGTTTACATTTGATTATTCTCCTCTCACAGATAGGAAACCCAAATCAGAGTTTCCGCCTGTCACATACGTTACAGAAGAGCCAGCTGTGGACGTCTGTGGTGACAGTGACTCTGGTGGAGGGCCATGACCTGCCTGTAGAGTCTTCAGTTGGACACTATTTTGTCTCATTCAGACTTGGAGAGCAGAGATTTAAAAGCAAGGTACATTTTCAAACCTCTTTAGCAGCGCTACAGTATTTTTTAAATGACTGCAATATTTTCAAGCAATGATTAGATTTATGCTTTAGAATCAGGTTTCACATTTCTCTCTTAAATTTTAATATGAATCTGAATGAATTTAAAGAGGAGAGAAATATGAAAGACTAAACTAAAGCTAATACATGAATCCCATACATTTCAGAACATGTTTGTAGAGCTCTAAACTATATGGTTAGTTCTTTTCCATTAAAGCTCAGAATCATGTTTTGTTTGCAGAGGACATTCTGTTACATAAATAATTGCTGCCTCTGTTATTTGGATTGCAAATTCATTTGAAGAGGGTTTTTTTTTAAATATAAAACAAGGATTTTATATATAAGTATAATATAGGTATTGCAAAAGAAAATTTAATTCTGTCAACTGGACAAAAGTTTTCAGGAGCAAATACATTCTTTACTCATCTAAGGAGCTTCTCGGATCTGACAGGATGGAACTGCCCTTGACAACAGGGATTACACAGATGTATAATTTTTTTTATGTTGCATAATAATATATAAACATTATTTTTAGAATAAAAACAAAATGGCCAATCCACAGTGGAAAGAGAGATTCACATTTAACCAATTCATGGATAGCCCAGACATTATGGAAGTGGAGGTCTGGTCCAAGGAGGGACGCAAGACTGAGGAGTGTCTGGGAGTGTGAGTAACTCTATCCTATGCACACTGTTTTATCTTCTCACACAAATAAACCTTTAAACTTTCACAATGTACCAAATATGCAAATTCTGTGAAATGTTGTTAGTAAATGCAAATTAGACCTGTATAAAGAAGCAGGTGTGCTGTTTCCTGAATCCGAGGTGTGTTTTGTGTTGTGAGCAGGTGTGAAGTGAACCTGTCCCAGATCTCTGTCAATCAAAGGAAGCTCTTCACGCACATACTGGAGCAGGGGAGGGGCCGCGTGCTCTTCCTGGTGGAGCTGAGCACATGCAGCGGAGTCTCCCTGTCCGACCTGTGCGCCGCGCCGCTTGACGAACCGCGCGAAAGACAGAGCCAGCTGGAGAACTATGTCAGTACCCAAACATCTGCATGCTGCTACAACTTCACATGACGGGTCCACACAGCTTGCAAATATCATAACTGTCTCATTTAGCATTCATCCCAAAAGTTACATTCCTGGCACTTAGTTTTATCCTGAATTTTAAAAAAAATACATTACAAACCTGTTAAAATTTGTAATTCTTCAATTTTTTTATTGCAGATTTTTTATGAGGTTTATTTTTGAACACACATAGTTTATAAGTAAAACTGCTCAGGAATACGACAGGCAATTATATTAATGTATTCACTTGTCATTCTGCAACAACACACAATAAATATTTGATTTTCTCAGTTTTTGTAATAGTCCAATTAAAGCTTCATATTTTTTGTATTGTAGAAGCATGCCAAGTGGTGGCAGTATTTGACAGAAACTTTCTAACATTTTTGGCCTCCATCTGGATGAATGCCAAGATGAATATTCTTTTAATATTTAATTAAAAATGTAACAGCTTTTTTTAAACTAATGTTTATTGAAAAGCCGACATCACACATCTTTGCATTAATTTAGGTTTATTCAAGTTTCATTCATTTTGTTTACAATGAAGATAAATGTTTTAAACTCACAGATTTCTTTGTCTTCCTTTTACCAGAGTTTGAAGAAATCCTTAAGAAATATGCGTGATGTTGGTTTTCTCCAAGTGAAAATCCTGAAAGCTTCAGACTTGATAGCAGCTGATATAAATGGTTTGTAAAGTCAACCTTGTATTTATTTTTTGTTATTTTGTTCACTCTTATTTGACACATCTAAAAAAATATTCTAACACTACGAGTACTCTCTTTAGGGAAAAGTGATCCTTTCTGTGTGTTGGACTTGGGAAATGACAGACTTCAGACACACATGGTTTACAAAACCCTGTATCCAGAGTGGAATAAAGTGATTACACTGTCAGTATGAGAGATACATCTAAGCACATGCTTTCATATTAATGTTTTATGCAGAATATTTGTAGTGATGTATTTGGCCTTCGTGTCTGTCCACAGCCCTGTCAAAGACATTCATGATGTTCTGATTGTGACAGTCTTTGATGAGGACGGAGACAAGGCGCCAGACTTTTTGGGGAAAGTTGCCGTTCCTCTCCTCTCGGTACAGTATCTCACATCATTGTCTCAGTAACATATTTACACCTTTGGCTTAAATGAAGGTGAAAAGTGAGCTCTCACTGCAGCAGGTTGGAGACTTGCTAAGATGTAATGTGCTGTGACTGCTGGTCAGGTTCATGGCTCTGCTCCTCACCTCATGCCCTTTCTGTCCTGCAGATCCGGGGGGGACAACAGATCACACTCCCACTGTTAAAACAGGACCTGAGTGGCCTGTCAAAGGGGACCATCACTCTGGAGCTGGAGGTCATCTTTAACCCTGTAAGTGAACGGCTCGACCCACTATGTACCGAGGTGTACAGTGACCCTCAGCAAAAATACCATAGTAGTAAATGGAGCCTCTAAAACTGTCCAGGTGTATCATATCAAAACATACTACTTTTTCTTTCACTTAGTAAATTATTGTTTTGTCAAATTTGCTTTTAATAAATATACAACATCATATTCATTTAACAAAACATTATAATTTAAGAAAACAAATATTGTGCCAAATGTTATTAACTACTTCTTTTGAATTTTCAGATCAAAGCAAGTATGAGAACATTTCAACCCAAAGAGAGGCTTTTTATTGAAGATAACCCGAAATTTTCCAAAAAGGTTTGTAGTTTTACCTTTTTATGTATGAGTAAATACATCAGTAAAAATATTAGGCTTCTGCTAATTAATACACAATCACATTACCAACAGAAGGAGGTCAAAGGTGAGAGGTCACTGCACTTTGACATAGGTCCAGTATTCAGTGAAATACCTTAGTAAAACATCAACTAGATCAATGTTTTATGTTTATTGCCAAATATCTTTTTGTGTGAACTGATTTTGAAACCACTTAAGTTTGATTGTCCCAGAAGAGCCAAAACACAGAAGCCAGGACTTAGATTGGTCAGAATGAGTGCACTGGGGCTGTAATTGACCCCGGCTGTGACAGAGTTCCTGCTTGCTGTTCTGCTACATTAGTTTGATATACAGTGTGCAGGACAGGGCGCGAGACGGGGTGCCTGACTGTCTGTCCACTGCACAAAGAGTCTTTGTTAGAAGACAATACAATGCTTATTAATGCCAAAATTAGTTAACACACACCAGAGACCAAGTTAGGATTTCCCTGAAATTTTTAATGCTTGAAGTTGGTTGACAAAATTAGGTCAAATTACTGACTCTTTTCTTTGCTCACTGACTACTATGGCTCATCCAAAAACACTGTCAGGTAGAGTTGGGCGTTATTGGAAAAAAAAAATTAAATAATATATTTTTTTTTTTATCTCAGTAACAATATTCAAACAATATTTGAATATATGAATGTGCCAAAATGTGATAGGAAATGTCTCAGATGAGGTTCAAGTATCGCACAAAATGTGAATGAACCATAAAATAAATGTGCTGTAAGTGCTGAAATGTCACTTTATACCCTTGTCTGGCAGATTGCACTAGACATTTCTGTGTCTTTTGAGGGTGATTTTTAATGTTGTTGTTATTATAGACAATATACCAGTTATTCTAATTTTGCATATCTCCAAAATATCAACTGGGATATTATCAATTTTTCAGTATATCTCCCACCTCTGTCACCATCAGATTAACATTCTCTACAAACATAGCCCACATATTGGCAGATACCTCTGTACTTGTAATGTTAATTTTATTGTACATTTAATTTAACTGGAATTCAATTGAGCACCATTCAATTACACCTTGTAAAAATCTAATTTCAAACTCATCTATTTTTCAGGCCCTGGCTCGAAACGTGATGCGCGTTCAGACACTGTTCAGGGCTATCATGTCGGCGTTGCAGTACATCAAAAGCTGCTTCCAGTGGGAGAATACTCAGAGGAGCCTGGTTGCCTTCCTGGTAAAGTGGCTTAACTACTTATCAACACTATCTGCATTTCTCTGTGCCTCTGCTTGGAGCTCCTGAAGACAAGTGCAGCCTGGCCAACCTCCACTTGAACCCTCCTCCTGAGATTCTTAATCGATGCTGAGTTGGGCTGAGTCGAAACTGCAGCCCTGCCCGGCTCCGTGTCGGAATGGCCGCTCTCGACGTTTGCGTGCCTGTGTGGAGGCCGAGTTAAGCCTCAGCTGGAGAGAGAGGAGTCCCGGTGGAGACGAGATGCAGTCTATTTTTGCTCTACGTCTCTGACAACTCATTAACCCTCGGTCCAGTCTGTGCTCAGTTTGATTTGGAGCCCATTACACAGACACAAGTCCAATTAATAAGCTCTGTAGAGATGAGGTTGATTTCCCTTCCTACCATTGTCGCTAACAAGTGCTAAGCAGCTGCGAAGACTTAAATAGAGGAGTAGTCTTTCAGCACACCTTCTTAAAGTGGGTGCTGATCTCCCTGGCATTATTTTCATCCACATCTAGGCTGATAAAGATGGCACACAGCGCGGTATGCATTAACTATGCAGGCAATCAAGGTCATCCAAAGTTCCTTTTGTTTTTACACATGTCCGCCTATAGATGGCACTACGGCTTTGCTTGGCTTCTGTGGAATGTCTTGTGATGCTGATAATCGGCAACTGTACCTCAGCCAATGGTACAGTTTGTTCAGGTGCTGCTGAAGATGGAGATGCAGCAGTAAGATGGATGTAGCCTCTGCACTGTCATTGTGCAGGATTCTCACTTAAATCATTGTGGCCATTATCAGTTACAATTTACATTACACTATAGTTCACATATCTATTCCGTAAGTCATAGGGTTGCAAGATTAATCACAGTTAAACCAAAATTTAATGGAAATTTGGCTAATTGAAAAATCACAACAACTGTCAAATTACAAAGACTGCAAACATGTTTTGAAAAGCATTTATGTAAGTACTATGAATATGAAAAGACAGGGGCTGAACAAATACATAAAGCATATATGATGATACCTCAAGAAAAAAAAAAGAAAATGTATCGCAGTTTAAATCAAACTAAGGACATAGTTATAACAATCAAACATTAAACATGCGCATATCTACAATGAATAGTTTACATAGTTTGGGCGACTCTTGGATTACTGCTCTACCATGCAAACCCATTGTTAGCCTCCGTCCCTGAAAATCCCAGTCCTGCCTGTGAACATAACACTCCTCTGTACAGTAGCTCTTCGGACATTATCTACCCTTTCATTTTTTTTATTTCCTCTGATCTCAATTGCATTTCCAGAAGACCGCGTTGGCCCCTGTCCTCTACCCCTTCATGCCTTTCAACCTTTACAATTATCAGCATCTTTACGGGCGGCGTATACAGTTCCACCAAAGCGTGACTCTGCTGTCTCTCCGTTCCCTGTGCCCTCAGTCATTACAAAGTCCCCACTAATAACACATAACCCCTTCAGGGAGGAGGGGGCTTCAGCTCTGCTCCCAGACCCTGATTTTGGCCGCTGATAACACAGAGCAGAGCGTGCTTGGCTTTTTGCACATTAAATCCACTGGTGGTAGTAGTAGCGTTGGTAATGTTAGCGGTGGGTGGATAGGGCAGGAGCAGTACCAACCTTTAATGCCTCAAAGGAGAGTGATGTCTTTACCAGATGTGCACATTTTTATTGGCAAAAAAAAAAGTAAAAAAAATTCACCCCCTGAATTTGGCCCACTGCCACTTTGGCAAATGTGGCTTCTGTGTCTGGATTATTTCATACTTTGATTCAGCCAATGGAGACATAATATCCTCTTATCCATTTATGCGCGCACATGTAGCAGCAGCGGCGCGAGGAATGTCACACAGAGACTCCATGTGGCTGCAACAAATGGCGCGGTCAGCTTTATTAATACAGCCATGATTATAGAGCCAGCAATTATGTTTATGATGCTCATGTCAGTGGAACAGGCAGTCAGTGGGTACGGAGTAAGACAATGTTAGGGTAGAATCAGTTACCGATGAATTAGGCATAAGTACATTTATAGATAAATATTTCAGACATGTAATTGAAAATGTTTAGATTATTTGGTTATCTGATAATTGTGATTATTGTGGTCAGATTATAATCAAAAGGAAATTTTAGAAGCAAAACCTAAGCCATTTTAAGTCAATATATACTCAAACAGTAAGCCTACATGTATGTATGTTTATGTCACATTGACTTTAATAGATCAGCATCATAAAATCAAACTTTCTGAACGATAGATAGCAGTAATGAAAGAAAATTAGGGGTTTTAATGATGTGTTAATATTTGTGAAAAATTGTGAAATCATGTTTCTTCACACAAAAATTGTAACTCTAAAATATCATATTGTGACATCCCTACATGTATTTACGATGAATAATTATAAGGTTATGATAAACTTTAGTCTTTACAGCAACACAGTTAAGATACAGGGCTGGTATTACACTATTCATTTGACTTTGCCAAAACATATTTTTAAAATTAAACTTCAAGGTAATTATGCCTTTAATGAATCATGTTGACAAATACCAACTACATATTGTACTAAGTCACATACTTGTGTTTTTGTCTTTGCAGTTGTTTATTGTGGTGGTGTGGAACTGGGAGTTTTACATGCTGCCGCTCTTCCTGGTCGGGCTCATCTCATGGAAGTATATGCAAATACGATCTTCTCCGGGTAGTCAAGATCTGGTTTGTATTTTGACTATTTTATCTTTTTATGTTGTATAAGGAGAACTTTTTTTTTTTTTTTACTTTAAATTAAAACCAAAAGTAGCAACAGTTTTGAATTAATAAATGGCAATAATGATTTACACATCCTTGAATTAAATTAAGATCTGAGTAACAGAGTTTTGAAAAAGCATTAAAGCCTTTTATATGCTGGATATATTTCCTCTTTCTAATGTGCATAGTTTATAAAAATGAATTATGCTATTAAAGTAAGTGGAAAAAATACTATTGTCTGTTTATAATTATACTTGTTAAATATTAACACATTCAAAAAGGAGTGGGAACACATGCACACGTTAGTACAATATAGTAGTACAAATGCCACAGGCGTGAAAAAGCAACAGTAGAATATTCATAATTATGTCTGAGAATAGATCTACGTTAATTCAAGTTATGTCAAAATGACAATGTTAAAGACTTATTTTTATACTTTTATTTTTATTCAGTTTAATACATCTGATAAAACACAAATAAATGTATTTACTTTTTGTGATTTACAATGGTAGTTGAAGATCAATAACAATATTATTTAAAAATGTACATTTATTTACTATTTCCTAGAATTAAACTCTCCTTAGACCACTAATTAAAATGTGGTCTTGCTGTATTGAAAGAGCCCTAATCACTAAAATGTGGTGTTCTGTAGCACTTAAAAGAAGCACTTAGAAATACATAAATTAGAAAATCCACTGCTACTTCTGACGCTCTACAAATATAGACACTGAAAAGAGCTGCTAATTGCTATTATTACCACTGAGACTGCACATGTCAAATTTAATGAACTGTTTAGTAACTGGAAATTATTTACAGAAAGACCACTTTTATGCTTGTATAATGGCCATGTGATGATAGTTTTATAGAGAATTCAAATTAATTATGTTAAGTTTAATTTCGCTTACCTCAAGATGTGTTCATGTTCCGTGGGAAAACTGTGTGTGCTGTGTCCACAAATGACAGCGAGAGACTATGCAGGCAGACCTCAGGGTCACAGTCACACTAGCAGTTGTAATAGCGCTTTATTTAATTCACATACTAGAAATTAAGTGTTTGCACAAAGTAATTTTTTTATCTTTTAAATTTTGAAGGTAAATATGGATGTGGCCGATGAGGAGGACGAAGATGATAAGGTATGTGTCGATATGCAAATGCAATCTGACAGTCCCCTTGCTGTGAACTGTTAGAATTTTATTAAAACTGGGTAAAATGTCTGTAATCTAGGAAACCCCATTGTTATTTCTGAGATTTTAGCACTTGACAACTTCTTCTAATTTAGTAAACTTGCGGTTGTCAGACAGACATTGAGGCTTAATAAAGACCTCACAGACTGGCTTCCACATGTCACCACACATTCATATGGTAATAAAGGGGTGGGCCGAGGGGCTGTGCTGCATTTGGGAAAGTCCCTAAGCTTATACACCATATAATACCATCAATATGGAACTAATGACAGTACTTAGGCATGCTTTTAATGCCTGCTCGAGTGGAAAGTGTTACCACGCTTTTAGGCGGCGATATATTTCATCAGAATGACAGCAGTTTATTGTAGGTGTCGTGAATGGACTGCGCTGTCAGCACAGTTGAAACTGCTGCTCTGAACTCGATATAGGCTCAAGTCATCCACTCTAATATTATTTGGACATACAGTTGTAGAAGACAAAGATGATGGTATAGGACAAGGACATTGGATGGGTGGAAGTCAGCTGACTGTTAAACAGTATGAGCATAATGCCACAAACATTCTAAAAACAGAAACAGAGCCATTCAGAATACATTTGAACTTTGCTCTCTGGGAAATTGGGATAATTAAACTAAACATCAGCCAAGCAAATCTGCAAAAATGTAAACATGATGCTCCAGTACAATATTAGAAAATCTGGCTCAAATTGAGAAAAAAAAAAAACATGTTAAAACATAAGAGTCAATGCATTCACAAGACACAGATAGATACTGGATGTGTTTTCTACCCCTTAATATAGAAATATATCAATTAATTTACATTTACAATAATTCAATTATTTTAACATTGCCTGCTTATTTGTTTTGTCTTGTGTTTGTACCAAATTGCCAGAGGAAATTCCTAGCCTTGTAAAATCTTTTTCCCACTGTGGAATAAAGCATGATTCAGATTCATAAATGATTCATGCATTTTTTTTTATATACCAGATACAAATTTAAAATAATGATTTCATCAGATCTCATTCAAGCAGGCATTGTAAAGTATCTTGAGTATGTCTTCCTCTACGCACCGTGCATTTCAATTACCAATATTACATGTTATATGATGTTCTGACATTGCGGGTCTTTCCCAAACACTAGCATGGCTTAGAACTAGTTATAATTCTTTGTCACATCACCAGCAGTTTCACTAAGTTGGGCCCATGACAAAGACCATGACTTTGGCTGATAAACAGTGCCCCCCCGCATCCTGCTGACGCCGGCCCCTCTCCGGAGCCCTCACCCGGAGCAGTGAGTGTGTGTTTGATGTGGACACTGGCTCTCTCCACACATCCTCAGATCCGCACTGGTGTCTAGTCTGTTGTTTACTTTAAAGCCCCCCTTCCCCTCTGGGATCTGGATGAGCCTGAGAACGGAGCTTTATCGCTTTTATAATGTGCAGCCCAGTCCCGCTCTCAAGAGCTACCACTTCAAAAAAGCCCTTTTAAAACTTGTTCACATAATATGTGCCTTTGTATTTGGGATTTATAGACATCCTACAGAGCTGCTTTGAACGCTTTTATTAATACGGCTGTACTTACACATTTGTCTTCGCAGTTTTTATAAGGAGTCTAAGCTGTCAGTCACTCAAGATATTGTATGCAAAATATATGTATAAAATAAGGCACGTATCCTTAGTCCTGCTCCATTAAATAAGTATTATGATCAGTCGGTTCAGTGGCTCCCAAATATGGTGTTTACCAAATAGAGAGACGCTGGGGTTTGTAGCTTGGGCAGATTTGTTCCATGCAATCCCCCATCTCCAAAAAATAATAATTTTAGGTGTTATAATTTTATTATAATATTATCCAAAAACAAAATATAAAATGTAATTTCTCTGTTTTTTTCTAAAGGAATCAGAAAAGAAAGGTCTGTTGGACAGAATCCACATGGTCCAAGACACGGTCATCTTAGTTCAAAATATCCTCGACGAGATTGCCTGCTTCGGAGAGAGGATTAAAAAGTGAGCCATTTTAGTAACATTTCTTAAAATATTGGTTATTTGTTTTTAGTTGTTTTACAGTTAATTTAGCTTTACTCAATGTCATTACTTATTATAGTGTTCTGCTATGTTCCATGTATTTTTGAAATATTGTCTTTGGTTCCTTAGCACATTCAACTGGTCTGTGCCATTCCTGAGCTGCTTGGCTTTTATCATCTTTGTCATCGCCACAGTACTCACGTACTTCATCCCAATACGTTACATCATTTTAGTCTGGGGTGAGTCTCCAACAGTCTCACCTGTGTCACGCTTGGTTTCAAACATATCTGCTTCTTTTCTGTCATCCATATCCACATTCACTTTATATTTTACATGCTCATTTATTTACAAGGGCTCTGATAGTCTGTAGAAAACCTGTTGTTCAAGTTAAGTGCATAATATAGTGTCTGGTAGTGCTTGGCGAAGTGAAAGTAAAAACAGTTAAAAGGCAAACGCCACTTGAGCAGGATTTGGTGGACAGCATGTGTCTCATGTGCAGAGATTTGTTTGTGTGGAAACAAAGAGCGCAGCGGCGAGGGACTCCCGCTAATGATACGTTGGTGTGAATCTCTGTTTTAGGTATCAATAAATTCACCAAGAAATTACGGAACCCGTACAGCATCGACAACAACGAAGTGCTCGATTTCCTGTCCCGAGTGCCTTCAGATGTGCAGAAGGTAAGCCCCCGTGGATCAGGCAGCCAGGAAGCCCCAAATCCCACCGCCCTGCAGCTTTGCACCATGCGAGAACAACTCCCAGGCATTCTTCACTCTTTTCTGTATAATTAGCTCAGCCTGTATAATTATGCAGCCGCGTATAATTTCTGTTGTGTTTTGGTCACGATACATCCCTGGTGGAGGTCTTTGCACAGCTGCCTGTTCCCATGCTGCTACAGGACATTCTGCTGTCTCACCAGTGAACTCACCCAGAGACGACTCTCCTCTCTGCGCTCTGAGGGAACAGAACTTAGCAGGATAAATGTTACTTCTTACTGACTACAGCATCAGTCAGAAACCCAGCGAGCTTTTGGTGTATCTCGTCTGGATCTCCTCGTGTTTGTTCTCTGTCCTCTGTCCCCTGTCTCAACGCTTTTCGACCCCATTTGTCTTCCTTCTTGTCTGTGTGTGAGTCTGGAGTGTGTCTTAAAGTACATATGACAGGTTAGACTACTCTTTTTACTAAAACATAGTTAACACCATTATAACATAACATAGTTAACACCATTATATACCAAACTGTAAACAAGGGTCAAAGCTTGTCTAATTTTCACAATAGTTAGGATTAAACTCATAAATAATCAAAATAAATGACACCACATTTATTTTTTTAAATTAAAGTTTAAACTGCCAGAAAAATGCTTTCCTTTTGCGTATTCCTTTTTAAAAATCACCGCTTATTATCTGTATTTTTGTTTTTTGTTTTTTTTAAGTTACAATTGAAATGCAGAATTTCCGTTTGTGTTGTAAAAAAATATATATTATCCCACAGATACATTTTGTATCTGTGTGTATTATTTTCACAAAAGTTAAAAGTAAAATACATTTGAAAACTTTATTACTATTTGTGGGCCTTGATATATCTTTTTAAAATACTGATATTGACATGGGTGAATATTGGTTACAAAGTAATCAGTTTTGCCTTTGGCTTTGCAATATCAGAAAATGAATCATATTTTTCCCTCATATTGATTTAAAATTTTAAATTTGATTTGATTTAATTTAAAATCAGATAATAATATATATTTTAATTTCCTGAACATAAACAGACTTTTTATCACTGCTCTTTGACACAGAACATTGTCAGTAAAAGCACATGGTTTGGCTTTGGAGGAAGAAAAATTTACTCAGGATTCGTGGACGACTTTATAAATTTAGTTTTGATTATATCTGTCCAATTATTTATACGTTTTTTATGTTTTGTCTTGTTCAGGTGCAGTATAGTACGACCAGAGGTACCAGGAGGAAGAGGACCTCGTAGTCCATGAAAGAAACATGATGCTGATCTTTGCACAAGAAGAGGGCTGGGCACTGTGATATATGTGGTACTTCTTCAAATGTAGTTCTACGGTTAATGAATATATATATATATATATATATATATATATATATATATATATATATATATATATATATATATATATATATATATATATATATATATATATATATATATATATATATATATATATATATATATATATATATATATATATATATATATATATATATATATATATATATATATATATATATATATATATATATATATATATATATATATATATATATATATATATATATATATATATATATATATATATATATATATATATATATATATATATATAATGTATTTCAACCAAAGATGTAAAAGTTAAGTTTCTTTTTCTTGTTGTATTGGTAACTCTAATAATAATAACTACACTTTAAATAAAACATGAGCAAAGGCTTAATTTATAATGAACAAATAGTTTATTAAGAACAATGCAGACTTAGTAACTACTTAATTAATACCCAAGCACTAACTCCTAAGCCCTTAAGTAGTTACTAAGTCTGAACCATTCTTAAACTATGTGATCCTTTTGAATTCACTTTGCTCATGATTTATTAAGGCTAATTAAGACAGTAGTTATTATAGTAGTAGTTATTATAAAGTGGTACTGTTGCATGTGTATGTATTATATATTTACATTTCAGCTCTTATAAGATTGTATTGTACAGTTTACTTGATCTTTTTTTGGTTTTCCTATTTTAATTTTATTTTATATTTCTGAATGTAAGACATATCAATATAGTATATTTTCAATATGAACACTTACTATTGCAAAATGTGGGATCACCATATAAAGTGTGATGGCATGATAGATATACAGCGCTGGGTATTATAAACTGAATGTCAGATTAAATGATATATTCCAAAGGCAAATCATACACTTGACAGACTCAGGTTCATTTTAAAATGCTTCCATATTAAGTACTTTTGATAACTTTGCTTTTGGTTGACTCTTCATCAAACTTGCATTGCACTCCTCTTGGTATTTTACCCTTTGCTCTTGAGCGGAATCTCGCCAACTCTGTTATACACTATTTATTAACAACTGTTCCACTGAAATCTGTCTGCCTCTCATATCCATCAGCAATAAAAACTCAACCTCCTTTTGTCTGTGTGCCTGCCTCTGCTACAGGAATGTGTCTAATAGCCCCATACACATCTGAGCTTGCCTCTTCATTAGGCTTTCATGAAGTGGTGCTAGGCTGCGCGAGACCTCTCCAGCACCCGGCCCCCTGCTGTTCGGAGGGCCCTTGGGCGTCCCCACCAGCGCGCAGGACCTGGCTGACCCCCTCTCAGTTGCTGTGACGGGACGCCCGGAGCCAGCATCCTATCAGACAAACCTGGGATATGGGTCTGTGCAGAGGAGGAGGACGTATGAGGATTTGAAATGCAGCCACAAGCAACAACACCACACCAATTTAGAGATTGTACAGCTGGAGTGGTTAAGATGGAGTAAGACGAAGGGATTTCTGGATTTATACTGTGAACACGTGGATGCTCTGGAGCAGTCTTAAGGAGAAATTACTTTAAATTACAGTAAATCTGCACTCAAATAAAATAAGGAATTACGCTGAACAATAGTATGCCACCTTTAACAATTAAATGCCCTTTTGTAGAACAAAAAACAAGTATGTGTTTGCAAAAGTCTGAAAATTACCAGTTTATAATTTGATTCTTGGCAGTTGAATATGTTAGACGATGATGTATATTTTGCTGAACTGTTGTATGAATGGGGGATGTGGAAAAAGTGGCAGTGGATGACCTGTGTTTCTCTTCATCTAGCTATAATGTTGACTTAGATATTCAATATTAATAACCTGCTGTCAAGGACACTGGAAGGACATCTCAATTTGACACTTATAGGCTGGCCATGAATATGTAAAGGCAAAGGAGAGCCTCGGAATTACAAAGTAAAATCATGGTTCACACGGGGGGACTAATGTGATGTGGCACTCGCATTCAGATGAGCCACAAACCCAGCAGCTGATCAGTCTCCACAGACTTGTTAACGGTCACATATTAGACCTGAGAATCGTCTGCTGCGTTCACCTAAATTCTGAAGCAGAAGCGCTGCCAATGAGGTTTTTTTTTTCATTTTTACCTGACTATTAACAGTTTGTTCATTGACAAAATGAATTATATAGACCTTTCAGTGAAAATTAAATGGTTCTACTTTCTTATTATTATTATTAGAGTGCCACATAGTTAACAAAATTTGTCTATAATCTGGCATAACCATCTGCTTACAGACATAATTGGCAAGTAGCAAGCAGATCAAAATGACAATACTTTTATTCATATGTTTATTGATTCTTTTGGAATATAAATAAGGCCATAAATAAGAATAATTTACTGTTTGTGCCGCTGTGTTATGTTGACAGTTGTAGAGCAGGTTGGTCCTCTTGACATCTCGGTAGGACAGAGCTCATTTCTGTCCGGTCTGGACTATAGGATCAAGGATGGGTTTGATCCTGTCTGTGGAGAAGGCAGTTCTTGTCTAGTGCATGACTGAGGAGGAGTGCTGGGCATGTTCAGGTTGTTGCTGTCTGATCTGTAGAAGTTGTAGGCCATGGAAGTGTTCATATTGGCCCAGTAGGTCTGGGTGTGTGCATGTGGCGCGCCTGGTCTGTTCAGTGCTCATTTGCTCATAGACACCACCTGTCTGCCTCCCTGTTTGTCTAGAGCAGAGAAACAACACGCCTGGTTCTTGATGCTGATTTAGTTGTTCTGGTTCTGACAAGGGACAAGGCGGACACGAGTAGCTGTGGAAGGCCTGCAGGGCGGCAGTGATCAGGTACCTGTTGTAACTGTTGAACTTAGTGCTGATGCTGTAGGGAAAGGAGACTAGGCCCAGGGAGCCTTGACTCCACAGGCAGCTCTGGGACCAGTAGATCCAGGTGGTCCTGTTTTTGGGAGGCAAAAGTGCAGAGCCATTGTGGGAGGTCAGGATCCTGGCACTGATATTTTCAGTCAGGAGTTCCTGTGTTCTCTTATGGTCCTTCAGACCGAGGCTGGGCCTGAGAGACCACAGGGGCAGCAGAGACACAAGAAGCTCACAGAGACTCATGTCGAGGTTCAATCTGTGGAGCACCAGCAGTAACTGTGGAAACATGTTCAGCCTTATGTGACTATGGACTCTGCATTACAGGTGTGTTTTCTGAGGATTTTATCATTACATCAAGCCACTACTGAAGCACTTCACCATAACACATTGTAAAATCACAATGACTCTTTTGTCTCTCAGTTTATATTGGACCCGTTAGGAGCAAGCTTGAGCATGTATTCATGCTGAGTCATATGTGCCAGCTTTCTGAAGGTCATACACCAGAAATATCTTGGTCGTGTCAATGCCTTTGCTCAGCTGTTTTACTGCTGTATTGACTGGCTCCATCAAAGCAGAGACATCTAAATGAAATGTATCTGACCTATATATGGCTCTGTCCCTCTCTGATGACCTGTGTAATTAAAATCCCCTGTGTGCCTTTTATGACAAGCTGTTGAAATTGCAGCGAGAGCTGCGTGTCCCTTTGTGAGGATGATGGACGGCCTATTGAAACTGCTGCATATGTAGGGGATGGTAATAGGCTCCTATGGGACATGTTGCTGTGGCCATGCTCAAGACAGCTCCTCTAGTCACAAAATGAATACTAAATTGTCTCAAACCAAATAAGCCATTGTACTAACCCTTCCTGGAGCCCGCTGGTTACATCTATCTATTCCTCTGACAATTCTTTACATACACTCATATTTTTACAACTCTTCACATTTGCATCTGTTGTCAGATTCTGGTTAAATATACCGTCCCATTTGTGTTTTGAATATATTGGTCACCATTTTATAAAGTTTCACCATCTCCAAATATATGTGAAAAACATCTATTGCAATTAGTGGCTTAGGCCAATTTAACCATACTTAACAGGCTGTTTACAAACACTATTCTATGGAAGACGTCATCTGGAAAGCAAATTGGTCTTGTCCAGCCAAATACTTGAATTCACATATTACAGAACACAAATGAGTGACTTAAAACCAAACGGGCATGTAGCGTGCAGTAGGCTATGTCATCATTATGTCTGGAGAATCATGCAGTCTGATTAGTCCATTTAATTATCGTATGTAAACCTGCTACACCTCCCTTGAATCCTGGCCCGCAGTAAAGTGTAAAGATGAATTGTGAAAAGAATGCGTGTTTTCTCTCAACACCCCCCACCCCCCTCAATCTCATCAGCCACCGTGATTAAGGTTTGGCATTGGGGATTGTGCTGTCTTTTTGGAAGAGATATTTCAGCTGCATTTCTGACACTCTGAAAGGAGAGGGAGATAAAGGAGGCGTCGGGGGAAAAACTCCTTCCCGTTGTGCGAGCCCTGGAGAGGGCCTTGAACCCTGCCATTCACTCCTTTCTCTCCATCAGCTGAGTCTAATTGCCAGAGAGGACAGGAGACCCCGGGCCCGATCGCTCCTTATCCTCTTTGGAGCTTTCAGGCGGCGTGAAAGGCGAGCTTCTGCTTTTGATCTTTTCTACGATTCGCTTTTTCTTCTCTGTCATCCCTACCATCCTCTCCTCGGGAGTGACACCAGCGCCTTTCACGGGCTGCCCCTGTCTCCATCTGCCCAAAATAATGACCGGGACCCAGGCTTTATTAAGCGGAGGTGCAGAAGGGAGGTCAGTGCTGTGGGATGGCCCCTCTTTTCCACATCTACTCCATAGCCTCTGTGTCCATCCCAGGATCCCTCTCCTGTAGCGAGACAGGGCACGGACAGTGAGGCCGGCTGTTCCCAGAGGCCACGCTACAATGAGGAGCCGGGCTGCTGGAGACAATGTGGCCTGTGTGATCTCTGTGCCGGGACAGGGCTGAGACGATGCCCCGCTCCTGTCTCGTGGGAGGACTGGCCCACTGGTCATTGTTGACAGCTAATGGACAGCATCTTTCCCCTCCCATGTCCCCTGTGGACTGTGTCACTCGGGGTGGCTTAATAACAACACTCAGACTGGTCTCATGGAGGAATCCTGTGCTGAACGCTGCTGTGTTTGCAGATGAAAATCATGGCCCTCACAAATCTGAAAAGCTAACACTGGGGGGGGAATGGGATGAATGAGACCGACCACCAAGGACAGCATTCAGACAGGAACATTCAATAAAACATGAAAAGAGAAAGCAGTCATAGCCTGAAAAGATTTATAATCACTTCATCGAATTAGAACAAAAAGTATTGGTAACACTTTGTCATACCCACTGCACTGCTCAGATGTGAAGCACTGAACATATTTTAAACACTTTGCAGAAGGTAAAATAAAACATATATATATATATATATATATATATATATATATATATATATATATATATATATATATATATATACACGTAAAACTCTTCTTTCTAATCACCATGCGAAATACTTCACTGCAGCAACTAAACGTATACCACAACAAACCATTTTCTACTTGCCGCTCTACACCCACACAGGAAATGGAACCTCGCTTGTATTTATGTTTACAAATGTTAAGTGACCAAATCTGGTGCATGGAGTACTCATTCTGTACAGAACCTCTCTCCATCCACACATACGTGTTCTTAAAGCAGTCCCTCTTGCCTCGCATGCCTCTGTATCTTCATGTGAGTCACTAGACCTATGTTTGTTATACAGTCAATGAAAGCTCCAGTCACCCACAGCTCCTAACAGGAGTAAGTGCACATTGATCAGTTAATGTACATGTAAGTACTGCATAAATATTTTTATTAATCTATTATGGGATCAAATTATAGACAGAACTGTAATGACCATGTGTTGACAGTAGTTCCCTCTGCTTTTACTGATTCATGCCAAGCCATGTATTTATTGGGGTTTAATAGCTACAAATACTCTAGAAAGAAGAGTGTTTATGTAAAATAGAAAGGTCATCAGATTTTTCAGACACTGACCCTTTTGTAATTGTATAGCCTAATATTTAACCTCTTAGCAGTCTGACAGATTTAACCTAAAACAACAAACAACAACAAAGTTCCCCCGATACAAAGTGAATCTGTGTCTGAATCATAAAATGGTAAAAAAAACAAAAAAAACCAAAAACATTTTAATATCAATGACTGAAATTAGGGTATTCAATATTCAAGTATTTAAAAAATCAAGATATATTTTTCAGTTTTACAGAATATTATATTTTATACTTTCTGTATTAATCAATAAACTGAGGTACTCAAAAGGGTCACAAAAGCCTGGGTCTCTCAGGTTCTCTTTATTTTTCTAAATCTGAAACTGCTCCGTGTACTTCAGAGCAGCATAAGGACATATGCACACAGGTGGCACTCCTGCCTGCTGAAAGTCTACTATAGTTAGAAATAATTTATAAATAAAAAAGTGTAAAAAATAACATTGTCATATTTTTCAGGCACTGACCCTCTTCTTGTAATTTTATAATATTTAGGGTTGATGCTAAATATCTTCATTGAGAGCCAGTGTGAAGTAAGTACTTTTCTGCTGAAGGCTGATAGCACCAAACTGACTACAGCTATCACATGCTCCCAAGGCTAGGCTCAAATGTTTTTTCACTGTTGTTGTTTTCCCCTTTTATTTTTTCATGAGCTGCATTTCAGTGGCAGTGATGGATCCTGGAGTGCAGCAGGAGCTGGGCGGAGGCGGGAGTGTGAGGGAGAGAGGGAGGAAAAGGTTAGAGTGTTAGGGCGCTCTGATAGAGATGTCAGCGCTGCTTCAGTAATCTTGTGACGCCTAAGAGAGCTTTGGAAAAAAAAAAAAAGAAAAAAATCTGAAAGACTAGTGGCTTGGTGACAGCAGAAGCAGAGACCACCCCAACAACAGCTGCGGGGGGAGCAGGGGATGCTGGGAGGACAAGAGGAGGGGGATCTTTACACATTATAGCTTCAAGTTAACCCTCCTCCTCTGAGCACTGTGCTAAAGAGAGAAGTGCTAGTGCTAATCACACTTGTACTGGAGGATTTTAGCCTTGTCTACATTATTCAACACCCGCTGCTCCAGCATTGTGTCCACAGTGTAAAAGCATCATGGAAACAGGTAAAAGTTAGATAGTTTCAAAATGTTTTAGAGGTGACAGTAGTGGCAATTCTTTTTGTATTTCATGGTATTGTTTAGGAAATGTCTTTAGAACAGTTCCAAAATCCCAATAACCTGATATAATAAATACAAAGCACATGTATCTGGCTAAGAATAACCTTGACTGCTTGTCTGCTCGTGCCCCAGTCTCAAACCAATGCAAATTTTCAGAAAAAACAACTTCAACTAATTTTTTTACACAGCAATTTGAGTGTTAATTTTTGTGTACTTGTTTTTTTGTTATCTTTTGTAATAACATACATGTGAGAATTGCTAAAATACCAAAAACCTTTAATGAACATTATTATTAGTGTATCTTTTGGTGGCATCTGGTGGTAAACTCCCATAACACACCTTTGACCTTTTATAAATATTATGAACACCTGGAGAGCCATTTTATTGTCTGATATTAAAATAAAATATTGGAAATGACGGCAGACATGATTCATATTCTTCCTGTTTTTCTCTCAAGTGAAGTGAAGTACGTGTGAAATGGAAAAATTATGCAGAAGGACTTTATCAATTGAATCTCTGTTTATTGAGTCATTTTATGGTGTTAGCGTTTATCATGTAACTGGAGCGTTATCAGTGAAGTAATCATAGTGTAGTGAGCGTCATAAACATGTACTTTAAGATAAGGTCCTGGTAATGAAACGTGACACAGGTGGAGATGGATATCTGCAGAGAGACGGCTGCACTGTGCTGGGCCTGGCTGCAGTCCAGACGTTGCCTCTCTCTGTCCTTCTCTCTCTCACTCTCTCCTTTTCTACCCCTCCCTCCCCATTTCTCCCTGTCTTTCTTTATTTCTTTCTCCCTCCCTCTCTTACCCTCTGTCTCTTTTTCTTCTCTCTCTGTCTTGCTCACTACCTTTTTTCTCCCTTTCTCCCTCTTTCTGTCTCTTCCCTCCATCTCATTCTCTCTCCCTCTGTCTCAGTCTCTTGCTTTCTCTTACTTTCTTTCTAGCCCCCATCCCCCCGTTCCCCCTCACCACCTCTCGCTTTCTTTCTCCCTCCCTCTCTCACCCTCTGTCTCTTTTTTCTTCTCTCTCTGTCTTGCTCTCTATCTTTTTCCCCCTCTCTCCCTCTTTCTGTTTCTTCCCTCCTTCTCGTTCTCTCTCCCTCTGTTCGTCTCACTCGCTTGCTGTCTCTTACTTTCTCTCTAATTCCCTTCCGACCTCACCACCTCTCTCTTTCTTTCTCCCTCCCTCCCTCTCTGTCTCTTTTTTCTTCTCGCTCTGTCTTGCTCGCTATCTTTTTCTCTCCTTCTCTCTCTTTTTGTCTCTTCCCTGCCTCTTGTTCTCTCTCCCTCTGTCTCACTCTCTTGCTCTCTCTCTCACTTTCTCTCTAACCCCCATCCCCCCTCACCACCTCTTTCTTTCTCCGTCCCTCACCCTCTGTCTCTTTTTTCTTCTCTCTCAGTCTTGCTATCAATCTCTCCCTCCCTCTCGTTCTCTTTTCCTCTGTTTGTCTCATTCCCTTGCTCTCTCTTACTTTCTCTCTAACCCCCGTCCCCCCTCACCACCTCTCTCTTTCATTCACCCTCCTTCTCTCACCCCATCTCTTTTTTCTTCTATCTCTGATTTCCTCTCTATCTTTTTCTCCCTCCCTTTCTCCCTCTTTCTGTCTCTTCACTCCCTCTCGTTCTCCCCCCTCTTTTCATCTCACTCTGTTGCTTTCTTTTACTTTCTCTCTCTCGAACCCCCGTCTCCCTGTTCTTCCTCAACATCTTTCCCTTTCTTTCTCCCTCCCTCTCTCACCCTCTATCTCTTTTTTCTTCTCTCTGTCTTGCTCTATCTTTTTCTTTCTCCCTCTCTCCCTCTGTTTGTCTCCCTCCCTCTTTCACCCTTTCTCTCTCTTCCCTCCCTCTCATTCTCTCTCCCTCTGTTCGTCTCACTCTCTTGCTCTCTCTTACTTTCTCTCTATCCGCTGTCCCCCCTCCCCACCTCTGTTTCTTTCTCCCTCCCTCTCTCACCCTCTGTCTCTTTTTCATCTCTCTCTGTCTTGCTCTATATCTTTTTCTTTCTCCCTCTTTCTGTCTCCATCCCTCTGTTCGTCTCACTCTCTTGCTCTCTTTTACTTTTTCTCTAACTCCCGTCACCACTTCTCCCTCTCTTTCTTTTCCCCTCTCTATTCCTCTCTCTCTTTCTCTCTCCCTCTGTTTGTCTCGCTCCCCTCTATCCCCCCTCACCCCCTCTCCCCTGTCCTCCCTGTTTCTTTCCCTCTCTTTTTCCCTCTTCCTCCCCCTCTCCGTTAAAGTGCCATTTGCCTGTGTTTGGCCTTTTGTCCCACACAATTATATTCTGCACTAACGGGTTTTCCTTTCCCATTGTTCCTAATCATCTAGAGGTGGATGGTAATGTGAGCTGATGGAGGAGACGCTGTGGCCAAACCATCCGGCCACACTTTTGGGGGCCAGGGTGGAGTAATCTTTAGTGGAGGAAGTCCACTTTTATAGGTCAAAAACTCAAGAACTGTTGTGGTCAAAATGCAACATATTGTATCGATTTAGCTTCATAAATGGGAAGATTATGCTACATACTCTAGTAAGAAAACAGCTTTATTTTGGGACTAAATTGAAATGAATATACATTTTCCGGTTTGACATAATATTACATTTTATTCAGCAGTTTTAGTCATTAAAATATTTGTTACTTAAATAAAAAGTACATATACCAGGGCAAAAAAATAAATAAAAATCTTAACTAAAAGTCAAAGTATCACATGAAAAAAAAACAAAAAAACAACTTAATTAAAAGTATTAAAGTACCTGTTTAAAAATGTACTTAAAGAATGAAAAGTAAAAGTATTTCGTGCAGTTACTTAAATAAAAAGTACAGATATCATGGCAAAAAAATACTCAAGTAAAAGTCAAAGTATCAAATGGAAAAAAACAAACAAAACTAAAGCGAAAGTATTAAAGTACCTGTTTAAAAATGTACTTAAAGAATAAAAAGTAAAAGTATTTTGTGCAGATTTTGAGGTCTTATATAGTGTTTTTGATAAAGAATTATATTGTATATCTTCTTTGCTCAAAAATAAACCTCCAGCCTTTTCAGCAGCTCTCAGACAATAATTAAAAAATACTTTTACTTTTCAGTCCAGTTAAAAAATGTAGTGGAGTAGAAAGTAAAGATACCTTCTCTCGAATGTACTGAAGTAAAAATAAAAAATATCCACGTAAAATGTACTGTAATGTATCTGTACTTTACTACTTTTACTTTGTTAGATTCCGTCACTGAATATATAACATAAAAATAAATGTTGACACGTTTTCCATAACACTTAAGTAGAATATTGCACTTTACATGGATGCGCTGTATGAACTTCATCATAATAATCTAGTCATAACTTTTTTTTTTCTTTAGTTTACTATATGACACAATATAAATGCAATAAATCCCATCAGTGTCACAACAAGTATCTTAGAAGTTGCCATACAAACTTGTGCAGAAATGTGTGAAGACCCTGGCCCTGTTCGAGTGTGTGTGGATGTCATGTTTCGCTGTGACTGTGCAGAGGACATGCCCACAGGCTGCAGCATGTTCACTACTCTGCCACTTTAGAATACCACCACCACCTCGCACATGACCACATATCCAAAGCTAAACCTGTGTACGCCAATGTCTGCTCGCTACAGCCACGGAGAGGACAGGAGGACACCATCACAGCCAAGCACACACACACACACACACAGGACCTGCACTGAGAGAATGAGGCCGGATTTGAATATAGTCATACAGCAGATGGTATCAGAGGTGGATGTGCTGTCAGCTGTATTTACATGAGAAATACTGGTCTGGCCAGATCAGGAAAACAGAGCAGCAAGTTTGAAGTAATAACTGACACCGGCGCAGTTTATGTTTGTGGTCATCCGGCGGCATTCATAGAACCTTAGTTACAACCAGTTACTTTTGATATGAGAGAATTTGTGTGTGTTTTGTACAAATGACTTAAAACATGCACGATAAGTTAACGATCTAACTCAAGTCCTGGAGATGGGTCCCCTGGTGGTGCACTGTGATGCCCACTGCTACTGACAGGTTGCCCCAGTGGCATTGAAGGATGGGTCAAATGCAGAGGACAAATGAGGAAAGAGGCTTAGTAAAGGCTTGATTGCACACGTGAGTGGTGAAGGAGGGGTGAATTCATTAACAGCTAGGTAATGCAGCTATATATATATTTTTTTTTATTAAACCCATGAAAAAAAAAAGTAAGATATTCCTAGAACATAGCATCAAAGTTATGGTAAATAGATTCTTTAATTAGTGCAAATTAGTGTAGCAAACAGCGCTAACATGAGGCACATTTATTTTATCAAGATATTTTCAGACTTATAAAAATTTCAATGTCGTGAGTGAAAGCTTTGTGGAGAAACTGAAACTTGGAAAATTACTATATTGAATTGAATTCAGAGTATGAATCTGGATTTAAATTTAAAATTAACCAATACCTTCTGACTGTGCTAGTCCAAGCAATGAATTATTTTTTTTTATTTCTTTCTATAAACAAAAAGCAGGCGTGGTGGCCAAGTGGTAAGGCATTGGTCTTGTAAACCAAAGATCATGGGGTCAAACCCCATCCATGCCTTTAAATGCCCAAATATTTCTAAATTCTCTGCCATACAAGTACACTGGTCAGCTCTAAAGTTCCTCTTGCTCCATCCAAACCTAAACAGACATAGACCTTTGGAAGCAGTTTTGGTACATTTTTTGATTTTTAGGAAAAAAGGCGTGGTGGCCAAGTGGTAAGGCGTTGGTCTCGTAAACCAAAGATCATGGGTTCAAACCCCATCCATGCCTTTAATTGCCCAAATATTTCTAAGTTCACTGCCGTGCGACTATGTGCTACACTGGTTAACTCTAACGTTCCTCTTGCGTAATCAAAACCTAAACAAATGCAGATCTTTAAAAGCAGTTTTTGAACCTTAGAAGACAGAGTTTGTAGCAGCAGAGGCGTGGTGGCCAAGTGGAAAGGCGTTGGTCTTGTAAACCAAAGATCATGGGTTCAAACCCCATCCATGCCTTCACCTGCCCTGATATTTCTGCAATACACTGGTCAACTCCAGTGTGCCTCTTGCTTCAACAAATGTTGACCTTTAAAAACAGTTTGAACATTAGGAGACCTATTTTGCAGTGTTGTTTGTAACAAGCAGCGAGGCGTGGTGGCCAGGTGGTAAGGCGTTGGTCTCGTAAACCAAAGATCATGGGTTCAAACCCCATCCATGCCTTTAAATGCCTCAACTATTTCAAAGTTCTCTGCCATACAATGTGTATGTGGTACACTGGTCAGCTCTAAAGTTCCTCTTGCTTCATCCCAACCTAAACAGACGTATACCTTTAGAAGCAGTTTTGGTACATTTTTTGATATTTGAAACAGAGGAGTGGTGGCCAAGTGGTAAGGCGTTGGTCTCGTAAACCAAAGATCATGGGTTCAAACCCCATCCATGCCTTTAATTGCCCAAATATTTCTAAGTTCACTGCCGTGCAACTATGTGCTACACTGGTTAACTCTAACGTTCCTCTTGCGTAATCAAAACCTAAACAAATGCAGATCTTTAAAAGCAACTATTTCAAAGTTCTCTGCCGTACAAGTACACTGGTCAGCTCTAAAATTCCTCTTGCTTCATCAAAACCTAAACAGACCTAGACCATGGAAGCAGTTTTGGTACTTTTTTTGCTGTTTGAAAAAGAGGCGTGGTGGCCAAGTGGTAAGGCGTTGGTCTCGTAAACCAAAGATCATGGGTTCAAACCCCATCCATGCCTTCACCTGCCCTGATATTTCTGCCACACACCGGTCAACTCTAGTGTGTCACTTGCTTCAACAAATGTTGACCTTTAAAAGCAGTTTGAACATTAGGAAACCTATTTTGCAACAGACCTCTCATGCAACAAGCATGAGAGGCGTGGTGGCCAAGTGGAAAGGCATTGGTCTTGTAAACCAAAGATCATGGGTTCAAATCCCATCCATGCCTTTAAATGCCCAAATATTTCCAAGTTCACTGCCGTACAAGTATTCCGTACTGGTTAACTCTAACCTCCCTCTTGCTTCATCAAAACTAAACAAATGCAGATCTTTAAAAGCAGTTTTTGAACCTTAGAAGACACATTTTGTAGTAACAGAGGCGTGGTGGCCAAGTGGTAAGGTGTTGGTCTCGTAAACCAAAGATCATGGGTTCAAACCCCATCCACGCCTTTAAATGCCTCAACTATTTCAAATTTCTCTGCCATACAAGTACACTGGGCAGCTCTAAAGTTCCTCTTGCTCCATCCAGACCTTTGGAAGCAGTTTTGGTACATTTTTTGCTTTTTACAAAAAGAGGCGTGGTGGCCAAGTGGTAAGGCGTTGGTCTCGTAAACCAAAGATCATGGGTTCAAACCCCATCCATGCCTTCACCTGCCCTGATATTTCTGCAATACACTGGTCAACTCCAGTGTGCCTCTTGCTTCAACAAATGTTGACCTTTAAAAACAGTTTGAACATTAGGAGACCTATTTTGCAGTGTTGTTTGCAACAAGCAAGAGAGGCATGGTGGCCAAGTGGGAAGGCGTTGGTCTTGTAAGCCAAAGATCATGGGTTTGACCCCCATCCATGCCTTTCATGCGGATTGTGACTGAAAGCTAGATAAAATAATGCTCTTTTTATTGCCACGCTGAGGTTGTCCTGTGACATGAATGATCAAATTGTGTTTGGTTCTCCTGATCTCCATCTTTCTTCACCCACAATTACAGTTAGTTCATACCATCACATTTATGACAACAGGGTGACAAATTCAGAACTTTAAAAGTAGCTAAAAAGTTATAGTTGTTTGGAAAGAAACTATCCAAATTTTAGTCTCAAATGAATCAGCACCTTGTTACTAATACGTTTAAATTTAATTGTTATAATATTGATTTTTTTTCTTTCTTTCTTTCTTTCTTTCTTTTTTCAATTCAGCTTGTTTCATGACGTTTCCTACTGCTTCCAAAATTATTTAGAAAGAAATTGAAAACTTTTCGTGCCCCAATGGGACCGCACGTGCACATTCTTGAATCCAAAAGCAATCAAATATCATCATGTAAATAAATCCTATCAAGACTTTTATTAAACTGGGATTAATTTGAAGAACTTTAACAAATCTAGATATTGTAGTGCATAAGTGGACCACAGAAGGCTGGAGCTGTGGGTGAGAGGATGCTTAGGGGGTTCACTCTGATTCCCAGCGCACACATGACAGTGCGCGGCTCGGGGCGGCCCTGCACCGCGACATTGTGCCCCTGTCATAGCCGCCCTTCAAACGGCAGATGAAGCTGTCAGCGGGACCGTGACTGGCCGCTGACAGCCGCTCCGCCCTCTCCCTTCACCCGCGCACAAATAAATATGTCCGGGCTCAAAGCTGCCAAGGCGGACGCGGGACAGTGGGTCACGGGGCCAAACGCGCACCAAAAGGCTTTCCCGGTCCCCCCCGTAACCCGCGCTGAATGGGCCGGTCACCTTGCCGGGGCAGCCTTTTCACCAGGATCCCACACGCTGCCCGCTGCTGAGGGGGACTGCTGAGGGCCCCTGTCTGTCTCCTACTGACAGCTTTTCAGGCTTTTATTTTTCCAGACAAAAATATCATCATAGAGAAGTACGCGAGTGATCCATTTGACAACTTTCTAATAAGACAAAATGAATCTACTGACAAGAAGAGATGATTTTGAGAGCTGGGAACCTCAAATGTGTGATTCAGGAGATGCAGTGAGGTTCTGTTGGCTTATTGTCCTAAAAAGCTTCATTTTCAAAGTTATAGATGGTAAAACACAACAGTTGTTTACAGATACTGGGCTCTTTTAAAACTATTTAAAGGGGAACATGCAACTTTTCGGGGAAGGGTTACCTAGAATGTTCCACAGTATGATATCAAACTCTCTCTATGGTACAAGAAAGTGACGCCACCAGGCCATTTTCAGGTCAGATGTGTTGAGAGGCCACCATAAAAGTGACATAGTGGACCTTTAACCCTTTAAAGGACTGAGTACATTATAGACCGTTATAGTTCGCCTAGACTTTTTTTTTTCTTTTTTTAGCCGTAAAAATCATATTCAAGGAAGTATCAACATGTACTTTTGCCCTTTTTCACACAACTACCTCTATTTTACAAATCCATCCTTATTTTTCCATTGACGCATCAAATAAGTGTGATACCAGTTTAATAGAATTTGCTCTTTTGGGACAGGAATAGTAAACAAATACAAAATCCTGCTTTTTTTTTTAAATTAGGCAATAAACAGAATTCATCACAAACCTTCACTTAGTGCAAAAATATAAATAAATACAATGAAATAAACTGGCTTGATATATTGATACGTCTAAATGAGTGTTTTGCAGGCAGCAGTGGTGGGGTGCTTGAGCAGTGCTGACAGACCATCTGCACTGCCATTTCCTCCGTCGTAGGTGTCTTCTCACCTTTTTTCCTCTGCAAAAATCTCACATCTTTCATTGACTCTACAGAGCCGACTTCCTGTGAACATGGACGCAGTTTGAACCAGTCCGCTCTGTGTTTAGTGTTTGTTTAGATCATGGATGTGACTGCTCCAGATGTGGATTTAAATAAACAATTGTGCCGCTCTCAAAACCCAGTGACCACAATTTAGCATTTCACTTACTGCATCATTATGTGTCATTATATAACCGATTACTGACTCCTTTTATGTAACCTATTCAAAAACAGACTGACTTTGCACGCTACCACATGCACACTGATGCTCACTTCACTGATGCACATTTCTTAGAACCAGAGCTTATGGTAAGTGATGCAGCTGCACTGAGACACAATTGAACAAGATTATGACATTTCACAGGATGTCCAGAGTGCTAGTTACCTTTAAAATGAAATAGCAATGTGGACTACAATGTTATAGTTAATCCGTACATCTATAAGTGCAGTGGAAGTCTTTTGTTTGCCTAAACTACTGATACTCTATGGGTGTCGTAGAACAAACTGTCAGAGAAGAAGAAACGTTTATTTACCATCGGACCTAAAGACACGAACCCTGAAGACATTGTAAAAGTATTGTCCAGTCCAGTCGAATCTAACTATGCTTCCATTGTAGGGAGTATTATACCTCTGATGAAGTAAGCCAAGATAACAAGGACTAAGCTACGGAATAAGGAATCTCCCTCCAGAAAATAGCCCGATGTGAAACCCCTCTGTATTATTCTTACTATCAATAACTGTACGCAACTAAATAACCACCTTTTGACTAACAAAAGGGATAATAAGTTGTGTTGGCAAAATATGCAGTTTTAAAACGTTATGGTTATGGTAAATATTCACATTTTTATATTTCACTTGTCCAACGTTCAAGGCACTCAAAAGGAACCACTCACCCATTCACAGACACTGGAGGCAAGGCAGATTAAGTGTCTTGCCCAGGGACACAACGGCATTATTCACCTGAGTGAGCGGGATTCGAACCACCAACCTTCAGGTCAGAGTATGAACACTACCAACTAAGATATAGTCACCCATGAATGTTTTAATATCACATGAAATTAATCAGTTTATAAATAATTAGATACATTTTTTTATTAGTTACTTTAAATAAATGCTCTCCAACACTGTACAAGATGAGTAGTAAAATACAGGGTGTCCATAAAGTCTCTCTACAATTAAAAAATGTAATTACAAAGGCAAGTGATAAAATATATTAATTAGATTTGTTTGATTGTACTCAGTGGCTATACATGTTTTTAATCACATTGCATTTTTGTATTTCTTTTGAATGAACGGCTAAGAAATCCTCAAAAGAAGGCACAATGTGTATCATGGTTTACTGAGACAAAACCAGATATGCAAACTCAACAGAAAGTACCATCTTGATGTGATTCGTGCGACTAATGGTGTATTAAATGAGGTAAAAAAATATCCTTCAGCCTAAGAAGCTACAATTACATATTAACAAAACTTAAGCACTCAATTTCAAAGATTTTTATTCAGTGTTAGCCAGTTTCAAAGATCAGCATGCTGATAACAAGCCACCAGAGCTGAGAGGACAGAAGGTCAAAGGTCAGGGAGCACAGACAATATGGCAGTGACCCATGAATGAGCACACGATTAAGAAGTAGTGAGAAGAGAATCAATGTCAGTGCAGCTTTGTGCGGGACAATGCTTCACTCTGGGCAACAACAAACACATGGCCGCCATGTTTGCTTAGGTCTCAATGAGCTGTATACATTTATCTTATCAACTGCATGTACTAGTCTGTTCCATTGGGCTTTCATTGTTGTGTGGGCTTTAAAGCAGTAAATGTTAACTGAATTAAACAGCATGCCATCCGCAAAGTAGTTGAAATGGTAAAATGAATGTGTTATGCATTTATTCTTAGTCGATTGAAAGCATACAATTTACATAGATTAACTTTAAAAATGTGCTTCCAAACAACTTAAAATAATTGGAAGGAAGATATGAGTTTTTTGACCTAAAATCAATTTCTTAATAATTTGCTCTTCTCTGTCTTTGTTTATCTTTATTTATACAGGAGAACCCAATGAGAGCACTTTTTTCTCAGTTTTTCATGGGTGCCCTGTTTAAAATACAATATAAACAGAAAAACAAACGAAAAAAATATGTATACAACAATAGTTAAAATTAACCAAACATTTGGGAAAAAAAACTAAATATGAATAAATGAATGGTTCAATAAATAAAAGGCTAAACTGAAAGATGTTGTAATAATGTACCATGCAGTAGCCTAGAAGTATTTTATATATTTTTTTTATTATGTACATGATTGCTTAGACAAGTTCACCTACTTTCCTTGACGTCATATTGTCTAATTTATGAAGTAAATAGTACATAATTAGAATTTATAGACATAAGAAATGACAATACATGCCCAAAGTAAAATGTGTCACCTGTTCTGCCTTATCTCATCAATTTAATCTGACCTTTCCCTCGTTGTACATGTGTGGCATACATCGTTGACATGTGACAGTCCGCAGGGAGTTAGCTGGCGGCACTATTGGTACAGACCGATACTCAAATGACTCTTATGGTTGTAAATGTGAAGTATGTGACACTTAAAAATGCATTGTGTAACTTTTCTGGTGAAGGGTCCACTCACTAGTCTCCATAGCCTATTCATCCTTATTTCGGAAGTTGCCGTGAGCACCGCCATTGTCATTCGGGTTGTATTATTTTGCACGGGGCTGCCAATCTTGACAGCAAATAAGTTCTACAGGGTTTACAAAGACGTTTTAAAGCCTCCCCAAGAATCGGTGCATATGAACAATGAACATTTTACACACATAAACCTACTTTATATCATATTGATATTGAAATGAAAGGGATTACCGGAAGTGCCACCATAAAGAAAGCCCAGTTTAGTCGCATTTACGGCAAAGTGTGTGGAATAATGTCAGTATCTCCACAGATAAGCGGTGGCGTACCAGGCCAAGTTATAGGTCAGATCTGTGAAGAGGCAACCCTGCAAATGTGCTGTTGAGTAATAAAAAACTCTTGCAATTTAATAAGCGCAAGATAGGTACATGGTAAGACATCCGGGGGAACACTACAGCTAAAGCAATATTTCCAAATGGCATAAACTCCACCAGAAAACTGCACCTTTAAATGCATTTCACTTTATACTGGCTACATCACAAATCTATTCTCATCCCAAAATCAGCATATGCATATTATGTACTATAATGATTTGACATCATTTAACCTGAACTCAGTTTGAGTCATTTCGTTTTAAGTATGACACAGTAAATACAAGGACATTTTCTAGCTCATTCTAAGCCAAATTACCACAAGGCTGTTACCTATAATGTTCCCAAAAAGCAGAACAGTGGCGAAAAAATGTACTAAGACTGTTCATACCTGTTTTTCCATAAAGCACTTATAATTTATGAAAAGATGATTGTACAAATTTTGGACTGTGAAAACAATAGTGCAGCAGATATATATTTGCTTTAATCACAGGTATAATGTGTGTAATGGCTCAACTTGTATTGATTTTATGATATGTGTTAAATTTGTATTAGGGTTAGTAGGGCCTCTTAGGACATTGTTGTTACAGTGGTTTTCATAGTCATCATATTAGGACTGCACAATGTATGCATTTATGTAGGTATTAAAATAACCAAATACCATGTCTCTGTAGTTTAGACCTCTACAAACAGGTTTTCTTGTATTAGTTAAAATGTTCATATTTCAATCTCTCAAATTTTTAAGCTTCTAAGTGTGTTTAAAACGTGAGCTGCAACCAGAATCCGGAGAAACATAAATCAGAAATCGAGCCTATATTGTAAGTATCAAATGACAACTGATAGATATGCAAAGTATGTAAAGATAGTCGGTGTATTCCCTCATTCCCATATATATAAAATAAGAACTAAAAACAGCAGAACAGAAAAATTTGTTTTTCTAGTTTTTTCTAGTTACACGTTGACACTTTTCACACTTTTGGCCGGACTATCCCAACCAAAATCCATATCTGTGTGGAGGCTGAATGTAGTTATTGAACTGGCTCCAACATCTAACTTTGCTGCATGACCATCCACATTGAACCAGCAAAACGCGGGTCACATGTTTGTCTATTTCCCAGTATGATTTTTCCTTTTAGTTGTCACTTAGTTTCGCAAATCTTTCCAAAAAGGCCACATTTGCATCTAAATAGATCTTAGCAACAGGAGAGGCCCTACGAACACTGTGCTTTTCACACACTGCTGAAATAGTACGTGACAAGGAAAACTAAAGAAAACAAAACAAAAATAAGAATTAGATATTATTTAGACCAAAAAGCCATACTGGCAGATTAATACCGCTTGTTTGGATTGTGTTGTCTAAAAACACAGCACTGATAGCAGTGTATTAGTGAGGGATTAACATGACTTTCGCCCTGCTTTCTGTGCACAATAAAGCTTTAATCTAAGCCTGGTGCTCGGGGAGGCGGGCTTTTGTTGTGGAGGGGAACCAATCGGGTACCTCTTTGCCAGTTGAAGCCCCACCTCTGGGTGTGTCTCTTTTGGAGCCTGGGCCTGGCAGGAGCGGTGACAGGAGCGCCCCTGGGATTCCACCTGTCAGCCGCAAACGCACTAATCGACAGGCCCCGCATAAGATGAACTCTCCGCCACCTCTCTGTCAAATCTTCATCCTCTCATTCGCCTGACAGGCAGGAGTCCCTCCTCCCTCCTCCCTCCCTCCCTTCTCGTCCTCGCATCACAAGCTCCGCCCATTCTCCACCATCCTGTACAGACAAACAAACACAGAATTGCAAGTTGAAATGGACTGGTGAAATGTATTTTGGGAGAGCGGTTTCCTTGTGCCTGTTTAGTGGAGCTTTAAGGTGGTTGAGGTGGGCTTTAATTTGTGCTGGTAATTGGGAGAAAGGAGGAGGGAGGAGGCAGGGTCATGGTCAGGTCTCTGGTGGAGGTTACTCTGCATATGTCTCTTAGCAACGATAGGCCAGGCTTTGTACAGTCTGGGAGTTGATTGGTGCGTTTTTTGTCCCTTTTTTTGTAAGGAGAAAAGGGATGGGGGGTAGGGGAGGCTAGGCAGCAGACAGCCTTGCTCTTTCTCTCACTGCTTTTAAGAATTTTTGTATCCACGAGTAGCTCACTGAGGCGTGGCTTTATGTATCAAGTAAAAAAAAGCAGCCTAGATCAGGCAAAAAGAGAGTTGACAGAACAAATGAATTAGGGAGTGAGAATGACAAAAAAACAAAACGTTAGGCATTTGAAAACAATGCACCTTTTTATGAAGAAATTTCCTCCGTGTGATGAATAATTTATCGCGTTGACCTTTCCAATTGTGGAGCATTTGAAGTGACGCTAAATGACATTAACGGAGATGACAGAGAATTCAGGAGGATTCAAGATTTCAGCAGCCCGCAGCCCCGCACCAAACACATCACTGGATCGTCCCAACGCAGCGCTTTAGCCAGGGTCAGCCGCATGACAGGCCGAGGTCAAAGGTCAGCACGGGGAGAAGGGACAAGCTCTTGATTCACATCGTCAGCTTGGAGACATCAGAAGAGCCGGACTGCCATGCTGTCAGTCACACACATAAAACAGGATTAGAAGGCCAATTTAGGGACAAGCAGCACAAGTGATACAGACAGAAGCATCTAGACAAAAACACTACAGGGTCAGTGATTGAGGTAGAGGTAGGAGATACGCTTGTTTATCCAAATATCACAACTGTTTTTTGTTGAAATTTTTACTATCATTTATAATATGAACTGTTCAAAAAGACCACCAAATTAGTAGATTAAATATAAAACCAATTTCCAAACAAGGGTAGGCTATAAAAGGATATTTTTGCACTAGTGAAATCCATTTTATAATCCATTCACATTTGGGCAAAACAAAAACATAAACCAATACATGAGCACTTTGGATTCTGCAGTTTTGTATGGATTGCTAAATGATTGTTTGACTATCATAATTTACAAAAATATAGAGATATTTATTTTAGTTATTGCCCAGTCTTAGAGTGAAACAAAAAATAAGAGAACATATTTAGGCTATCACAATATTGGGTTCACAGAACTGACTTTGAGGCCATCTCACTGAGGTGAATGCACTTCCAGGAAGAGCATTTTCCACTTTACACACACCCAGATCTGTTTAAATTAGCCTATATATCAGTTTTAGGGAATTACCTCATTACGCAATTATGTTTTTATATTTAAATGTGGTTGTGTGCTTAAGATGTTGTAAACTTGAAGAGTAGCCACTCTTAATCAAGACAAGCATCATTATTGTTTGACAGCAATTTAAAGCTAGTCCCAACCAAACTGTAACGTGGAAGATAATAATGCACAGCCCCATTGTCTTGTTTACACATTTGACAGCAGAAGTGAGTAATGTTTGCCTTTAGGTCTGCTCAGTTATTTAACTTTACATTTGCATCATTTTTTATAGTCTAATCAATGATCTGAAGTAAAATTAATCTCTAGGCCATAAGTCTAGTGACAAAACCTTTACATTGATACATTTTAGGATTTTGAAAACCTACTGATAGCCTTTTGTTTATTTTTCGCTGCTGGAAGTAAATCAAAACTCTTTTTTTCTTTCTTTTTTTTTTAGTTATAGGCAAATTTCATTATCACAAAAATATCTGATCAGTTAAGTCAGCAGATATTTTTCTTATTTGAAAAGATTTCCAGACAGTTATTTTAATGGTATGCCCTTTATAAGGAATCTGTTATAGGCCCAAACTATATTTTCACAATATCCTTAAATCCCCGTTCAAATGTGGTTAGATCCAGTGGTAACAAAAACACAAAAATGTTGCAGAATAGGAGTGCACATTTAAATCCTAATTACATTGAAAATGTATAATCTATGGATCTATTGAGCGTCAATTCCCACCAGCCGCCATATTAATATTACCTGTTAAGTGTTGCATTTGTTTTGTGGCAAGTCTCCGCTGTGGGTTTCTTTAAGAGGACGCATTTCTTCAGAGTTTCCTCACACTGTCCCTTCCATTGGGGGCGAATAAAAGTAACTTTAGATGGTTGGATTGTGCTGCGAACAGATGGGCCTTGATTTAAGTGTGAGTTTAAGGGTGAGTTACCTACGGCCCGCTCTGCCCTAACGCACAGGGCACAGGGACCACTGCGCCGTGGAAACGCGAGGTCGTTTTAGGACGGCGCTCACGTGCGTGCCCCTTTGAACCTGTATCATTTAAAGGCGTATTACAACAAAATGAAAAAAGAAACGGGCATTTCAAAATGTCGACGTGTTTTTGGGTTGAAGTCGTATCTTAAACTGCGTCCTGTAGATGCGGGGCTTGTATTTCAGTCAGCAGATTTCCCATAAGGCTGTTGTCTTCTCAATTAGGAAATGAAGAGCCGGATGGAGCACGACATTCATGAACACTCCATGACAGTCTAGGTAAAGTTTAGAGCTTGCCCCATAACTTGACACCGGCCTCTTGGGTAGGCCTATGGGCCTTACCTTCTTGGGTGATATAGTCCTCCTTTGGTCAGAATTAACAGGCAGGTAATAAAACATCTGCCTGACCATTTAAAATATAGACTTACTGGCTATATTATAAAACATATATAGGTCTATTTTTTTTAAAAAAGAAAAAAAGAAAAGAAAAAAAAACCTTTTTTAAATTTTTTTTTTTTTTGATACCATAAAAATAAATACCATACAAGCAAATAAATTAGAAAATCATTTTGAGTGACAATCGTTTGCTGTCGCATATCAATATCCTTTTTTATTGTTTACTATTATTACATAGCCTTGCTGTAGCCTGTATAATATTTTAATTTACAAAAAAATAATTTTAAACAAACTGCATATAATTTAGCATTTCAGGCTTAGTGGTATAAACAATAGACCTGCATCATGATCTACAATTAAATAAACAAGGACTGAGAATTTGTTATTAAATAGTGTATAGAGTGTAAATATGTCAACAGTTTGAATTGCGCAAAGAAAAATTACGCACAATTATTACGCACACTTTAATACGCAGCGTCAGAGGAGCAGTTCAAAAACAAAGCTACATTTGCGTTTATGACGTTAGTAAATCATTTCTGTGTGATTTAGGCCATTTAAAACGCTCACTATTAAGCAGCCTACCTTACAGCGCAAGCTGAGCTGAAAGGGAAAAATATTTTTTATTTTTTATGAACGGCCCTGGTATACACCCTGACCTGATATTTAAATATGTAGACATGTGTATATATATATATATATATATATATATATATATATATATATATATATATATATATATATATATATATATATATATATATATATATATATATATATATATATATATATATACTTGAGTGCGTAGAACGACGCACGTCATATATATTTTTAGCATTATTTTGAAATTATCAAGCAAAAAATGCAACAAATTAATAACGATTATTGGGGAATAATATAAATATAACTATATATATATATTTATCAAATCAACAACGATAGGCTACATAATTGTGTATTTTAATTTGAGCGGGACTCGGGCTTTGCTCTTTACCGTAGCCACGGCGGACATACCACACAGAGTAAGTGAATTAAACGCTCTGATTGGCTTTAACTCTTCGGTGTTTAACGCTGATTGGCTCAAACCAGTGCGCGCTGTTCAGAGCGCAAATACTGAGACGTTTAATTTATAAAAACAGTAAACCCAGCTACACAGAGGGAGGAGTGCTCTGAATGGCGCCATGCTTGCTGTGCGTCATTAGCCCAGACTGCATTTTCGTCCAGCAGAGCCGCCATACTTCTTCATATTCTCTCCCCGTGGTTCTGTACGTGTGTGGGGAAAAAACTCTATTGTTTTACGTTGGCCCTTTGGCATTGAACAGCCAGGGGCCTTGCAGCGCCCTGCTTCATTTTCCTCCGGGTAAACTGTAGTGACAGAGAACTCGGGGGCCTCTCATTAGCTCTCTGTCCACTAAGAAGCAAAGAAGCAGCCTTAATCCTCTCTGTCTTCCTCAATCTGCCAGTGCAGGACACACTATAATAACCTGCCATTTTAATTCTGCTCTGTTCAGACCACTGAGATACTGCTCTCAACAGACAGCGGATGTGCTTGTACCATAAAGGCTTGACGTTTAACCTTGCACTTTTATGTGTAAATTATGTTTAATGTAAGTAAAAGAAATATGCTGTATAGCCTATAATATCAATTTCTAAAATAAAATGACTTGCGTACCAGCTTTTAATGCGCTGTGTGTTGCTGATCAGGTTTGATTAAATCAGCTAAATTCAAGTTTCCTCTGTAGTGCTGAAGCTTAAGTATAAACAACCACGATTTAAAATGGAAAATAAACAATACACTTTATTTATAAATCTGGAGTTATAATTTAATACGGTTTACCAATAAGTTTTCACAGTACATCAGAGTGTTGTCAAAAAGAAGTAAGCACAAAAACATTCAGCCACACAGACGCATGCACGCACACATACAATACTCAAATTTAAGAGCAATACCCTGCAGTGGTGTGTGGTGCCCGAGAGTGGCCAGGCTCATGTCACCTTTCTCCTACACAAAACTCCTCTGGGACACTCTAAACATCACCACTCCCAATATGCCGTCAATGTGTTTAACTCATAGCCGCTCACCTGGGTCAATGTTAACAGTGTAAAAGAGAGATGACTTTGGATGCATAAACGAAAACACCCAGGTTTAAAATTGTGTTGACAAATGTAGACATAAAAAAGTGTCGTCATTCTGGTTCAAAAGATAGAAATATGTCCTTAACACTTTACAAAAAAGAAGAAAAAAATATCATATATAAAATATTGAAAGAGGAAAAAGTTACTGCCATAACCACAATGGTTCCCAATAAATCTATATAAAATGTTATTACTTCCATGTTTTTGTTGCCTTGCCGAATTTCTTTCACAAAAAAAACAAAGGCAACAAAAACAGTGTAATCTCATCCATTTTCATTCCAAAACTTGAGTTAAAGTGACATAAACCTGCAACTAACCTGTAAATGTTGCATTTGAAACACTGGTTAACATTTTTAAAAAATGCATTTTTTTCAAAGTGCCATATCATTTAGAAGGTGTAAAAAAAATTGACACGAGATATTCCCTGCAGTTTTCTCACTACTTGGGGCAAAAAATACAGAAAATATGGAAAAGGATCAAAATCATAATTTACGAGCACGATAAATACACACAAGGTCCAATAAATATAGTTTGTTATCCCAAACCACACAGAATGTAAGTAGTCCCCACACAGGGCAGGTCCATGCCGTATGCAGTTAGTACTCTCACTAGTGACTTCCTTTCTAACAAGGGAAATTCTGTGGTTTGCTCTCAGAGAAGTGAATCATATTCCCAGTGGTAAACGCAGTGTTTCCCTTGTTAGAAACAGCAGGTTTACAGATGCAGTAGTTCAGGTGACTGAATTTGAGGTATGGGACTGTTCCTGACCTTATAGCACCATGGTAGCTTCTTTTACTGAATAGGCATATACGGCCAGTTGAAGCTGCTCCCGGACAGCAGCATGTCTCTTATAAGAGTTTCTATGGGAGTCTTTCCCACCAGACGCACAAAGAAGAGCTGCTCTATGACAGAGGAAGAGACGCTGCGCAGAGAGGGCAGGCGTAGGAGCAGCTTTCCAAACCTTGTGGGCTGGTTGGGATATTGGCTCCTCACATACTCCTCCAGAGCACACTGCGACTTCTCCTGCAGACCCTCCACATGAGCCACGTCCGACAGACCGCAGGCGTCTGTACACAAACACACAGACCATGTGATCAATATAAGTGCAAATCTAAACTGTTAATTCAACATCATTTATGTGTTCACTTAAGAAGCAAAAAATGTGGCTCACCAATTTTCTTAAACACATGTCGACATATTCCATCAGGCCTTGAACGTATATAGAGTAGTACTCTCTAGTCATTGACAACCTTTGTCAGTATTGTTGTATATGTCATGGACCATGCATACAGTGCATTTCCAGTACACACCGCCCCCAGTGTTCCTTCACATGTTACATGTGTTGTTTTTTTCCACACAGCAGCCTGTATGGTACAGTAGAGCAGCAGGCCGAATGGAAGCAGGGGTTAAAGAACGGTTACTGTGTCCCAGTTTGAAGACACGTGTACACATGCGCTGACAGGACCAAAATAGATCTTCATCGGAGACCTGCTTTATTTTTTACTTTAAAGCACTTGTACTTTTGATCTTGTCACTCTCCAGCCATCAAATGCTATTCTAGAAATCTAAAACTGTGATATTTGTAATATGAAAATATAAATATTGTTGTTAAGAAATTAAATAATAAATAATATGTGTGTGCATTAAAAGCCCTTTTTATAAATTAAATCTGTGTAACAAACAAAGAAAAAATATGGAGTTTAAAAGCATTTTATGGTAATAAAATTACTATTTTTTTGTATTGTATGTTAATATTGTCTGTGTTTTTGTTTCATTTACTAAACTACTATTGATATATTAAGATAAACCAAGCCAAGTATAAATGTTAATAACAAGCCTAATACAAATGTTGAATAGAATTTCATGCTTTGGTTTTCTGAATTTCAAAACTAAATATTTTCTTGTTTAAAGATTCATTTTTTTCCCCCTTAAGCTGTTTTTGAAATCACATTTTTGTAGCATGTCATTTCTAAGATGACCAGACGAATATTTTTATGTTGATGCTTTTTTTTTTTCTTCATAGAAGGCTTGAAGGCTACAGTGTTTTGTTGTACCTGTTGTGAACAGGACGATGGCCTTGATGCAGCTGTACTCTGCTGAGTCCACGTGGAGCACCTTGAGCTTCTCCACCTGCTCCTGGAAAACCCGGATGTGATCCATGAAGGCCACTACACGGTCTGCGGACATGGGGGAGGCGTGCAACCCGGCGGCGGCCAACAGCGGGGCGACGTGCACGGGCATGGAGCATTGCGCCGCGTTGAGCACAAACAGTTCACTCCAAGTGAGACGTAATAAGGCGACCTGGTCTGGGACCTGCAGATCCGGAAAGAATGGGATGTTTCGGGCCCACTCCACTGCGCTGAAGAGCATTCGCGCCGCCAACTCGCAGATGTTCTCGATGCCCATTAGGTTGTTGTTCTGGAGGCACTGGGAGCCAAACCTGGAGGTGGGGTAAGGCTCGGCCCGTAGCAGCAGCGAGATGTATCCAGACAGATAGGAGTGGCACTGCAGAGGGTCCCCGTTCGTCAAGGCGAACTGACCGTGGTAAGACTGAGTGGGCACTCGGCCTCTCTGCACAGCTACGGGAAACAAAACACAGTGATCAACAGTGCACCGACTAGGACTTAAAAAGTTTGTTGTGTAGTTAATTCAGATATTTTGTACAAATGTCATCTTAAGGGGTGGCCTTGCCTATAATTTACAGAAAAATAAAATGTAAACAGAACACTGTAATCAGACTCCACGCGCCACAGCGTCACATTGAGCTCGTGCTGTGTGTCAGGGGCCATGACCTGCAGGTGAGCTCACACAGATGCACGACGGGCACTTTAGACAGATATTTTGCTAATAAATGCATAACATAAAACGTTGAATTAGTGATCACAATTACGCATGTTGTGTAAAAACTAGGCTAGGCTAAAATTTAAAACTATAAATCCTAGAATTGTCGTGCCCCCAGATCGAAAGGAGGTTTCAAAGGATGTTTGCAAAATTGCATCTTGTATTTTGCGTATACCGAGGCTAAAATCTATTCTTAAAATGGAAAAGAACCACGTCCTAATGTCCTGTGGCCTGGTCAGATAGCCTTCTACTGAACTGACACTGACTGGGAGCTTGCTACAGCTACATGAGGCTACTCCACAAAGAGCAGCCTCGTGGACAGATTCATTTAAACGTAACCGACTAAAATGAGGAACAAGTTGGCACGATATATTTAAAACATGTTACGTTGGTTACATTTGTAGCCTGCAGAAAAGAAAGCGTTTATAATGAAGCAATAACACTCAATAGGCTAGCTATCCTTTTAATCATGAATACAAATGAACGAAAATTTGCCAAATATAAAAAAATAAATAGAACGTAGAACAAACCCATCATACTTCTGGTTCATGCAAAGACAAAGCACTGTAGTCCACAAACAGATATGTTCGCTTTTGACGAAGGCGAACAAAGGCAGCATATGGCCGAGTAGCCAGCGGTCATGGCTGGATATGTAAAGGGTTGTCTAAAAGGATGGCGCAAAATAGTTGTTTATTTAAAGTTAAAACTATTATTACAGCGAAGTGAAAATGAATGGAACCCTTAGATTACTTTGGACATGTGTGCACACTGCGCGTAAAATGGAAATAGCCTAGCTGCTTCACGAGCTTGTGCGTCATACCTTCTCTCCTCATGCCCACTTTGAGACACTTCTTGAGGCGGCAGTACTGGCACTGGTTGCGGTGGTGCTGGTCCACGGGACAGTTCCTATTGGCCCGGCAGGTATAGGTCAGGTTCCGCCTGACGCTGCGTTTGAAGAAGCTCTTACATCCCTCACATGTGAACTGACCGTAATGCTTGCCGCTGGACTTGTCCCCGCACACTATGCACTCTATCTGCTGGCTCTGTTGCTTATCCCCGGACGAGGAGGACGATGAAGAGGAGGAAGAGTTGTTGTTCCCGTTGCCGGGGGTAGTGACAGAGGTGCTGGATGCTGCCTGGGATCCCGCTGGAGCCGCGGGGATTTCCAGAGAGGCTGTTGGGTTCATGTGTCCCCCCAGATCCCCCGGCAGGGGTAGGGGTGCAACCTGGGACACGGGGGACGAAAGGGTCCCTTGGGAGTCCCCCACGCCTTCAGGGTTTCTCCATGCAACCATAGCCATATCGACTATTTTAAAACTTTGCGCGTATAGTGACAGTCTGCTTAGAAACTAAAGTACAAGTCTGACCTGCATGGATTTACACTTTTGAAGCAATCAACCTCAGTGGGACAGTTTTTACTTTTCATATGACCAGATACTCGGCTATAGGTAAGTACAAGGTCCCACGGAAAGTGCTTTAGTAATCCAAAAGGCGCTTCATTCAGACAGAGATAACCGCTATTCCATCCAGGCATAACGAGGGAAAGCTGCGCAAATCAATGTCTCCGACGTGTCAAAGGAATCTTCCAATTGCAGCCTATGGTGTTCCTTATGTCCGGTGTGTCCCGCTTTACGCAAATCCTCCACGAGAAGAAAACAGCGTTTCACCAGTTTCCAGGCGGCCCACACTGTCCTGGTCACTCAAGTTACGATAAAGACACCGGAGGAGAGAGCGCTGTGATGGATGATGATTTTGGCGAAGCTTCGCTTGGGACGGAGGAAGAGATTGGTGCGCTCACGCGTCACAAACAGTGACGTCTGTGCGTTGTGGGCGGGGTTGAGGAGTGGTTTAGCCATGACTGGAGAAGGGGGTGTGGCTGTAAGCAGTGAGCAGTGGACACGGATGCCGTGGATTTCTTTTCTTTCACAGGTATTATCTGATCTCACTGCGTGTGTCGTGTGTATTAGAAGTGTTAACATTGTAATTCTGTTTATGACTATCCTGCTGATTGTCATGCACGCTCAAGCGTAAATATAAGTAAAACGATCCACGTGTTGGACCCAGCACATTTGAAGTGCAGGAATGTAATGCCACCTAGTGTTATTAGATCATTTTAAAAGAGCATAAAGAGGAGACCTGACCTCTCACGTTTCTTTTACGGAATATGAAATATGGGCCTAATGAAAAACATTAGCAAGATAATTGTCAGTTAATGTCATTTTTTTTTATTTTTTTTTACATCGTACAATCCTAGACAATAATGTAGTGTATTTGCACCCCCTATTATATATATATATATATATATATATATATATATATATATATATATATATATAAAGTAGGCCTAATAAGAAACGATTATATATATATATATATATATATATATATATATATATATATATATATATATATATATATATATATATATATATATATATATATATATATATATATATAAAATCGTTTTCTTATTAGGCCTACCTATCTGTAATGGACACAATGTAGATTTTTTTTTTTTTTTACTGCCACCCTGCAGTTGACCCAAACATCAATCACATAAGGTATAAACAAAATAAAAATGACATACAGCCACATTTTTAAAATAAAATATTTTTATCTTCTCCCAGAGATCCAGTCATGATGATGTTAGCGAGGGCTTTGATGATGCAGCTTATCTTCATATGAAAATATCCACATTGCACTTCACTGTTGACTCATGCACACACAGGTCCATGGGCTGAATGCTCTGTCATGTTCTTTCAGACCGACAGCTCTGCAGTCATCCTGCTGCAACCACGCACAAGCAGAAAGATGGCCAACAGGCAGCTGATGTTTCATGCACAACAGAAGGTCAAGGCTAAACACTACTGTATACAGCTCTGTTGCTCTGCCATTTAACCTGTGGCATGACAGGTTAACATTCTCACTTTTACAGAGGATAAAAGATGTTTAAAGATGATAAATCCTCGGCTCCCAGTGGCCTTTAAGGTGTTAAGACAGCAGTGCATGGGGAGTGGAGCGCAGGCTAATTGGAGGAGAGTTTGGGAGGGGAGGCCTGCTGTGTCGGCACAAGCACCAGGACGAGACAGTTTACAGCACAGTGGGAGGTGCTTTGGGCGTGCTGATAAAGATCCATAGAGAATTTAGGGAATCATCTATCATTTTAATACAACATCCCATTATGGTGTTTAACCCTAGAACATTAGCAATCTGTTAAGCTCACCATGTGCAGGTCTGATGAGTGAGGTCTGGTACTATTTGGTTAGGCTTTGTTTTATAGACTTTATTATTTGGTTAAAAAAATGTCAATGAAAAGGAAATTTTGAAATAGTTCATTTTTTGTGCATCTGTAGCACAATTGATATTTTATTTGGGAAAAGTTACCCCTTTATGTGCTGTGTAGCAGGAGATTTATATTTCACTGGTGTGGCTCGGATGTTTTGACTGAATGGATTTGGCCTAAGCTCATTATAGTAAAAGGATAAATAAGTGTGATCTAAAAGTGAACCAGTGCCATTGCTGGATATCTCCAGGGTTGCTCATGTGACTACCTACCAAAGTACATTCATTTAGTCTATTACCCATGTTGGAAAAATATCCATGCAAACCTTGGGTATTACAGTTACTAACACTGAATAGAAAGGAGAACTGATGACGATATATGACTTGTAATAACTTTGACCTTTATTACTATTTATTACTATGTACTTTAGGTCATTTTTAAGCAGAGGCAAAACACACTTAACTTTGAACTGTGGGTTTACCATCAAAGATGGATTTCTTAGACCATAAGTCGGGTCAAACTGTGGCCAGAGACCAACAATAGCTTGTAAGTTAGATTAGCTGACCACACATGTGACTCTCACCTTTCTGTAACCCCTGGAAGCTCAGCTATGACCTCTTTAACTCAACTTATATGTTTTTCTCTATTAAAGTGCCGACAAAACTAAACAGAACTTTTGAAGCGGATTTATAACATTCCACACAAAGAACCTAAGCTCTCTCTTGGTTGAAATGTTAGCATCCTCATTAGCAGTTGTTCTAAGTCCTGTTTAATCTTTGACCTGAGACAGAAGAGTGACCATTATCTCTGACAAGATTAGGCTTAATTCTCATAGCTAAGTTAGTGATCAAAACACAAACAACCCCGTGACTCCTATCAATTTGTCCAGGATAAATATTGCCTAATTCTAGTCCCTTTTGTTCCATCATCCTGTAATATTTTAAATAGCACTATTGCTGCAAAAGAATATTTTGTATTAAACTATAACATACATAGATCATACTTTTTAAACAGAATATTCAAAGTTGCAGAGCTGCAAGGCCCCACCTCCTCATACCCTATTTCGCCATAGAAAGCAGCAGATTTTCTTTTATTGATGAAAAAGAGCATTGTGACATTTTTCAACCCTACATGTATGACTTGCAAGAATGTGTAGAGCAGTGGGTGGTGAAAAAAGTGGTGAAAACAGAAAATTTTGAGCATTGAAGCCTTGAATGCAGGACAATAAAATATTATTTAATCATGAATGAAATATAACTCAGATTAAGCATGTGGTGAAGAACACTGTTTTGAAAGGGTTGAAAGTTCATAAAAGTGTATTTTGCACAATGGTTCCCCTTCAAGGGGACAAAATCTGTGAGAGTGAGAGGTAGCAAAAGAAGACTGAAGGTTCTGTGTAGTGGACAAAGTGGACAAAATCTTCATCTGGGGAGATATAGGCAGTCCTTCTGAGGAGAACAGATAGTGGACACATCAGGATTGCCTTTGTTTGACCTTTCTTGCAGTCATATTTTACATCGAATAAGTTTCAGTTTTGCATTTTCCCCAAAAGTGTACCAAATGCCATTCAGACATTCTCTGTGTCCTTCACTGCAGCACATTTGCTTCGGCCTGATCTTGATTGATCATGTATTTGTATCTATTCATAGAGGCCAAATTCATCATTCCAATTTGTCGACTTGCCGAGTTAATTATGTGTAGGGAAAAAAAGAGGACAGACTTGTGTTTAGGCTCATCTGAGGTTTCCCTGCTTCACCTCTGCTTCAAACGAGCCGCCAAAGCTTCACCAGCCGTGTGAGCTGCTTGGCACCATGGGTAATTAGTGTGATGAATGCTGCAGCGGCACAAATAGTGGCAGTGGGCTGTCTGGTTGATGGTGTGGCTGTGCTGTCAGAGCTCAGGGGCTGCAGGCTCATCAGGGTAATGGATGATTCGCCAACAGGACCATCTCTCAACCAACAGCACAAGATCCTGAGCTGGAAATTTGTACTTTTTTAAAATGCAGAGGTTGAAGCTGGTTATGAAAGTCAAGTGCACGTGTAGGCTGCCTGACTGGTGATGTTCTAAACAAAAGAAAAATCAATAATGAATAAGACAATGCAATAGAAATATACCAGAATTCTTCAAGACAATATAATAAATATGTTTGTGATCTTTATGTCCCGGCAGGCTCTCAGGAATGCGTATATGGATATGCAAACATCTTGATATCAATCCTCTGTGGGATTCATGCTCCATTCCTGGGGTGCAGAGCCGTCGCTGCTGAAATGATGGATCACATTATTAGATTAGAGTAGAACAAGGACAGCCTGCAACTGGATTTGCAATTCACAGCCTCTTTTGTATATGGACCTTCTCTGCATGAAGGGGATAATTGGGCCGTTGTCACTGAGTCAGAGAATGTTTTTAACAACGCAGAGAACCTCGCAATAAATCAGGTCAGCAGCTGTCGAGCCACGTCACACGACCAGGCATTAGTCACATGCAGAATGATCCCTTTGCATACAACATAGAGACGAATATATCATCATTTATTCACACCATGGCATGTCCGGATATTCTAATTTTTCCAACAAATGAAGGGCATATGGTGATTTTGTGTGCTGGAGGATGCAAAGGGCAGAGGCAGCTGTGAGTGTATGAGGTCTTGGCTCTTTGTGCTGTCATTTCAGCACCAGCTAATGGCCTGTGCTTACTCTGTGCCTTGACTTTTCAACCCATAGTGACAGTGAATAATACAGAGCCTATAGCATTGAACTGTGTGCTATGTCATCCGTGTAGCAGAAGGCAAAGAGGCCGGCTGCTGCAGACAGGTAATCCATAGCTTTATCAGTTCAGATACACAAGTTCAGTGAACTGTTTTCATTGAAAAGACACCCAAAGGTAAAAGAGTATGAGAGACAGCAAAGGTCACAAAGAGGTGAGGTGTGGGTGCACGGGTGAGACTTTGGGACACGGCCCTGCCAGTACAGAAGAATCCTCAGGTCATTGTGAAGAAATGTGGAAGACACATTTCTCTGTCAGTTTACAGGGAGCCCACGCAGCCCAGGCTTTTGTCGTAAAGTCCCAAGTCACTGAGTCAATAGCCAAAGAACATGACACAACCTCTCACAGTCACTTGCCATCAAGTGGAACATGCAATGGCACGCTTTCCATCTCAGTGAACAGTGGCCGGGGCAGGACCCTGTCTGTACTCCAGAATCAGGAGTCCAATGCTGCCATCTCATAAGAGACGCTCCAACCTGGTACAAGGTGATTCACGGGTCACCCAGAGCCCTGCTATTATCTGCACTGTGCACTGCAGCGCTATGGGAAGGCCGTGGATAACCAGAGGGCTGGGATGACAGGAAATTATATCATGGCAAAGCACAAGCACTTTTCGATTAAACTCATGTCAGGATTTATCTTTTCTGCTAGTGATTTAGAGAGGAAAATGTGACCTTTAGGTCATGTTTGACCAATGGTTAAACTGTAAAATGTACCGTTAATAGGACTGAATAGACTGGACTATTGTTCAGGTCATACTAATCATTTTCTTAATGACAAAAATTGGGACAAAACACAATCAAGATGCAATAGCCATATAGCCAAATAAAAATATTATATTTAATATATGTACAATAAACATACAATCATGAACCTTTTCAAGAATATACACATACACTTATGTTTTAAATAGAAATCCATGTTACAAAAAGAATAAAAGCAATAAAGCTTATCTGAAGTCCCATAGTGATGCTCTGAAAAAATAGGTGATATTTTCTTATTTCAGTGCCCTTATTCTTTTAGAATAGATGATCTTGTAAGAGCCGTGAAATGCACACTTCATATCACCCATAACAGACTGTAAGCAACAGACCACTCCAACCGTCACTAACATGGTTAGCACATGGTTTTGCTTGAATCAAAGGCAACATGCTGCCGAAAGGCTCAAACCAAAACATCTATCTGCACATGAAGAGTTTCCTTCCAAAATAGCATCCATTGTATGCAAAAGATAATATAAAATTAAAGGGTAAATCATGATTAACCTATTTACAAGAGAGCTACTCACTTCAAAGGCTCAAGTAAACTATTTCGGCAGTAAACTCTTCAATATACAATACTTTATCACTTAAAGTCAGCTATAAAAGTCTACTTGCTGCAACCACAAGGCAAGCTCATCAAAAGAGAAAAAATTGTATGTAAAACAATTATATTGAACACAAGGCAAACATCAGAAGCACATTTAGGTGCCAAATGAAACAGTCCCATCAGCTCAGCACAAACATGGAGCGAGTGCGGCCGCTCCTATCTCTCTTTAGGCAGCCACACATGTTGGCCTCTGTGTTACAGAGCACAGGGTGATATGGCACAAGAAAGGCTCCACCAAAACAAAGTGTACAGTTTCTTATTCAGGCACAGATCTGTCTGTGAAGTTTATTCTACACCTGGCCATTTCTACTAGGTCTAAAGTCAGGCTAGAGATTGTTATCATTGTTATTTTTAAACAGCTATTACATACTAAACACTTCTGATTTCTACTGGTAGATATACAATACTTTATATATACTTTTATGAGACAATCCCATGTGATATGGTTTGAGGAAGTGGAGGGATATCACAGAAGGCTACATACAACTGGAATCTGAGCTCTTGTGTTGAGTTCTCTGCTGGACATTACCGGACACAGCCTCACTTGGATGGCACTACTATGTACATATCACTCAGACACACTCAACAGTACACATCACACTGCAGAGACGCTATCACCTGTTTGTCCTAAGATGGTCTTCAACGGGAAACAAGTTATACCTACTTACAATCCTTTATCTAAAACTGCTTTTCATCCATTCATCTTTAAACTAAAGGTATATTTGCTTACTCTCATGTAGATTTATTGTGAGTTTTAAAACTTTGGCATGGCTCTGTGGTGAGTCTAGGTCCAATAGTTTTAGCTTGATATTTAAAACTATATGAAGGGAGTGCAATCTGAAAAAAATACACATTGGTTTCAAACATAGTACAATGAACATATTTTTTTAAAAGATGGTATGATATGGATTATTATAATATATATTATTATTATTATTATTTCATATGTAGTATACACCTTACTAATAAAATGTAATTGGAATTTCATTTGACCATCAACTGTATCAAAAGCTGACCATAAACTGTACTGAAATCACACGTTAGAGGCTATGGCAGTTGAAGTGCATCTAATTATTACTTGGTTTGGTGGGATAGTTGTACTTTAATTTAACAAATAACAAATATTGTTTGAATTAAATGAGCTTTGGCCCTTGTTTACATTACATTTAGCATAGGCAACAGTTATAGCATTACCACTATATGTCATATCTGCTCCCCATGTTCCACCAGACAGTAAAACTTCAATAAAATAACCTAGGGAAAGCTAGGTAAGATTTTCAGCAAACTTTTCAGTATGATTATGCTAACAAAGTTTTAGTGAAACTGTCATATTATGCACTTTAAATGACAACAGTGTAATAAGCTGATATAAAAATGTGTGTTTCCTTGTGCATGCATTGGTGGCATGCTTTGATAATTCTGGTCGAACACTGTGCATCATGCGGTGTTATGTCTGTGAACCCATCTACAAGTGCAGTGAATAGTTCACTCGGTGCTATGTGCTTATGCAAGTGCTGTCTTTGTTAATACTGCAGCCCTCCACCCCTGCATCTCTCGCCCATGGGACCACCTCTGTTTGGGGCCACTGCTCCCTGGCTTGTTAATTATCATGTAGCTATGTATGACACAGAAGTGGGTAGTAGCTTTCTAGAGTAACTGTACTTTTGAGCTTTTTCCTAGGAGCATACTTTGAATCCTACAAGTAATATTTTTATTGAAGTCACAATACTCTTATTACTTAAGTAAAAGTAAAAGTGACAATAGCTTTATGTTGACAATATTAAATAATTTGAACATTTGTGTTTCTTGCAGCGCTACTTCACATATTATTTGTTTATCTAATTTTTGTGGTCTGTCCTTTGAAAATACCAGATGTGGATTATTCAATGTTTTGTCCTTCCAATTACATTAACTTAACTGAAACTATGCATCAGATTAACGATTACTCTCACTCAGTAGAATAGTAGTTTTCCCAAGTACTTAAGTAATTTCTTGGAAAACAACTTTATACCTTGAGCATTATTTTGAAGTAACAGTACTATGTAAGTAGTATTTTGGCTACTCTACCCACCTCTGTTATTAAATGCATTATGGCTGCAGGATACTATACCAATAGAAGCTCTATACCACAATGGAGGTTCTGCACTTTGCTTTGCCATTGACACAAGTGTTTCTATCAGAATTAAAAGGTGGTCGGGACAAAGATGTGGAGTTTGAAGCTAATCTTTCATTGAGAAAGATTATCAACTGGCTAAAGACTTCTTGCTTCCGTTTATCTTAATTAAAATGTCTTCATAGCTGAGAAGAAATATGTGGCCTTGTGAGCTTATGTGGAAAATATGAGTAAAGGGATAATTACAAAATAGAACAACCTTCAGCAAACAAATGCCTATGAAGAGCAGTCCTTTAAGTATTAAAGGCCCCCACCAATATGTGCATCAAAATCAAGTCAGTGTCATCGTGGGTCTGAACCATAAACATGACTTATTAGTTAAGAAGATGGTGCACAAAGCAGTTTCTTTACTGTCTCAACAATGACAAATATGTGTGCAGTGTGCACCTTTCTTCAAACTAACACATTCTTTCATTAAATTAATCCTATAGGTATGGGTCAAGTAAATACATGTTTTAAATAAGTTAAAATATATATTTAAAAAAAATAAAAAGCAGCATAAATAAGGCTTAAATCTCCTTTTGTGAAAGTGCACTATGACAGAATGTTTTCAAACCTTTATCAAAAAGATTTTCTAAACCTTTGTATTTCCTCTCTGAGAACAATTGCACCTGAGAAGTACTTCTTTCTAAATGAAAGAAATAGTTTAATAAACTAAATAGACACAACGGATAGAAAAAAAAAAATCAAGTTGGATCAAACACTCAAGGGAATCTGACTTCATAAGTGACCAGAGCTGTGACAAACCTACATCTCTCTTAATACTCTGGAAAAGCTCAGATACGTAGTATTACCTCTCCCATAAGAAAAGGAAAAGCACATCTTCACTATTGTATATATATCAAAACTCAAGAATAGATCATTTCTGTGGGCATACTATGGATTCAAACACAGAGCCCTAGCTTGGCTCAGTTTATGGTACAGACTATAAAACGGACTCCATGTTGTCGCTGGTCTCGTGGTCCTCCAGATTATATATGTACTTTGTCCTGTTGGCTGTGTCGATGGTGATGTCTTTGTCCAAATTGTCTAGAGTTACATTAGATGAGAAGAGTTCGGTGGGTGTCAGATAGCCCTCACTGTTCTTGATGTACTTCCTGTAGTTCCTCCTCAGACACTGCCACGTAGTAGCGTACAGTAGGAAGGCTGAGGACTTGAGCACGATGGCGATGCTCACATACAGATGTCTGTAGGATACATTGTCATACAGCATACAGGCGCCTTTCTCTCCACACACAGAGCTCCAGAACAGACAGGTGGAGTCAATGCCCATCCCAAAGATGAGCGGGGGAGGGATGAAGCCTGGAGCATAAAATGGCACATGTGAGGGCAAAGTCCAAATTGTCTAAGCATAGATATGTTAGTTATGGGTGCAGGGTCTGCTCTTACCTATAAGTCTGAGGAGCAGGAACAACACTCCCAAGGCATAGGACTTAAGCTCAGGGCTTACAGTTCTGAGGAGAAAAAATGTATATAAATGATTAAATCAAATAGTATTAAAACTTTGCTTGGAGCTTTTATACATCTTGAGCTGCAGCGCCACCATATAAACATGACTACAGCTCCCTCTTGTGGTCATATAGCAGTTAAACAGCAGATGTCTGACCTGATGAGTATGATGACTGAGGGCGTCTGGGCCATAGCTCCGATCATGCTGCACACACAGATTATGGAGAGGAAGGTGAGGAAGGCCTGCTGACAGCCTGGGCTCGGGCACTTCCCAGGTAAAGCCACAGCGTCCTCATTGCTGCTCGATACACAGGTGCAGCTTGTCAAGTTCTGGCAAATGCAACATCCAAAAATTTGAATGGAAACAGGAAAAAAACATAAACCAAATATGAATATAGATATGAATGGTCAGCTCACTCGTTTGGTGCAGCCAGCGAAACAGGCTGAGAGATACGTGACTCCATTGGAGCCACACACAGGGCTCACTGATGCTGTGTAGCAGTTACAGTTACTGATGCATGCAGACTCAGGCCTCTGCCAGGAATGTAATGTCCTATGGACAAAGACCACGCAAGTTATCTGCCAGACAAAACTAGGGCAAAAATCAAAAACTCACAGTAGTCTCTTACTGATATCTAGATCGCTAATGGTGAGACTTGCACTAACATATTACTGCCAGTTGAGTACTATACGTCGCACTTTTTCATAGTTTGGCTGGAGGTGCGACTTATATGTGAAATTATAAAAAAATATAATTTCTACAATTTTCCATGTGTTCATATGCAATTTTGTGTGTATATGTAATATGAGCCAGAGCTTATGTTATATTTTATGTGTTTGCTAGTTTTACAGTGTGAACTGTGATGAAGAAGTAAGACCACAGTAAACATCAGTGAAAAGAACTCTCGTGTCTCTCCTGTTTGTGGACAAGCTGACATACTCTTAATATTTTACGTTAGAATACCAGACAGTATTCAGTTAATTGTCTATGTGTTACATTAGCGTGCTGTACTGCTATTCAGCCTGTTGTTCTCTATTTTATTGTCATTATTATAACTTGCCTTTAAAGATAAAATGTCTGTTCTTGGTGTCAGATTTTGTAAAATAAATTTCCCCCAAAAATGCAACTTATAGTCCAGTGCAACTTATATGTTTTTTTCGCTGGTGTGACTTATACTCGGGAGCGACGTATAGTCCAGAAAATACTGTGATTCAATTCCTGCCAAAACATTATTGCTATTGTTTTTTTCACATGATAAACATGATTATTTTAACAAGATGATTACATGTTATTTCAAGATAATGCCATAATCCCTCAGTCATCCAGGTATGATTCATAGTAAAATAAATAAATAAATAAATAAATAAATACAAATAAATTTAATTTTTCTTTTACTATTTCAAGGTACTATCGTGCTTCACAAAACAATTATGTATTACAAGATAAAACAAATTATTATGTTTTTGCCTTTTACCTACAATAGTTTTCTTGTTCTGTACATTATTTTAATAAAACCTGTCTTCTTGTACTTACTCATTGACATATGCAACAGTAACTCCAGCCACAGGCCCAGTATCACAGCCCAAAAAGAGGAAAGAGACATAACAGGCAGTGGAGATAAGGTTGACGAGCATGGCCATGCGCACAGCTCCCAGCGCCGACAGGTTCAGCTTCTTCACTAATAGTCCTCCCAGGAAGATGCCCAGGCACGCACAAGGGATGGCTGTCATACCTACACAAAAACACAGGTATTGTGGTAGAATGTGCAGAGTCTATCGAACGCACCCTTGAGCTTCTTGAGCTTCTTACCAAGTAGCTGATTGGCTGAGGACGTGGTAAGATTGAACTGCTGCTCCAAGTATTTTCCCAAGAAGGCAGCAAAGCCAGCAACCACAGCTATCTCCATGCAGGCTGCCAGGGTAATACAGGTGAACACGGGGTTGGAGAGAAGGTGCCTGGTCACCCGCGGTATCACTACAAACCGGATAAGCAGAATATCTTTTCAGTTATGAACAACAACAAAATAGTTTTCTGTTGCCTTTGTCAATAGGCCTATGAATTCACTATAATGCCATACACACAGACCTGTCACGATAATTGCTATTTATTTGCTTCACCTCATGTTTTTAATCCTTCTCAAGGGTTAAAGCAGTCCAAATATTTTCATTTATCATGATGTTTTCAGTAGCTAAATATCAAACTTAAATGAATGAAGTATTTATAGTTGCCGTGCAACTGTAAATACTTCACTGTACTTTCTTGCTTGCTTAAAAGTAATGTACATGTGGAGTGTTACTGTACCTCTCAGGTGTTGGCAGACTGATAGGCCACTGTTTATATCAAAGCCGTGAACAGACGCTTTGGGTCTGTCCAGAGTGAGAGAGGACGGCAGCATGGCCTGTTCACTCTCTGCTCCAGAATCCAGGCCCTGCTCATCCAGAGCCTGGGGGAAACCGAACATGAAGAGGGCTGACACAAAGAGTAAGGCACTGCACAGGAGGAAGCCAGCCCACCACGCCCCGATCCAGCGAGGGTCATCTGGGGTGATGTCCAGCGTACCTAAGGTCAGACACACAACTTAAATAAACACAAATCTAATATAGTTCATGACACTTTATTAGGGCTGCACAGTACATCGTAATCAAATTAAAATTACAATTTGAGTTGGCACAATTTTTTATTATTACAGACTGTTTTGGTATCCTCTGAAAATAACTTTTATTAAAAAAAATGTATCTGTAGTTTAGACCTTTACAAATGTGTTTTGAAATTCATGGTATTAGTTTATCAGTTCACGTTTCAGTCTTCTCTCAAATGTTAATATTCTAGATTTATGTTTTTACACTGTGCCCTCAAAACAGTATGCAGCCTTTTACACATATAACACAAATCTATTTGAAATGTCAATCATCTAATAATTTTTTTCCCCAAAATTGTGCAGCCCTACACTTCATTATAAGACTAAATAATATTAGAAAATGTACTCACTGGTGTCAATGAAGACTGCATCAACATAAACTTTGGTACAAACCGACCCCAGAATGAAGCCACATGCTGGACCAAACACCAATGTTGAAAACAAAATACCTGTAAAATAGAATGGAGAACAATACATTATGAAATAAATAAACCAGTTGTCGACATGTCCATAGCTGTTCCTTTAACCAGAGGGATTTGTTTATTGATGTAGTTTACTATGTATTGTCACTAGAGGGCGGCATTGTGTAAAAACCCACAACAATTGCCAACTCCTTTCATTGTATTTTCCCATTTCCAATAAAAGTAGCCACAATAACTGGATTGGAAATTTGTGGTTTGATGTTGCTACTAAATCAGTTTTCAGAGCCAATATAACAGCTCAACTAATTGCCAAAAAAGGGTCATAAACAGGAGATGGGCTCTGATATTGGCTGCGCACAGGGTTTTTATGAGTGCATTTGAGTTTGGGTTGCAGTGAAAGCTTTGTGATGGTTTGATGCTATAGAAAAACAACAAGAGTTTAGCCCACAGCCTCCACCACACAGTACAGCCCATTTACTCTCCATCCGGATGAGAGGCGGTCAATATTCTTCTGAAGGATGCAATGATTAGTGCTTTATCACCAGTCCTAAATCTAAAAGACAAATGGCTGCTTCATTTGAATGAGTCCCAGAGAAATATTATCTCATCCTGTGTGCCCTGGTCAGCATTCAAAAACAACTTTGCTGTCAACGCAAAGCCAAATATTATCAATAATTTCTTTAGTTTATACTGCTAGAGATTTATTGGTTAAAAGACAGTTCAATGGATTTAAGAGTCAGAGCTGACTTAATAGTAAAAAATAAATAAATAAATAAATAAATAAATATTAGAATCAATAAATGACATGATTTTAGAGGAATTTACTATTTAACTAAAACATCACAATCTATTTTTTTGTTCATTGTAAACCATAATCTTGATCTATAACAGCTTCATAACAGTAGGCCCCACATCTTCATAGAGCCGTTTTTTTCATTTACTTATTTGTATCGTTTAACCGTACATATATGATACAGACTGTGCTCTAAAAAAACACATTGGGGAGCAATAAAGGATAGACTAACAGAATTTTTTTGAGTCCTCAAGCCTCGAATGGAGGGCAATAGAGGATTACTCAAACATGCATGAATCTATCTAAATACAACTCTGAGTAAGTAAAAGATGGGGAACACCATTATAACACAGTTAAAAGCTCATCATTTGGTTTGATGTTCTCTTTAAATAAAGAACACTTTTCATTTTTCTCATGCATGCCTGTTAAGATGAATGAGGTGATGGTGTAGGACTGCGCTGGCACAGGGTCACACCACAGATAATCTACTGCACTGCCATCAAATCACACACACACTGTCGGCAGCTGCACTAATCCATAATGTATGTGACAGAGTCCAGGCACAGAGCACTCATGGAGAGAGCCCAGTCAAAGTGTTGGTGAGCCATCTGCTCTACAGACCAGGCCCAAAGCACTCCAAAATGCTCTACACATCACCACTCTAAGCACTTGTTACATTGTTTAGAGTGTAACACACACAATTGCTTTTATGTAACATGTAAATCATTTTAATATTTAAATTTCATGTTTCATTTTATATTTCATTTCAGTGTATTTATTAACTTATTGGCCTTAATTTAATTTATATATAATTATCTTATCGTTTAGTTAATCATCAGATAGTGACTTATGAAAGCTGTGTGAAGATGCGATTTAACTAAATGTTTACAGTAAATTAAGTGTTTCATTGAACCCACCCTACACTGTCCTGTTTGGACTTATTTCAGTGACCTAATTACAGCAGCTAATAAAGCCTCCTCTCCCAGCCCATGACATGTTGAAGAAAAATCTATATATCTATATGTGTATAAATGTAACTATCTATTAGTAATCAGTTAATCTAATTAGCTTTTGCTGTAGTTAGCATTTATGAAAAGGATTGTATTCTCAATCACCACAAATATATTGTACTAGGTCTGTTCTTGCTTTCAGCTCAGGTAAAGTAATGGAAAACTCTATATATTGAAAATGTATTGAAATCAGATGGCTTTTCTGAAATCCTAGGATGGACTGCATGTTAATATACAGCGACACAGCACACCATAAAACACAAGATAAATTTCCAGAGCCACAAACACAGGCACAGCAGTAGGAGAAAGGTGACTCTTTTAAAAGCCTCTGCTCCTTGGCAGGGCAGCGCATTCATAATTTCTCACTCAGAATCACATTATGGAACAGTTCAATCACTGGCATTTTGTGTCTTGGCAAAGGTGCATCCAAAAAACAAGCTGGCGGCGCTGAATGGACAGGGCATGCTGACTCGACATGCACTCCTTCCTTTGCTGTCAGGGCCAGACTAATAACTTCACTGGAGGAAAAAACATTTTGCTGCAGTGGACCTAACTTGCAGCCTCATAGTGCTTCATTACACACATTATAGGGATGAAGAGGAGCACCACTGTGAGGCCGGAGAGGAGCTGACCCAGCGGCAGAGCGTGCCCTCAGGCCCCAAAGTGTACACTAGATACTAATACTCTGCTCGCTACTGTGCCGCCATTTAGTGCCAAACGAATCATTTCATTGAGATTATTTCATATAGCTTTTGGATGTATAAAGGATAGTGAAAAAATAAATAAAAGGTTTAATGAAAAAAAAATCTTAAGAACCAAATATGCATTCAAAGCTATAGTTATTTTTGACAATACTAAGATTGATTCTGATGCATATCCATATTCCAAACTAGAGAGACCAAACACACAACACACACTTTTCTACTAAGGCATACAATATATGTGTCAGGCAGTACTTCAGCCTGGGGTATCAATCGAGTAGACAGCAATCAATAACCCAATTACAGTGTTGCTTGAACCTTTAGACAACAATAGTCTTTAAACACTGTCTCAAACATAAAAAGCTATACTTGGTTACTTCTACATGGAAGGTGTGTGCTAAAAATCCCAAAGGCAGGATTTTAGTCTCCATCATCAACTGATACTAACATAATCTGGTACAAGTACAAGTGGACAGTGCACAAGGACCACTATACCAAAATGTTTTTTCTAGACAGGAACAGTATTGTTCAATATTGTTGCCTATGGTTAGTATTGATAGATATACATGTAAATAAATAACTTTTAAATGCCTGAATGCCTTTATTCTTTATCGGCTGACACTATTGATAATTCAAACGAGTGGCTTGGCAGCAGTGCTGCACATCATGGATAGTTGTGGATGGTATCAGATAGTTGTGTAGGTAGGGCTACATGTTGTATTGTATTTTTTGCAAGGGATTATTGTGCCCAACAAATGATCCAGGCTCTCACATTCTTAACAGTAACCATGGAAATCAATGCCTAGATTATAGAAAAGCAATGAATGAAGAGAGGGGGTGGATGGTAAAAACAACACCAATCTGTCAATGTCAGAGCTACTGTGATTGTGTGAATGTGGCTTTCTTGCTGTACAATGAAATAAAAATGTGCACATGGTCCATAAAAGGTTCACAATTAACAAATAATAAAATTGATCTGTACATAACAAGGTCAGGATAAGTAAAAAAAATACAGGACAGAAAATCACAATGGATATCTAACACTAGACATGTGGTTGAAGTTGGCCTTTTGCCATGTCCCCCGCATGGCAAAAGGTAGGCTGCACTGTTGCATGTTGTGCTTGCCTTATTTGCCCTCCTCCTCTATACTCTACTTCTGGCAGAGGCTGTGTACATCAAAGGATGCACTGAACAAACCGCAGGCCTTGGTCTGCTCAAGAATATAAGCAGCACAGTTTGATTTATCCACTATTTCAAATGTACAGACCGTATCAAACACTAGTTTTTCTGTAACTACTTTCCTTCAGTACAAATACTATAAATCATATTTTCTGATGCCTCTTTCTTGTGCTTTTTTCCCAATTGGATCCATCTAGAGGAGGGTCATTCAAAGACACAGGCAAGAAGCATCAGTGTTTCTATACTGTTGCTTAGCAACCCTAGCGTACTGCAAGTGATGTGGTTATGTGGACCTGCAGAACAGGACCACTGTTCTCATTCTTTAAGTGTTTAAGACCATGCACCACTCCCCTCATTTTGACATTTTATTTTAACAGTAAAGACGATCTTACACAGAATCCTATCATTTACAGTCATACATACTTAGCTCTAGTGGGGCATTCCATTAGGCTGGCCAGCCAACCTAGACACAGAATGTGGGACAGTGTGCTGCTGGGCATGAATGATGCAAATTTGTGTCAAAACATGTCTGTATTTGTGAGACATATGCTACGCTTGATCTGCATTGTCAAAAAGAGTGGAAGGTTAGCTCATTAGGCTAGCTTCCATCAGTGTTACTCACCTATATACAATGAGGAGTCCTTTTTGTGGACATGGTCATCAATGTATGACACTCCCAGAGGCTGGACTGGCGTAGCTCCAATGCCAAGCAGGACCTGAGCTCCGATAAGCAGCAGGTACATCATGTTGGTGTTTGCTCGGTTGTCACAGTTGAAGCCAGAGTCTCTGTTCTCAGACCTGGTCCTGTTTGAGCACACGTCCCTGCCATCCTCCGCATGCCAGGAGTCTCCGGCCTCATACTCATATTGATGAGTCAGGAACTCGGGTAGGGCCGACAGCAAAGCCCCGAGAGCCATCACGATTCCACCACATCCAATGAGACGGGGACGATGAGCTTTGGCGCCAAAGTAACTAACAAACAAGATCAGAGCCAGGTTGCCAATCTCAAAGCTGCTTGCGATGACGCCAACATCAGCACTCTGCAGATTGAACCGTCTTTCCAAAGTAGTCAACACACTCACCTGGTGGAGAAAGAAAAAAAGATGGTCTAAAAAGTCATGAGTGATTTGTCTCTAATATAGCTTTATTGGAAGCCAGTAGCCACAACTAAGTAGGCAGTAGCCCAACTTAAGTTTCAAAAAACAGTGACATGTTGAATAACAAACCCTGCTCCGAAATTAATCCCAACATATACAATAGGGTTGTGATTTTAACCAAAGCCCATCATAGGCTATTCAACCCTCAATCTGTTATCTTCCCTTTCCCCATAGAAATCCTGAGGTAATCATTATGGAAACTTGCAACAGGTAAATATGCATATGAGTAAACTCACTCAATGCTAGCTTGGCAAATAATATTATACAGTAGTCATTCTGAATTAACATGAAAATAACACAATCATGCCACAGCCAGAAGTGATCCCATTCCTCCTCAATTGGCGAGGACCTTATTTAACCTTTTTGTCTTTTATCCCTGTCCACGCCAGTCAATGGGGGGTGTTAAGAGTGATACACAGCTTACTCATCACGTCTAAATTAAACACAAATTCAAATGATGAACTCTGTGCGCATCACATCACTAGGCCTACTACTAATGACCGAGCAGAGATTAGGCCTACACCCTCTTCAGTGTTGAAGCCCCTTTATTATAGGCTATAGGCCTAGATCACAGCATAGAGGAGCAGGATGGATGAGACCTACTGGTCAGTGTTTCGTAACCTGCTCACCATCTACACACGCAACACAGGGTAGAGTAGCCATCACAGACGGCGCGAGACGCTTTGTGTCGTTCAAATGGTGCATAGGCCCAATTATGGATAATACGCATCAAGTCTCGGATCAGTCAGAACATGGGGCCTCATTAAGATGATGTTATGTCGTAATGGAGAACTGTAGGGCAGGCCATTAATTACAACAGCCTAATGTCACTATCAAGTGTGCGGATGGAGAGGCACGTTGACTTTGGATGTGCCGGCTTGATGACCGGGTATAACGTTTACATAAACTCACCAGATAGGCGCCGACGGTGCCTTGTGCCAACATGAGCGCACACTCCGACACCAAAAATATCTTGATGTTGGAGAAACAAGAGGTCTTCTTGTCGCTGTCATCTTGTTCTGGATCGTCCGTGCTGCTCCGCTCGGTGCAAATCTGGTTTTTAACCTGCATCCTGTGGCTCAGGCTTCGGGCGGCTCGGACAGCAGGAAAAGAACCGGGTCCAGATCGGTGGAGACCATCTGGTTCCGATGACGAGGCGCACTGCAAAATAGAGTCTGAAATGCCTGTATCGGCCAGAAAGGCTATTGAGGGTATACTGCTGTCCAGTCAGCACTACGCGCAGCAGCCACCTTACAGCCACATCATGTTTGAATAATAAAACACGAAAGCACGTCCGTGCCACACGTACAAGGCGCACATAGCCTCCAACAGTGTCCTAGCATGACAGCCCGAATAGCATCTCTTTTTATGACCGGTTATTTTGACCGGTACCGAGCCGCATTCTGCGTCTTCCAAAGGACGAGCTGAGACTCCTCCTCTCGCTCTGACGCGCGCTCCTCCTGCTGCACTCGCCGCCATCCACAGACCGCGCGCATCAGCTGATCTGAGCAGGGCATGCGGTCAGGTCTGTGTCTGAGGAGATTTAGAGCCACATTATGCACATTTGAAGTCGGCTTCAAATCAACACTGTACAGATGATCTAAAGCAGGTTTGGCTGGTGGTGAAACTCAAGTTGACGAGACTGTATGTGGCACTTTTATGACTATTGAACGTAAACTGAGTAAATTGGGTAGGTTCCTCTGTGTTTCATATTGGGCCCTGTACGTCGTCATCAGAAAGACTCAAGGCTGGAATGAGTGAGCATAAGTAACGTCTAGGGTAGTTACAGTTACAGTAACTCATGCGAGTAGCCTAATGTTCGCGTACAGACCTGATCAGAAAGACCTATTCAAAATATCTGAAGCAGCACTATCTATCAGGCAAAGTGTGGAGTCAGCGGAAAGATGGAGGAGTCGTTGAGAAGAGGTGATTTAGGGCCCATGGTGCTGCTGATGCGCTGCAAGCCAAATGAGGGCATCATTTGAAGATGTCTCAATCCTAATGTCTGCCAACAGCTAATAGAACTGGCCAACAGGAAACGGTAAACAAACTATAGGCGGTATTTTTATTTGTTTTGACTTAAATGCGTTTGGATAAGCATTTAAAATAGTGCTTAGCCTTTCATAATGCAATACCAGAGTTATTCACTGGTGTGCCATTGCAAATAATAATGGAAGAATGGGCCTCAATGCTAAGATGATTGTCCTCTATTACAACACTAGATGGCAGCAAAGCCTTTATATGCCATGGATGCAACACCAATGGGGTTAAGTTTACATGCACACCAAAATCTGATCAGGAACTGATTTCTGGAGTAATCAGATAATTGAAATGTCACGTAAAGAGTAACATCTGACGTCAGTAAACTAATTTCTTTCTAATTGTTCACAACAGGGGATGGTTTTGACATGGGAAATTGTGCAAAATTAATATCAGATCAAATTATTGGATTATCTGATTATTCTAGTTATTTGGTTTTCCATGTAAATGTATCCACTGTTTCTCCCACTGTATTCATAATATTTGAAGTAATTTTTGTTTCTGCACATCTAACTTACTTGCAGATAATATAAGGTTACACATGTAAATCCCTGAGCATCTGGGGGAGGAAATGAGATACCCCCACTATAGTGTAATCTAATGTACAGGTAAAGCAACACTGAGGGTAAAATTGAACACAGCATCTCAAGATATCATCTATGTTATGTAATCTATACATTTCAAAGGACTATATATGGAATAATGTTGGGACCTTTACTTATTATTATTTAGCATTTCAATGTGACACCAGCCTTTAAGGAGGAAGCAGACATCATTTCTTTCTACAGTTGTTGTAGATAACATTTGGAGTGTCTACTGTCTGGGTCTGGCTTGGTTAGGTGCTGTTTCTGCATATGCACTAATATTGACTTGTTATCGGGAGGTCGTTGGTTCACTCACCACTCCAACCAGTAGATTTGTTTGTCCTTGGGCAAGACACTGCCAATCTTTATCCAAGAATGCGGTGTGTGAGTGAGCGATTGGTTGCGAGCAAAGAGTTTTCTGTGTCATGTCTCTGCCCATCTGTCCTAGAGTAAATAAAGCAGGCAAAACATGCACTCACATAAGCCACAATGGATGTGTCAGTGTGTCAATACATCAATTGGGCTATTTCTATTTTGCCTTGTCATCTTTCAACTGTATTCCAGCTGACATTTACAAGTGCAGTGAAGAGTAACATGCATTTCTTGGTAGACAGAACATACTAGAATCTTTTAAGTGAGCTCCAAACCTCTTGCACATTAATCATCTGTAAATCCAGATGATGCTGTCACTACAGGAGAATGCAATTTGAACTTCTTTATCTTCCAGCTTTTCAGAAACAGTTAAATATCTTTAATACAAAACCAATTAGTAATGAGTGTTATATTCTGAGTAAATAGCTGTGTTGCAGCTATCTCAGCACTTTATCATGGACTTTGAAGACAAATTGTGTTATGCACAGGGATGTGGCGTAGGAGAAGGCTCTTGTTGAAGATTTAAAGTTTGTGTGAAATGGTATTTTTCCTAAAATGGACATAAAGAAGTGTTCAATCTGCACATAAAACAGAACATAGCATAACACTAGTTTATTGCCAATGAGATAATCTTACCAAAAATGCACTGCACTTTTGACACAGTAGTTTGAGATAAAAAAGACATCTTAATCAAGCAAGGAACTACAGATATCAGCCTGCTTCCATATGCTGTCTTAGCACACTGCACAAGTGAAGGTTAAAGAACATACATGTATGAGCACGAGCTTAAACTAGCCTGGTTGCATGTTGGCTCCTTTTAGTTGAGTATAGATCTATGTTATATTGCAGTTAGGATTTAAATAAATAAATAAATAATTGTTTCTTCAAAATATGTCTTGTGTATTTAATATGCCATCATGAAACTGATAGTGAGTGCCATACGTATCTGTTTTTATTAAGAAAAATAAAATTGAAATGAAAATTCAGATTGATCAGTACATGGAAAACAGTGATTCATCTTGCCCAGTTCACAAGTTAATGTTCAGTATTTCACATATATCATTTAACTGTTTATTTTATGAGCCTAATATTTGACCAAACAATGAATCCATGAACAGATGTGATGAGATATATCATAATAAGTAATTTTATGATTACCAACTATTCTCTTAAGAAGATGAAATGCCCTACACCTGTAATTTTATTTAGAACCTTTAATTTTCTCCTGTGGCCATAACAGGGCAGCTTATCTAGTACTTATACACAATAACACAAAGGTTGTCATTGCTTGTGGCTCTCGTCTTTTAAACTATTTTATACACGCTTGGTTTGGCTTGGTTACACCTAATGTGCTCACCATGTGCTACGATGTGCAGTACACCACATCAATAGATAAGAGTCACTCTAAATGCACAGAGACACTTGCTGTGAATATACTGCCACAACAAAGACATACAAAGAGGTGAATTACAAGCACATTTCTTTAACCTTCCATTTTATGAGTCAAGTAGAACATGAAAATAAACACTGGTAATGTTTCACTGTGATATTTACTGCTCTTTAAACCAAGTCCACATATTTCACAGGTACAATGATTCAAGACTGACATACATGTATGGACTTTATGAATTTAGATGTTTGTTTTAGTACATTGTAATAGACAAAGTTAACAGTTTGTGTTACATAAAGGCCACATACACAGTGAAAGACAAAATATAATTTTCCCAGAATTATAAATCTTGCACATTATTCTTGTTGTGACTCAAAACTTTCTTGAACTTTCTACAATGTTGTAATGCGCCATGCCCTGTCAGAACTTTACTGTCACACAGTGAAAATGTGAAGCTGTATAATATTGTATTGTGTAGTATTTTCATATGATGGGTAATAAGTCAAATCATGCATTAATGTTTTTAGCACCATCTTTTCTTGGTCACTTAATCTCTGTATTTTATGAAATAATTAGAGTAATATATAATCAAAATCTGGTTTTGTTACATTATAAATTAAGAAAAAACATTAAAACAAGACAAAGGGAAATATTTGTTAACTGCTAAAAAAAACCCCAAGACCTCTGCGTCTCAATGTGACGTTTTATTTTCATGATCAGAAGATGGTTTCTTCTTCCAGGTTATGTAGGCTTAGGATCTGGAAGACTCTGTTTTCATGGTGTTATTGTCTGTGTCTGACCTTACAGTGGCTGTGTGGCAGTGCTTTCTCAGTCCCTTAAACCGCACAGTGAACAGGCCATAGATGATCGGGTCCATGCAGGTATTGAAGAGGCCAAAGATGAACAAGATGTGAGTGAGAGAGTGTGACACTTTCCCCTCCAAATCATCAGGAAAGAACCAATACCACAGCCCCAGGAGGTAGTATGGAGTCCAACACACTATAAAGCACATGACGATGACTAGACTCATCTTCAGGGTTCTCATTCGAGCTTTGGGGATATTGTTCTGTGAACAGCGCCAATCAGGCTCACGAGCTGACACTAAGGAAGAAAGAAGAAACAGAGATTGGATAACATCAGCTGTCACCATCTTATCAGCTGTACTGGTTAAAGTGTTATTTACAAGTACATTTTTACGTTTGTATAATAAGTAATGTATCTAATAATATAATACCACATACAGCTCTTTCCTTTCATCCTTTTAGAAATCTGGATGAAGATCCGAGTGTAGACGGTGATCATTATGATGAGAGGCAACAAGAAGAGGCAGCAAAAAGTAAACATGTTGTAAGCTGTTTCTTGCCAGTGAGTTAGAAAGCTGCCCCTGGTGGTGCACTGGGTGAACTCTGCAGGGAAGGTGATTGTCACATTGTGGAAAATAAAAATCTGTGGAGAACAATGCTGCTTAATAATAATAATAACAATATTATTTTGCAGAAAACTCTTAGTCACATTTGAAAATAAATGCGTACTTTAAAAGAAATATTAAATGTATAATTTGGAGGACAGACAATTTGATGTACTCTGACACATTTAGTGTTGAACAGTTGAACACGCTCACTAGCTACAGAACTGTATGTACAGTTACAATAAAACTTCATTCTAATCTACAGGATTAACCAATACAGTCCTTGATGAAGGGAGTAATCCTTAATAGTGAGACGCAGGGCCCTCACCCCATCAAAGGCACAGCTTATCTCAGTATACTTTCGATGTATTTGTCAGAAATAATTTATTCTATGCAAATACTAAAATAGGTTATAAATATAGAGAGCTTACTTTGAAATGTCTATAAGTGAGACAATGTATGTAGGTCCAACTGAACAGGCTTATCTTCCGAGTCTGTGTTATAGATAGTGTTACAGATAATAGGGCACTCTATATGCCATAACAGCAGAAAGCAAAATGACATATTTAACTAAATGTTTGAACTCCCTACTAGACCAGTTGTACCTGCTTACCTGAGGGACAGAGAATAAGGTGCTCAGGGTCCACGCCACCACAAGCATGACCCTATTCCTTCTGCGGGCCATGTTGATAGCCAAAGGGTTAAGGATGGCCGACTGTCTGTCAAGACTAATCACAACTGTGACAAAGGCACAGGAATACATGGCCTGTAGCTTCAGGAACATGAGGACTCTGCAGGCCAGGTCTCCAGCCAGCCACTGCACTGTAATGTTCCACACAGCATCCACCGGCATCACTATGAACGTGACTAGGAGATCAGCCGTGGTCAAGTTAATGATGAGCACTCGGACATGGGAATTGCGCTTGTGGCTATTGGCTGCCCAAAGTGCAGCCAAATTACAGATAGTGGATATGCCACATAGGATGAATGTTATTATCACTCTGACTTTGGCTGCTGTGGTAAAGGTAGGCAGTTGCAGTGCACTGTCCACTGTGGTCCTGTTGCAGCGAGATGATGACCAATCGCAGCTGGCATTGAGGGCACAGGCTGGGCTCTGCTGAGATATGGCAATGGGAGGTTCACAGAAGGACGAAGTGTTCATTTTCTGACCCTTGCCACCGAGTCAGTCAGTCATGTTCCTCATAAAGGCTGCACGCACCAGAGGGAGGAAACATACACTTAAATGTTATGCAAGATGTCATTGTAAAGATACATACATACTTCAGTAGGAGCAACTAATGACTTGTGAGTAATAGGACACAGATGGAGCAGTGTGTGCTGTGCAAAGCAAGAGTCCATTTCAATAGAACCATATCATGTCTAATTAGCTGCCAGTGACCCCGGGCTGTTAGCATCACAACCAAAGAGTCATAAGTCATAAGATAAGAATAACTAGCTTTAATTTGTACTTTAGTTAATATAATAAAATAAACGGAATAATAAATGCAAATTGCATGTTGAATAAATACAAACAAAAAATTACCTTTTGCTTTGCTGCGTTGAATAGTCAGTAGCCTAATAATAAGTTAATAATAAGTCCCACACATGGCTGGTGCTTGTCCAGGCGCCGTGCTGCGCTCAGAGGCATGTTTCTCTTCTCTCTGCTCTTCTCTCTGCTCTTCTCTCTTCTCTTCTCTCTGCTCTTCTCTCTGCTCTTCTCTCTTCTCTTCTCTCTGCTCTTGTCTTTTCTCTCTGCTCCTGCTGTGGCTGCGTGGATTTACCAGGAGCGCGCGCACTGAGGAGTGAGAGAGTGGGCGCGGCTTCAGCCTCCGTGTCATTTTATCTGTTTGTGGCATTTTATTTGTTTGTAGCTAATTTCATCCCATCTGAAACTCCATTAAATTGGAGACGCTTAAACTGTTTTGACGGATGGCAATTTGGACTTTTCCAATAAAATGGGCTGTTTGTCTATATGGGCCTGATGCAGAAAGAGGTTTTCCAAAATGGCTTACTTACGTGTGCTACTTACAAAACAAAACAACTATAAAATTGTCAGCTATAGCTGTGTCCAGAAAAAAAAAAAAAAAAGAAAACTCTACACTCTTGCCGTCCTTTACATCAGGCTGTTGTATGTTTAAAACTATATTAATGAACTCTGCTTTTCAACAGAAAAAACGCCCTTGCCTTCCTTTTTTCAGTCTTGTAGGCCTATACATGACAAAGTTTTAGAAAACTTACCCAAGTTTATGTTTGAGTAGCCTAATCCTGTATTGTCCTGCATTAGTGGTAGTGGTAAACTGTTAGCCACAGCTGCCCTGGGGTAGACTGACAGAAGCAAGGCTGCCAATCTGTGCCATCAGCCTTTCTGACCACCACCAATCACTCAAGCACACACCACTTTCATACTATGGGTGAAGTGTCTTGCCTGACAACTGTCGTTCCCATCAAAATATACTCAGAGGACTGACATTTCTGAAGAATCCATGAGCAAAGCCTTACACTTTGTCAAAATTAGGTGAGAGAAGACAAATTTAGTTCTAAATGTACAGGACCAATGTGGATTGTTTTCCATGCATTGCTGAGTTTATTTTATGTTTTATTCAGCTGTCGATTATTATTGGTTCTTGAATCACCAAACAGTTATCAGCATGATCCCTTTTAATAATATTGTTATCATATCAGCCCCAAAAATGGGTCATGACTCATGACGCATATAGCCGCAACATCCTCCATTTATAGGATATGAATAGATACCACCCCAAATGCATTTTTCTGCCAATGCAGTAATGGAGTTGGGCATAATTTGAGCATTTTATATGTAGATACAAAAGAGCTATTATGTGTGTGCATCCGTATAGGCACTTAGAGGAGGAAAAGAGATAGGCAAATGTACCACACACTGCAGAGAAGATAGGCTATGACAAGTGAAAAAGCTTTTCAAAACTGCTGATGTGAGCTGACTTGTTTTTAATCACAGGATTAAAGCTGCTTTCAAACAAACAGTAGGTTATCAACAAAATATTCTGCATAAACTAAGAATTCTACACACCACGGTTTATGACAGAAAACAAGGAAATTGTGCATATAAACAAGCCTGCGAAGTAATCAGCAAGATGATGCAGAATATGAAAAGAAAGGCTTCATTGGAACTGCAGCTAGGGATAAGCCAAACTGGACACAGCACTCATTAACATAAATTAGAATGAAAATAATTTACAGACAAAAGTGAATCATATGGGATCAGTCAACTCATTATAGGTTTTGGTTCAAGCCCCGCAAATGTGCTGTTTTGAAATTCAAATGAGATCTGCTATTTTTCATCTCATGCTCCAAACACAATCCAAAATTGAAAAATATAGAAAATTTGAGCTTTGCAAATCGATATATATAAAAATGTTCAGTTAAATCAAGGTAACCGGTCTGTTTTACTTTGAGTGCCTGTCCAAATTAACCATTACTAAATGTTTTTGGATTAAGTTGGGCATTATTTTGAAGTGGCTTACCTAGGATTTCTTTCCCAAACCAATTATTCATCACAGTAGATCATTTGTTTATAATCCATGTTTAGTCGCTACTATGCTGTTAATAGAAGTAGCCTAATTGATGAGAATCTGAAAGAACAGATATAGTCCTGTAGGAAAATGAGTACTCTGCATTTGCCCATACTTTAATGCTGCTAGGGGAATCTGTCAGGAGCTGTGGGGTTCACAATGCCACACCCGGGGACTCCAAATCAAGGTATATGCATAGGGCAAGGTACATGCTAACTTCGTGCTTGTCACAATGTCACTGAGGTATTGTAGCTTTGTGTGCATTAATAAAAAAAATAATTTAAAAATGTGATAAAATATTGTGAGGCTGAATTACATATTGCACTTTGTAGGTCAGAGAGTGCAGGATTTTGTAATAAGTGAGGATATGTGTGGGTCAGACAGCGTTTAACTGACCAAAGGTGCTCACTGTCAAAGTATCAGAGGAGTCACCTGCAGTTCTCAAATGATCTGAAACAAATTTGAAACTTTTCATGCTTTTTATTCCAGTCTCTTAGAAATGGGTCATATATCCTACAATGTGTGGATGTGCTTCATAGGTTGTGTTCCAGAAACTAATGTCATTATTTTAGATGGAGGGCAGGGGTCTGTATACCACTGTAGGAGGTTTTTGACTGAATGAAATTAACTGTATGTTTCCTGTATCTTAATGTTGCCTAACTTCCAAAGATTACAGCTAATTCCCATAGAAACCCTTTACATTTACAAATACATATTGAAAGACTACTGGCACTATCTGCACAAAATGTTTTGACTTAATTTAATTCCACTGATCATCAGCTCCTACTCTGACTCTAAACTATGGAAAGTTTGTAATTAAAGGTCACCTGATTTATATGAATAGTGTGCTCCGAGAACATTGTGTACAGCAGACCATACATTTCACACCGCTTATTTAAAAAGATGACGTGATGTTTTTTTGTCTAGAATTTACTTATTTCCAGACTCAGGGCCTATAGATAGACACCCAAGGCACTCACAGGAACAGGACAAAATGGGTTGTAAAAGTTAAGTGTAAGAGTATTCAGTATAAGAGTTGTCAAAGCTATTTAGGCAACATGTGGACTTTTACATCGGGGTTCTCATAAAATGGCTGAGGAGCGTTGAAATTTGTTTGGGAATGTGACACTGGCACTACTGGGAATGTGATTCTTCAGCAGTATTCTGAATCCACGGTGGAGCTGTAAACTAGAGTGTAGAGGAAGGTCCTAAACAGTGCATTTTTACACTGTTGGAACATGTGGAATTTTCTGAATGGGATATTGGCTTGGGCATACTGTATACAGCATTACCAATTAATATTGAAGTGATACCACCTGAACTTGTCCCAAAAAGTATGATCTCTCATGTTAATATTAATTAATTTTGCTGGTGAGTTGACATCCTGCCCCACTAACAAACTGGACTTCTGGAGCTCGTCAACACACGATACCCACATTCCCGAGGTTGCAGCCCCTACAAAGGGATTAGAATAAAAAGTGCACTTTTGCTCCAATCTTTACGACCCTCAAAATTAAGTTATCTCCTTTGTGACATGATTAACATTTCTAAAAGAACAAACAGAGAGCTGTAACCGGAGCGTCTTGCAGACTGCGACCTGGGCAGAGAGTTGCACCATCTGACCCTGTGTAAGACCCAACCTTGTGGTGTAATATACAGAGTTTAGCTTAAAAAGTACATACAGTTATCCATTTAGTTTCATTAGCAGGCTAATTACATCTGACATGTAGTTCCAATTGCAATACTTGCCTTTACGAGTCTTAGAAAGAACCCCAGGTTTCATGCAAATTATGGTGAAATAATCTTTTTCCTTTTTTGTCCTAAATGTGCACTATTTTTATTTGATTTTTGACCAGTAAACCACACAAAAGAATTCTGGTCTTTAAGTGATTTCTAGGGTTAAATGATTTGGTCCCTGTATCAAAAATTTCACCTTCAGAGAGAGACGAGAGAGATAGTAGGTCTTTTATTGTATTTATGAAGTTCTGGTGCCCATCATCACATCATCATCAGCATCACCAGCATCATCATCATCATCATCATCATCATTACAATTACCATCATCATTATCATCACCATCATCATCATCAGTATCATCACATCATCATCATCATCATCATCATCATCATCACCATGATTATCACCACCATTACAATCACCACCATCATCATCATCCTCACCATCATCTTTATCACCATCATCACCATTACAATCACCATCATCATCATCATCATCATCATCATCATCATCACCACCATCATATCATCTTTATCATCATCATCACCATTACAATTACCATTATCATCACTATTGTCATCATCATCATCATCACCAACAACACCAATATCTTTATCACATCATCATCATCATAAACACCATCATCATCATCATCATCATCATCATCATCATCATCATCGTCGTCGTCGTCGTCGTCATCATTGTCATCATCACACCATCATCATCATCGTCACCATCATCACATCATCTTTATCACCATCATCACCATTACTATTACCATTATCACTGTTGTCGTTATCATCATCATCATTATTATCATCATCAACACCATTATCTCCATTACCATCACTGCCATCATCATCATCATCAGCTGCTTATCCATGTATCTACAGACCTATAGCTTATATAGCTTATATAAACGTGTGTTAAATGGTCATGGCCACATTTTTACACAGCACCTTCAAAGCACTGACCTGTTCCTGCTTCTCTGCAGCAAACCACAGCTCACCTCAACCACACCTCCAACTACCCAGAAGCCCTATTTATACAAGCCTATCCCAGCTCCGCTCTCTCGACCCCTTCTACCCACTCCATGTTTCTTGTTCAACTTTCAGCCCGAGGATCTCACCATCTACAGAGGGGCGTGTCCTGAATCAGCTGGGCTAATCGGCTGAGAAAGAGCTCCCATCATGAGTCTCTACTCAGTCACCTGATCTATTCATATTATCAATAAATATCTTTATCGTATATCATGGTTGTGGCGTGGTCCTTGCTAATGAGACTGATGGCAAGGGGGATTAAATGTCTTGTCTATGGACACGACAACACCATTATCCTGTGGGCACTGGAATCACACTGCCAACATGTGGGTCAGTGGATCTGATTGCTCTTCCAACAATGTTTATGTCAAGAGCAGGATTCAAACTGCCAGCCTTTGGCTCAGCAGACACTCCAACACTCAACACGCCACCTGACACCAACTGAGTTCACCTATAATAGGGCTATGAAGACAAAAAAGAGGTGGAGATGGTATTCCCCCAATTGACCTGAATCCTCTGATTGGAGTACCAGAAATTCTAATCATGCTGTCTATTAGAGGCACCTCTTTTACTATCAGTCTTACTGTCAGTTTAGATACAAATGTGCTGTCCCTTTTTGTTCATATATAAACCAGTTCCCAACTTGGAATTGAAATAATTATGCTTGGTCCAGATCTTATTGGATCCTATCATGATAGATTTTACCTTATGCGTAAGGAAAAATAGTATATCTTTTGGCATACTTTTACCTATAGCAGGCAAAAGAAAGATCAAGGTATTGTACCCTTTATGGTATTGTAAGTTACAACATCAACATTGTCATATTTATAGCATGTGTTAAAATTCTCTCAGGTCATTTATATATAGCAATATCTCACAACTCTGTGGAGCCAGTGAAAGACCATGCACCTGTGAAGATACAACTGAAAGGTCAGAGGATTATACATTTGAGAAGGTATGCAAAAATGAAACATATCAGATATGAGCGAGTATTTGGTGCTTAAATTTACAGAGAACATCTGCTGTCCAGACCATTTAGTCAAAATATGAAGGATCTAATAATGGTGCAAAGAATAGAATGATAACATAGTCTTCTCTCCACGGGCCTGGTGCCTGGTGCTATAAGCATTAAGTACTCTCTGATGAACACTGAAAGCTATGGCCCTAGGCGTCATGGTAAACCTATCTGGTGATCTCCCGTCTACATAGGTCCCAGATTGGTTTTCTTTCTGATGTTGCCTTCAGGTTGTTTTACGCTTACTGTTGTTGAGTGAACATAGAGTGAGCATTGCAACTCTTCTGTTTTTCTCATGTGTAAACACGACAGTTATAAGGGATGTTACAATATATTTTTATAGATTTTCTGGCCCAAACGTGTAATTGAACAGGGGTATGAAATGGGGAGAGAGAAGGTAGAGAAATTCGGCAATCATCAAACCCACGACCCAGAAGTGGTAACAAGCACATATGTGTAACACCTGATGCCACTGTGCCTGGTAAGCAAAAGAATGTTACAAGATTAGCCAATTTTTATCATGACTGTGGGCATTTCTTGGATAGAACGCCAAGCTCCAGATCCTATACAATGTAAGTCTGACTATAATGCATACATGCCACAACATCAATGTATTTATTTATTTTTATTTAACCAAGTCATTTCAATACAATGAGATATTTGCAGTTATCTAAATTATAGATTGAAAAAATGAATGGCTGCATATTATGTGCAGTGACTTTTTGTGTGGTTATATAATATTTAGAAAAGCTTAAGACACTATATGGAGACCTCTCGCTGACAATGAGGTTTTATGAGATTAAACTTATCTGTTGGGTATTTTTATTCCTTGAAAAAAAAAGAAAAGAAAACCATTCTTACTGTGAGCATGGTCATGGTCTCACAGATCTGACCAATAGTGAGGGCCTGATGGTGTCACAGGCTTGTCTCTATGGAGATAAATCAGGTTAATACCATTGTATGTAAAATTCTAAGCAAAACAATGACATCAAGCAATTGGCAGACCCTCCACCAGAAAAGCGCACCTTTAAAGGTAGGAGGAGTATTGAATTCATGTGGCAGGGAATTATCTTGTTATACTTGTTGCGCATTATGTCATGGTGGTTAGCTCTTCTGACTCATAGCGGAAAATCCCGAGCTTATTCCCAGGTCTTCTCTGGTTACTCAGGTTTCCCTGTCAGTCAGCGAAAGAAACCTTTAAAAAAGGTTGTATCATGTAACTTTTCTGGTGCAGGACCTACAACCTGTCTCCATGAAGTTGTTATTGCTTTCCACAGTGTGGCATCATCTTAACCATCTTGATGGAGACAAGCAGGTAACGCCACCAGGTGAATGCAATGGCAAAGCTACTTTAAGAATACATAATACTTCCAAAGCAATAAAAAGACCTGTGAATGAATAAATGCCATACTGTGGAACATTCCGGACAAAGCAATAACATTCAGTCAAGAAGGGGATGTACTAGCCATCTATGTAATCTCCATCAGAATTACATTGTGCATCTTCCAACTTATATAAAAACACTTAAAATGAAATAGGTCACTGTTTCCTTTCTCCAACATTGATCATGTGGCTCAATTTCTTGTCTCCTGTGAGCGATCTCTGACTGAGCTTATGATGAAAAACAAGAAAATGTGCTATACTTTGGTTTCATTCAGTTCCATTTTTTAAATTTGTATAGCACATTTAAAATATAACTTAAGCAGCCCAAAGTCAACCAAAACAGATTAAACTCCAAGACATCCTGCCTAGCTTGAAATAAAAAGAGTGAGTTTCCATGTGAGCAGGTCCAGAGATCTGACCAAAACATCTGCTCTTAATTTCTAAACACCACTGCATGTTCTCCACCAGATGACCTTTACATTCACATGGCCTTTTAAACTCCAGTGCACACACTTTCTGTATTATGTTGTAGATCTCACTTTTGAGAGGAACTACCTGTCTGAACTCCGCATAAAAGGTAAATAAATAGGCTAGTTTCTTCCCCATTCTATTGTTGTGCCAGAGTAAACCTCTATCCAGGAGAGGCTGTCAAAGCAAATTGACTACTCTGTTGCACTTATTTTCGTACAAGATGTGGCGCTGAGTGGTTCACATTGTTGACTCTTCAAAATGGAGTCCAAGGATGTGCAAGGAGACACACACACACACACACACACTCACACTCACACTCACACAACATGTTGGGTTTCCATGCTTCTTGGGGACATTACATTGACTTACATTCATTTTCTAGAGACTGATTAACCAATATTAACCCATATCTAAACTTTAAATCATGCTGTTGATCTAATAAAAGATTTTCATCATTGGGACACGATATTTGTTCCCATAAAGGAGGTAGGTCCCTGATTTTAGTCTCCAGAATGTGATGAATAACTGCCTATCAAGAGCATACACACACACACACACACACACACAGATTGACAGCCTGCAAGCAGTGATAGGAAGAGCGATTTTGTAAAAAAAAAAAATAAATGGAATGGATTGCTTGGAATTTGCAGCAGTTCTTGTAATGCAGGGGGAGAGCATCAGAAGCTTTATATATAATTTGTTATTCTGGTCACATGGATGTCAACAACAAACTTAAAGCAGCATGTGATTTTAGCTTTGAAACATGGTGTACATTTTAGGCTTTAGAACAGTGTTTTCTGTCTGTTTTCAGGTGTGGAACCTTCAGTTCATCTTTATTACTATTGTATTGTATTGTATTGTTATGGTGTTACTCTACATCTTTGGTGACGGCGGTCCCGAAAAATGTAAAACTTGGAATGTAACTTCCTCTCCTCTGATTTTGATTAATTTGATTGTAGGCCCCCAGTTGTCTGCTAAAGTCAATTATTGTTATTCTTTTTTTTACCCTGTTGCCACGAGACAAAGGCCACACATTTTTTGACAAATGTCACCAAATAGCCAAACTGATCACTTGGACTTAGTCATGGTCACTTGGATAATTTTCTTAACACCACCTCCCATATCCATTGGTAAAGTAAAAGCCCACTACCAAAATACTATAACACCAACTGTGAACCCAGAAGTGAGTAATCAGAGGGACAATCAGGAATGATCAGAAAGAAATATGATGATTTTGCTGTTTACTGGCCATTTTAATAATCTTTTAGCTCCGATAATCTGATAATAATCAGATTTTGAAGGAACATGTCAGCCTTTATCGGGGAATAATATAGCTCATTGCAGTCTCCTGCAATCTGACTGAATTTCAATAACATTATGATTGTTATGAATAATAATTTATATTATTATAAAATATAAATGTATAAATTATATATAATATATAACCATTACTATGCATTATCCTCTGTAAAGTGGTATTCAGTTGTATTTGTTATTTTATAGAAATCACTAAATTACTAAATTCTGTTAGTTCTGATGAATTCAAAAGCCAAGGAAAAAACTACCATACTACCATACCTCCTGTGTACTGCTGTGAGAAGATGTACATTTCGTATTTATGCCACTGAAGCGATACAACCTGAGTGAGAGTTGACAGGCTGGTGCAACGTTGGGATTTTTATATGGAGAAGCCCTCAATCATTGGCCACATAAGGCTGGAGTGTGGACTGAAATAATCATGATGTTGAGGTGTGGGCAGTCGGTCTCACAGGGCACAAGTCAGTTTCCATTAATGTTGTGTCAGGTAAATTTGAGCAAAGTACAATTATATTAAGCCCCAAAGCAAACTGGGCTACTCCAGTCCCACTTGGTTGTGGATTTCTTAAGTAGAGGCAGAATGATTATTATCGTAGACATGGCAGCACTTAACATCAGCTGCCACTTACTATGGTGGTGCAATTTTTTACTCATTTTGAGCAATCACTATTTATTTGATTTGACAGTTGTTGTTTTTTTCTTTTTGAACTTTTGACTTATTTTTTTTTCCATTTAATTGCTACCATTTAACACAAAAAACAACTTTGCTTCCAAATCACTATTTTACAGATTGGCTGTAGACCTCTCTGTTGAAGAGCTCCATGCTGATCACTGGCCATTAGAAATGACTGATGCTCAATAATTCAATTAATTGCACATCAGAGGTGTGTTATACACTGTGGCAGCCCCACAACCCTATTACCCTGAAACTTTCATTTGCATAGGCAAGGCTGTACAATATGTCCTCACTGCCATTTCAGCAGTTTATCAGAAGGTCTAGTTTAACATTTAAATTTGATAATTAGCTTGTACACCAGCATTATGGTCTAAAACAATGAACCTTCTATGATGCTTCTACATAGGCCTGGTTTGGCAGAATGAAACCAGAAATGTGAACTAGGACTGGGTGAAAAAAAGCCTTGTACTGATCATGATTTTCAATTTGATTTTATTGTATGTTATTAAAAAATAATTGAAAAACTAATTTGAAAATAAACTAGTGACCAGACTGGCTGTAGACCTCTTGATTAAAAAGAGTCAAGCTGAGGTGACTGAATTTCAAACTCAATTAAAATTAAATTGATTACATAACTCTACTGACAACACCCAAAGGCAGAACTGAAAAAGACCAGCACCAGTCACCTTAACAACCATTGCAGTTTTGTCTCACTGCTGCCTCACCAACACACATTTTATTTATTTCAGTGCATCTGAAAAGACAACATCAGCTACTTACACGACTTCTGTTACAGCAAAGTGCATCTACAACATATACAATACATATAGGATGTTGCCCTTATAGGATGTTGCCCTTACAAATGGTTTGCTTCCCCCTTGTGGCCAACTTCTGTGACTGTATTTTACATCTAAGAGGTAATGTTCCTTATCGTTTTCTTTTTCTTCTTATTATTGCCCAACCCAGAAACAAAGTAACTGGCAAGGGGCATTGGTCCTTATTGGTTTGTTTTTCTTCTTAGTCATATTATTGTTACTTTTACTGTTATTTCGTTCCCAGTAACTGGTTCAAAGTAAAATGGATAAAAATGGACAACACAACAATGCCAGACACGTACCAAATCAACGCTGTGACCACAAATTGGACCCCATTAGGAGTGAGAACAGGCAAATTTTGTTGTAGGTTGATGAAATTCTGAACAGTGATAGAGCTCCATGGGACAAGCCTAAAGTTGAATTGGAGCACTGCCTCATGATGAAAAGGAAGTCGGCCATATTGGATTCAAATTCTGTTGTCACTTTTACTGCCTTTGTATGAAACCAACACCTATCTATTCCTTGTTTTTTAGTCCAAATGAGCTCAGATTTGGCATGCCACATGTAAAGACATAGATTTTCAAAAATTGATGCCTTCTCATGGACACAGACATTGGGCCTAGTGAGCTGAAATGTGAATCACTAATGCATGACACAACCAATCCATGGATTCATTCCGCGACACTAGCCTGAAAATAATGGACTATGGAGCATATAAAAAGTGTACACTACAGCACATAGGCATGAAATGTCTTTATTCGACTTGTACGAAACTTGATTAAAATCTATGCATGAGAAGATGCAAAAAATATGGGGCATTTTTCACAGTTGGCCAGCAGGGGCGCAAAGACTGCTAAAAAAAACATTTTAAAAATTGTACATGCACATGCTTAGTCTTACTGTGTTGAAATGTGAATATGTGAATCACTTATACACTGGCTGCTACTCTAGGGTGACAGGTTTTCAAAAATAAAATCTGGAACACATTTGGGTTTGGATGGTTGGCATAAATCAAACATTGTCCATTCTCAAGTGAATTTGTTTTTTTGTTTTTTTTGCTCTTTACTTTTTGTGGGAATCAAATTGGACCAAATTTGGATACCTGTGACATTTCTTGTATGAAGCTGGGACATGTCAATAATGTTGGGCAAGTCTAGTGGGACAGGGAACATTGGGCTCACATTGGGACTGTCCCAGGTAAATGGGGACGTCCTATGCTACTGATTACAATGATATGTCAAACACAATGATCAATGCTAGAAAGCCACGCTCAACATTTACAATGGGGAGAAAAAAAATACTTTGACATTAATTTCTGAAACTTTGCAGACAATTGTTACCTGCCCCTGGTCAGAAATGCCAATTTTGCCTCTAGGGTCCACCATAACTTTCATTGTAAGTGAATGACGCTAAAAGTGCAATAGAGATGGAAAGACCCACTAAACATGAACAGAAACGGACCAAAGTTGGCAGAGTGAGCCAACCCCATGGAACCTACCAGCTTAGTGCAAAATGAATTCTCCTATTTTACATGACTCACAGAAATTGGCTTTACAGTGCCACTTTTTAAGTGACCCCTATGAGATGGGAGATACATGTGCTTTGTCTTGGGCCAATGAAATTCATAGGAGTAATTGGACACATGAGGACAACCCTAAAAGATAATTGTGGCCTGTACAGCTGTCAGGAAGAATGGCATATTGGACAGTTGCATACAGAGGTGATCACGAGTCCATGGTGGTGTAAGTCCATGGTGAGCACATGGGAGAGACGTCCACATGGTTGGGGCTTTAATTTTTTTTATTTTGCTTTTTCCCTAATTAAAATTATATATTTACATGGTGTGCTTATCCTGTGTTTACTTAAATAATAAAATCACAACATATTGTAGCTGGGGTGGTGCCTTCTGTTTTTATTACACAATTTGACAAAAAAACAACTTGTAGTAAATGGCACAACTCCACAACAGAATCTATTAAAAGAAATTACCCACTTCTTTCTTGTATTGTAAGTCACCTTAATGCTGTTCAATTTTCTTTCATCTCATCAGTCCATCTTACAAAATATTATCATCCGGTTTAGCCTGTCTTCTGCTCACCTTGTTGAACAATTTTTGCCATATTGTTGGGACTAAGTATTTCAATCCAGTAACCATCAGGATCCTGAATGAAAGCCAGACCACACATTTTACCTGGACACAGTCAGAGAACAGCAAGGTTAAAAATGTATTTAACAAGTCTCCACTCACAACATTAAATATGTATTATTAATATACAGATTGAGCTTACCTTCATTTGGCTTCTTAACAAATTTCACTTCTTGTTCTTCAAACAATTTACAAGCGGCATCTACATCTGGAACAGCAATTCCTATGTGACCTAAAAATAAAGATTTAAAAGTCATTGATTATCAGTTGCATTATATTAGATTACATTATCTTATCTTCTTACCAAAGCCTCGTGGGTCAGAATTTCCATTGTGATAGGTTGCAGTCTCATCGGTCTCAGATCCCCAATTACTAAAAAAAAGAAAGAATGAAAGAAAATGAATTACTTATATAAATATAAATGCATAAATTAAAAAAGAAAAAGTGACGACTCACTGTGTGAGCTCAATGGTAGCTCTTCTGGAAAATGTCCAGCATGTTCTGTCTTTCACATCAGTAGGAATCTCCTTTGGGTCTTCATAGCCCAAAAAGAACAGAGAGAAACGCATGGAGGGGAAGTCAAACTTTTGCAGGAGCCTGAAACATTTGGCACATCAGAGAGAAATGGCTTGTTTCAGTGAGATTCAGGGGCAGGTCTAGCAGTTAGAGTAACATCAACACAGTAAATATTTAGTGCTTATGAACTCATTCTCTTAAAAGAAAAGTTTGCGTGTGTGAAATTAAGCTTTCTGAAACATTTTTAAAAAATATCTTCTGGCTTAAATGGCAAACAGGGTGGTAACAACTACATATGTGCAACGTATTAAACCCCTACGTGATCAGCAAATGCTCTGAAAGTATTTGCTGTAAAAAGCAAACTTACGTCATGCCAAGGATTCTGGTGTAGAAATCCAAAGATTTCACTGGATCTTTAACACGGAGCATCGTCTGCTGCATCATGAAATCCTGCATGAATAAAAAAAAAAAAAAAAAAAAAAAAAGATTAATCTTTTAATATAATTATATAATATCATTATTAATCTTTTACTCCCATACAAAAAAAAATCCATCAACATTAAAATATAAAATATAACACACTACTTAGAAAACAGAATACATGTATAGCAATACATCATGTTCTGGGAAGTAAAATGTGCCTACAGAACAGAATCATTTGTGGAGTAATTGTAAGAAAAACAAACTATAGATACAGCACAATGATGTCTGCATATACTGACAATTTCAAAGTGCTAGAATCAGGACTTGAACCATCTATCGATCTACCTACATTATTGCCAGTTCTCAAACATTTTACCAGGTTAAAAGTTGAATGAGTAATAGTGAATGAATGTAGCCTGCCTAAGTAAGAGGGCCCATCTGCTGCTTATTTGTAGCCTATAGCCTACCTCAAAATAAGGTAGTTTATGCTATTTTCATGAAGTCAATGGTAAAATACTCTGTTTATTTAAAATAATAATAAAGCAACTAGGCTATATCTGTGAATCCTGGAGGGCCTTCAGTGCAGTGGACACTGTACACACTAGGAATGTGGCTTGGCACTTGGCGCTTTGGCACTTGGCGCTTTGGCACTTTGGCACGGTGAAAAGGTGAGGCGAAATACTGCAGTCTACTGACTCTACTCCAGCGTGCGTTTGGATAGCCTACTATTGGTCTATTTACACTCTCAACTTAAAAACGCCCCCAGAGCAAGTAGCCACTTCTCCAGAGGCTTGAATGTAATCCCCATGCGCTGAGCTTTGCCGCGCCTTGAACACTTTTCTGGGAAATGCGTTACGCACAGACTTGTCATGTCTACTTTGTCCGGCGCGGTTCCTATTTTATTTAAGGATTTTCTTAACCAAGAAAGCGCACATGGGAAAAGTATAACTTTCACTGTTAGCTTACAAATGCTTTGTAAAAGTTTTAGGTAAACCACTTGCCATTGTGCAGGTAGCCTATTAGACTTCATTATTTATAGCCTATAGAAAATACAAAAAGCAACCACATCAGAGGTAAAACTAAACGATGGCAACTCGCCTTCACCGAGCCCTGACAGCAGGCTTGGCCTGTGCAAGTAGCTGCACGGTCCAAGTTCAGGGCTGCGAGTTTCAATGGTGTAAACTGGGCTCCTACCTTTGTTATTGCGTGTCCCTCTTGGCACGCCGCCACTGCTGCCTCGTCTGACAGACCTTTGTCGCTCATTTTGATCAAAGTGGTTGGTTACAGTCGCCACTCGGCAGTTCACTGCTCACAGGGCGCAGCGCAGACGAGTGAGGATCTGCCTGTCAGCTTCAAGAGCCTCATCCGGCGCTGGCTTTCAAAATAAGCCACAACCTCATCTGGCTCTGGCTTTCAAAATAAAAGCCCCTCTCCCGGGTGCATTTTGCTGATGGATAACGTATTCCTTTTTGTATTAACACATTTTACATTTTGTTCATTGTAAAACGCAACATTAATTTAATAAACAGCTCATTAATAGAAAATGGTCCACTGTTTGAGTTCAAAATTGATAGCAAGCAACAAACTATCTTGTTTTTTATTGTTGAAAAATGGCTGATGTGAATGACAGAGACCGGGGACGGTGAAAACAATCTGTCTCACTCAAACCTCAAGTGTAGAATTACTCAAAAATGCATTAACCAATGAAAATATTACCACGAACAAGTTAATGATGATATATAATTGGTATAAGTTACAAGCTCATGAACGGTTTTTGTCCCAATTGAAATTGCAATTCCGCTTGTTAAACTAAGGACAAAAATTGAACAGAAAGTTACATCTGTATATTTTTGTCCTAGTGTTTTAAGTCTACTTTTACAAAGATTCTGAAGTCAATGGTTTAGGGCACGATTTTTCACAAAGATGAAGAGGGAAACAAATCTAGGCCTATGTATTCATGACACAACGTTAAAAATCCCAAAACAAAACTCAAAAATATTGTGTAAAGTACTTTATTGGGAGCACTGAATAATTGCTTTAACCTAACAGTAACGCTGAATGGCATCAGCTGAATGAGATGACTGAAGAGCACTTGAGTACCTGAGTTCATCAGACCAAGAAAGTTAAAGAGACATTACATTTTAATTCTACATTTTCTTGTCTGGTATCTATAGTTATGTTGAGTCAATTTTAAAGTTACATTTAATTATACATCTAATATGGAGATCTTTCTCTTAGCTTATCCACAAAGCGTCCATTGAGGCATTTTGACATATAGTATTACATAATTAAAACGGCACAATGACAGTACCCCAGTCCTGTGTAAATTCTGAATTACTCATTGAGCCATCAGTTGTGGGATTAGAAAAGAGGTAAAAGGAAAGTGTAATATGGCATTAAATAATAACTAAATATTACATGACACTGTCCCCCATCACCGTTGTCAGAATTCTCACAGTAAAGACATGAGAAAAGAGGTACACAGAGCTTGGAAAACGCCCTCTGACTTGTAGAAGCAGGACTGTTTTAGTAGCTGCGTCCAAACAGGGTATAGTACTTGGCAGGCTCTTTGCCACTGACACACACTTGGCCAGGCTGAAGGGTCTTCAGGGGGGAAAAGGGGATGCAGAGACTCTTGGCTCCCATAGATGGAGCTCCAGGTTCAAGATCCTGGTCCCTGTTGTAAATACAAATCAAATGTTAATTTACATCAAAACAAATCAGCTAATGAACTGTAAATGTTGTAATGAATACTTTGCAGTGGTTTTCTTGATCCAGTCTTCACACTCAATTTCTCCACAGAAGGGAATTTGGACGATCTATGAAAAAAAGTTGAGAAATAAAAATGTATATGCCATAATGAAATTGTGCAAATGTAATTGTATGGCAGCGCAACTCACCTTCCCTTGGTCCAGCTCTTTCTGAAACTCCTCCATAGTGTCAACAGCCACCATGTGAGAGTTCAAGTCATCTGAGGCTCTGCAAACATGTCAGATCAAAATAGATTTTCAGGTACTCACAATTTTATTGTCAGGTACCCATTTAATGTTTAATAAAACTAAAAGCATAACAGAAATAGTCAAGCCAAAAGAGAAATCTTCAAAATCACAGAGGTGTATCTTACTTCTTGAAAAGGTAGTTTTGAATCTCCTCCAAAAGAGCAGGTATCCTCTTTTCCACCTCAGCATCTGGAATGGTCAGTTTTTCACCAGTGTCTCTCCTCACAGCCACACACTGGCGCTGTTGCATGTCTTTGGGGCCAACTTCTAAACGGATTGGGACTCCCTGAAAAAATATAAAATAATGCACATTTCTTCATTCCATTTTTGAATGCATCACTAGAGAATTTGAGAATAATAACCTTAAGTTCCCAGTGGTTGAACTTCCAGCCAGGGGAGTAGTTGTCTCTGAGGTCAGTCTTCACCCTGACACCAGCATCCAGCAGCCTACTCATGTACTTAGAACACTGAGCCATCAGTGCCTCCTTCTGCTCCTCTGGGAGAGAGGCAGTCACACCACAGGGGATGACCACGACCTAGAACATTAACATATTTGTATGTAAACTCTACAATGTTGCATTTTTTATTTATTTTTTACTTTATCTGAGCAGTTTTGAATACCTGTAGACAGGCAACCCTTGGAGGAAGCACTAGCCCCATGTTGTCTCCATGGACCATGGTCATGACACCAATGGTCCTTGTGGTGATACCCCAGGAGTTCTGGAAGGCCAGTTGCTTTTCACCTGGATTTTTGGGGTCTTCAAACATGATCTCAAACATTTTAGCAAAGTTTTGGCCAAGATGATGAGAAGTAGCACCCTAGAATGGAGGTTAGGGATTAGAAAGATAGCCATTATAAATATTTCATTTTGATCCTATAAATGTAGAAACGCAAAATAAACCCGTTTAAAAAAGTACCTGAATGGCTCGACCACTGGCAGAGATGAAAGCCTCAACAGTGGTAGTGTAATCTCCTCCTGCAAACTTTTCCTTCTCAGTTTTTCTTCCCTTCACGACTGGAATGGCCATCAGTTCCTCATAGACCTTGGCATACAGGTCCAAAATCTGTAGCACCTAGAGATTTTTTACAAATATTTTAACATATACATGTATGTTAAAATGGAATTAGACAATATCAGGGGATGGACGGAGAATTACTTCTTCCGCTGCCTCCTCTTTGGTGGCAAAGGCAGTGTGACCTTCTTGCCACAAAAACTCTCTAGTCCTTAGGAAAGGCTGAGGGTGTTTGAACTCCCATCTCTAAAAAACATAACATAAAGGACAATGTTTTAATTATCAAGACAAATAACTCAGGAAGAGACTTCAAATAAAATACTAACCACAACATTACACCACTGATTGAGTTTGATTGGTAGATCTCTGTGGGACTGGACCCATTTAGCATAGGCTGGGTACATCACTAAAACCAAGAGTCAACAAAGAATAAATCAAAACTTAATCATGCGAAGAGGGTGAAAGTATAGATATAGACAGACTATAAACTAGCATTGAAGACGATGAAAGTACCTGTCTCACTAGTGGGTCTAACAGCAATTGGCTCAGCCAACTCAGTCTTTCCTGACCTCGTCACCCAGGCAACCTAAGAAAAGGCACAAATAAAAATACAAAAAAAAAAAAAACAATTATATATATATATATATATATATATATGCTTTTAATATACTAATTCTACCTCTGGAGCAAAGTCTTCAATGTGGGTCTTCTCCTTCTCGAGGGCTGCCTGAGAGACAAACATGGGGAAGTAGCAGTTTTCCACACCAAGTTTCTTTATTTCTCGATCGAAATAGTCCTTGATGGCCTCCCAGATGGCAAAAGACCATGGTCGAAGCACATAGCAACCACTGACGTCATAGTACTCAATCATTTCTGCTTTGGTGATGACCTGGCAAGGAACAGTTTCGTGAAATTAAAATACATATTATGGTGAAATAATGTTGGCAGGGATAAACACATTTTTCGATGGGAGACCTCACCTGAGAATACCAGTCAGCCAAATTTTCCTCTTTCTTAGCTTCAAGACCCAATCTGCGATTCATAAAGTTAAAGTTTGTGACCAGCAAGTACCAAGTTACAAATCTTGTCAGTGAAGTACATGCAAAATGCCAGTTTATGTTCAAATAAGTATATATATTTTCATGGATTTTATCATCACACAGCCATTACAAGGGAGCTTGTGCAGCATGCATTCAAAATGTCAGCAAACAGACATACAATATTTGCCTAAATGGTTAAATGGATAATCCTTATTAACAGTGCAATTCAACAGACATTGGAGACTAGCAACAAAGAAAAGCTGTAATTTTCCACCATACACAAAATGCTTCTAGTAACTACAACTCTAGAAGCTGTGCCGTCAAGTTTTTCAAACATGACTAAAACCCGGCAAGCAAACTGATCAGTCAAGCAAGTCACTCGACACTCACCGACTCCATGACTTCAACATTGAACAGCTTCATCAGAATCTTGACTGTCCATCTTCAATAAATTGTGCCTAATTCCATTTTCAAACAACTCAAATAACCAACTCAACTCAGTATTTTAGATAACGGATTTTATTGTGAGCTGAGTAGACCAATTTCAATCGTTTGTTCAGCAAATACACAATAATGCAAAACTAGATTAATAAGGATTATCATTTAACCAAAAATCATCCCTTTTAAAGTGATCCAATTTCAAACATTTTTCCATCTTATCAATCTCACCGTGTCTGCTTCTTGGGCCCTTGACCCTCTCCTCCTCCCGCTCCCCCTGGTGCCTCTTTGCCCTGGCTGGGCTTGTCTCCTTTGCCTTTCTTTCCACCTCCAGCCCCTCCAGCAGCTCCTTGTTTTTCAGATTTGTTCTCCTTCTCTTTGCGACTCTTGTTTTCACCACCAGATGCACCTGCTGCTGCCATTGGTTTGTACTCTTGTCCTGTCAATGCCTTGTACTTGTTCTTTAAATCCAACAAAGTCTTCACTGCCTCGTCAACTTGCTCCTAAAATTAACAATACCAGCTTTCAGCAAGTCTTTTCACTTCACTCGCTGCATTCATTTAAAGAAGGAATGACTTCTTACCTTGGCTGCCTTTTCTGACTTCAGTTTTCGCACCACCTCTCCTTGTTGTGCAACCTGTGCATATAGCACCTCTGCCTGTGGGGATGGAGCAGACTGGGCTGGGGGCTGTGGCTGGGCAGGGCTCGCTGGGAGTTGTACTCCTGGTTTATAATCTTGTCCAGTCTGTTGTTTGTACTCTGCCTTTAGAGCTAACAGCTGTTTCACAGCAACATCCACCTGATCCTAATAAAAGAAGAAACAATCACTCATTCACTGATGAAGAGCTACAGTGAAATGCAGTTGTAATTATGAATATACTTTTGGAGCTTTTTCAGCCTTCAGTTTCCTGACAACCTCTCCCTGCTCAGCCACCTTCTCGTAGAGGCCTGCTACAGATGGAGCTGAGGTGGGTGTGCTCTGGACAGGGGTGGGGCTCTTCTGCGCTTGGCTGGCTCCAGGTTTGTAGTCTTCCCCAGTCATTTGTTTGTATTCAGCTTTGAGTGCAAGGAGCTGCTTCACTGCTGCATCGATTTGATCCTAAAAAGTTTGGAGAACATTTTAAAAGAAAATAATATACCAATATAGTCTGATAAATGTCAAAATGCAAGCCCAGCATTTTGTTTGTTTTATTTGAAACTTTTAAGCTGTGTATATACTACATCAAATACCTTAGGTACTTTTTCAGCCTTGAGCTGCCTCACCACCTCTCCCTGCTGTGCAACACGTTCATACAGGTCTGAAGATTTGGAAGATGAAGAGGGGGCCGGAGAAGAGAGGATTGGGGTAGTAGGAGCCATCCCTGGTTTGTAATCCTGACCAGTCAGCTTTTTAAACTCTGCTTTCAGAGCCAGCAGCTGTTTCACTGCTGCGTCAATCTGGTCCTAGTGCCATTAAAAAAGCAGTTCTTTAGTCGGAAGGCTCTAATGGGCAATTTGACTGGCATGCCAATGGGTGGATGACAAAAGACAGAATGTTGTGAACAAATAGTGGATAAGGGACACGGCAACTCAGAACATACGAGTATGAGGACAAATGAAAATGCAACACCAACACATTAGTGTAGTGAATACAAGCAGTTTTGGACGGGCAGTATTGCTATACAAGACTAAAGAGCAATCCACTTAGCATTAGATCAATTATAGTAGTTTATACCTTAGGAGCCTTCTCCGCCTTGAGCTTTCTAACCAGCTCTCCTTGCTCAGAAACACGTGTGTACGGACAGGTGGAAGAGGCTGTTGGTGCGGCTGTTGGTGCAGCCGATGGTGCTGGGGTGGATACTGGTGGAGTCATGCCTGGTTTGTACTCCATACCAGTCACCTGCTTAAACTGTGTCTGCAAAAATAAAATGATGCAAGTATGATTTAATTGTAAAGATTTATTCTAAAATTTTGTTTAAAACGTACCTTCAGAGCCAAGAGCTGCTGGACAGCCTTGTCTACATCTTCTTTTGGTGCCTTAGCAGTCTTTAACTGGCGCACGGCATCTCCCTGAGCCACAATGCTTGAGAACAGACCACTGGCTGAAACTGAAGCTGGAGCAGGGGCAGGAGCTGCTGGTGATTGTGAGGCTGTCTTGGTTGCGGAGGTCTGAGCGTTTAATAACAATGACATTTACTAAATTAGCATTGTTCATGTTAATGCAGGTTACACAAATGCAGCATGTAATATAAAAGCTGGTGTACCTAACTTTTCTTGTTAAAAGTTAAAATCAAGAAAACCAGAAGTACAAATTCAGTCAATTGTATAAGAACTGCTAAAAGAGGCTTTCTTACTGTATTGTTTGGAGCCTGACTCTTGTTCTTATCCTTTGACCCAGCTGTTGGCATTTCCTTTGTATGACCATCAGGAATGTAGAAGAGGACACAGGGGCTCTCCTTGCAGCTGTTGGGGCTATCAATGTGCATGGTCACCGTTAAGACAGCTTTACAAACTTTACTGACTCAATTAACAACGAATTGACCATTTCCTTTACCTCACTGGCTCATATGGCTGATCACAAATGTAAAAGCCACGCCTCTGGAGCTGTACAATGTCTCCTTTTTTTAGGTTCTTCAGACAGGGGTCTCCAAGCATCTTTTCCTCAGACTATGACAGTAAATTGATATAATAAAATACAAATCAGAGAACCAAATTAGTCACTGAACATCATAGGCATAGGATGTCTTCAACAAACCTTGCTATTCTTGTTGATGTAGTCCTTAAAGTCATCATCTTTGCCCAGGACTGCTTTGGTGATTATAGGCTGGTAGTTGACACAAACCGTTGGCAGCAGAGGGGCGCTGTTTGTTTCAGCCAGCCAGGTGATCTTTGTGGTCTTCTTGTAGTCTGTATTCTCAAGGTTCAGACGAGCCTCCATGGACAGAACCTTCCCGTCAGCAGCTCTAAGTAAGAAAATTCAGTGCTTATAAAGGCCACAGGAATACTGCATTAAATATGTTGCTTCATCCATACTTGTTAATCCTTGTGATGATGAGGTTGCCCCAGTTGATGAAAGTTACCATCTCACCCTCAGAGAATGTTTCAGCATCTGCTCCTTCAATCAAAACCCGTGGCCCATACCAAACTTCCTTCATTCCTACATCAGCATTCTACGTACAAACAGAAAGTGATAAAAACGCATCCTTCTGCAAATCAGCATAGCTAACATGGTAAAATTACATTTCTGACCTTGGGATGTTTTGCAATTTCCTTCTTCTCCTCTGTGGCTCCAGGAATAGACACAGGAACCACGTATGAGCTGGACAGGGCTGTGTACCTGGGGGCTACTGGATCAATAACCTAACACATACAATAAAACAATTAGTCAAACAAATTACATGCATAACTCAAAGGGAATACATAAAACAAAATGATAGAAATGTTTAGCCATATATATGTAACAAAACAATACAATTATAAAAGGAGGATAGAAATGAAAACTCATGACATGATATAAGCTTGTGTACAGCAATAAAAAAAAATCTCCATTGGTGAGCAAATTATAGCCTTAATCCCTTTATCTAAACACAATTGCAAGTATTATTTATGGCAGTCTGCTTGGCTTATAAAAGAAACAAAATGTACCCATGGACATCAAACAAAATAAGACAATGACAATAGTTTTGAGAGAAAAATTGGAGGGCAGATGGAGTACCTTCAGACAGCTAATTGGCAGCTTGGAAACACAAGAGTGAGATGCCATTTAATGGAAGGGGAGACAACAGAGGAAGAGACATGTCTCAAGTGAATGGACCACTAAGATTTTGGAGTCTCTTGTGCATTACTAAACAGTGAATAGTGAATTCAACTGTCTGAAGAAAGCAAGTTTTAGTTGGTCAACATGCATGTTAGAGTTAAAGCACAGGAGTGATATTTTTATTTGATTAAATTTAAAATATCTTTAAACAGACGGCAAAGCAACATATGTCAGCAATGACACCAATAAACATAATGAATAATGATTCTGATGTTCATGCCAAATACAAAGATACAAAAATAAATGCAATGAAGATGACTTTTTGTTAATAATGGTCAGTTGAGGAGGACAGTACAGAAAAAGAGATGTCCAAAAATAATTTAACCAGCCAAGCAGAGCCATTCCAGATGTAATGGACGCTACAATGGTGCGAATATCGAGAACACTTAAAACAAAATGTACCTTTTTATTGAATGCCCAAATCTTGTCCCATTCCATGTTCACCACAGATCTGGAGCCACCCTGGATGAAAAAAGCATTTAAATGTTTAAAAATAAGATCAAACGCATAAATGCAGACCGAAGTAGACCACATTTTTAGAATAGTGGAAACACACCTGAGCAGCTATAAACTGTTTCAAGCCCTCCACAGTCATTCCTCTTCTAAGCACTCCTCTCACTGTAGGGAAGCGGGGGTCATCCCTGTATAAAACATTGGAGCAATGATAGAAAAAAAGTTCAATTAAAAGAAATTACTGAAATTATGTGTATGCTTAGTGCTTACCATCCATCAACATATCCCTGGTCAACAAACCAGGTGAGTTTCCTCTTGGATAGAACTGTGTTGTTAAGGTTGAGTCGGGCATACTCCCAGATGTAGGGCTTCCTGATACCCAGAGCGTTGATAAACCAGAAGTACTGGTCATCACGGTCATGGTACTCTGTGGTCCTGAGAGCATGGGTTACTCCTTCCACACTGTCCACAATTGGGCATGCAAAGTCGTATGTGGGATAAACTCTGCAAAAATAAGATAAAGTGTTCAATATTTGCTAAATAACTATTTTAAAGTTATTCTATATCAACAAAGTCAACTACTTGTAAGTGCTTCTGGTGCGGGGGTGTGGTGTGTTCTTGCAGCGGTAAAGCGTAGGGTCCCTCATACAGCCATTGTTGGAGTTCATGTCCATCTTGGCCCTCATACAGCAAGTCTGCCCATATTCTGTACCCTCTTTCATCTCAGACCACATTTTCATATTCTGCTCCAAAGCTGCAGAAGACAGAAAGTGCCCTATAAACTAATATGTTCCAGTTTAACAAGTGCACATGGTTGTCTCTATCACAACATACTGTTGTTACGGCATTTTGACTCAATACGCTGCTCTCTCTCCTGTTTCATCTGCTCTGGAGGAGTGTCGTCAATGTATGCCTTGCCCTCTGCAAGAAGCTTCTCGGCAAAGGCCATTATAGCAGGGAAATGATCACTGGTGTAGGTGAACTGATCTGGTTTGATCTGGAGCATTGCAACGTCTTCCAGGATTACCTAAAAATACAGTTAAAAGTTAAGTTTTTTGACACCTCATCTTGAGACTAAATTAAATTAAAGATAGCGCTCTAACCTTCTCAAAGTCCTCTTTTTCCTTCTCGGGATTAGTGTCATCAAACCGCATGATGAGCTTGCCTTTGAATGTCAGCTGGTAGTGTTGGTTAAGCAGAGCGGCCTTAGCATGGCCAATATGCAGATATCTACACAGAAAAATAGACAGTAGTATAAAACAAGCATTACACTAGTGTCATAATATCACAAATCAGAAAATCCTTTTAATCTCGTCTTACCCACTGGCCTCAGGAGGGAAGCGAACGACAACATTGCCCATTTCAGCTCCTGGCAATTCAACAAACTTTCCAACATCCTGCTTCTTTTCCTTCTCCAAAGACTGAAAATAACAAAAAAGTATCTTTTTATATATTCACATTCATATTATTTATATATTTTATTTTTACTATATCTACTTATCGTTTGATACCTGACAGATGGAGCAATTATTTTTTTTTGGGGGGGGGTTAGTATTTACTGTAGGTACTTTTTCTATTGAGGAACATTTTTATTCCTGTACTACAATAAGATTTGAGCTGTAGAGGGTTGAATAACTAACTTCTATGACTATTAACAGTATCAATTATTTATTGCAACTCATGATCATTAACAATACTGTATATATAGAACAGTTTGAGAGGAATCCTGCTTTAGGGCATTGTTTCAGTGTTAGAATGGCATTCAATATTATCATTTCTCGTCTATTTCCTTCAGCAATACATTGTACTTCAAAATGTTTTATCATAACAGGCCTAAGTAGCATTAGGATCTAAAATTTACTTACACCTGATCTGGCTTCTGGGGCTTTTTTACCAACATACTTATTGCCCACAGATGAAAAAGGGACCTGCGCATTCAGGAAGGAGAACCAGCGATTGACATGGGTGAACGTTTTTCCCTTGTTTGGCCATTCTCTATGACCTGAAACAAAATTTAGAACTTGTAGTGCAGCATTTCAAAAGCAACAGGTTATGTAATGTACATTCCACCACATTATAGAGGTCTCAAACCTTTAAGGGCAGCCCAGACAGACAGATCAGCCAGGGTGAGGGAATGTCCAACCAAGAAGGTCCGCAATGACAAGGCCTTGTCCAATTCACAAAGGGCTGCAGCCAAATCTATTTGACAGCACAGACGACGAGCACTGAACTCCAACCAATGATCAACCTGAAGAAGAAAGCACACTATATTAACATTTATGCAAGAAGGATATTTCACTTTTCACTATTTTTCATTTTGAGCATAATCACATCGCTTACCTCAGTCTGCTCCATCATGTCTGCTCCATAGAGGCCAAGGGCTGGAGCTACGCGAGCCAAGTAGCGACTAATGGAGTTGGCATCATTGAACTGGATAGCGCTAATGAGTGACACAATGTGAGCTGTAAATATCATACATGATATATAAAAAATATGTAACAATAGTTTTTACTCACTCTGACACATGAAGCTTTGTGTCTTTGCCTTCCTCCACTGATAATTGGACAGTCCCTTTCACGTGTTCTGCAGCCAGGAGAGCACCTTTGGCCGAAAGAATAAAATGTAATGTGAGGACTTGAAGATACTGAATATCAGCTCATACAGAAACATACTTTTGACTGAAAAGTCAGAAAGCGGACAATAGTAGCAACATCAGTCTGGAGTTGCTGTACACGGTGTATGAATTAGTGTTGTCACAATACGGTACTACAATTTGAAAACAATTTTGATACTAAGAATAGGAATAGACTCAACACTCAATAGGATTTTGATACCACAGGGATACTTCCAAATAACTCTTACTTTAGGCAATACATGCAACTTTCAACACAAAATAGCAGTACGGTTACCTTTATTACTTTATGATCTTATACTAGCTCTGATAAAGTTTTTAAGAGTGAGAAAGCACACTATATTAACATTTATGTAAGAAGGATATTTCACTTTTCACTATTTTTCATTTTTCATTTCTAGCTCACTTATAATTATAAAAAGGGCACTCAAGACAATAGATTTAATAAAAGCTCAAAACAAAGTAGTAAACAAAGTAATATTGTGCTAAAATATTAAACTGAAAGTGTAAATATGCAATTTCACGTTATTTATTTATCAGAACAAGGAAGAAAGTCCAGTTTGGCAGACGTTCAATCAACAGCAACATTTGGTTTCAAGGAGCTTGCATCAGCCAGCTGACCCAGTTCAACCAAAGAACTGCTACAACTGGAATGTCTCCTTTGTTCACAAGCAAACATTATAAATAACCTGACTTTATTTTGCCACATTTATGTATATGTCTAAACGTTTTTGTATTTGATAGAACTGCATCACAGAATTACAATCAGTCTCAAAAATCTGTAGCCTGAGCCTCCATGTCCACGGTATCCTTGTATTTTAGTTGCTTGGCACGTTTGAATGGTGCTAATATCGCGTTGTAGCAAATATATGCACATTTACGTGTGTGTAAGGATTGGAAATTAACGACCATAGATATGCATTCCCATGGCCCTGGTTATGACAGTGCCACGACGGCATTCAGCTTAGCTCTGCTAGCCCCAGACTGGAGCCGGTGCGCAGTAGCATTTATGCAATAATACAACAAAATTAAAATGATTATGCCATTATTGGGATACCACAATACTCTAATGATATGTTGTAATGATAATGCTGTTCTAATCATGTAAAAATAAGAGGGTTAAGAAGTCAACATTGTGGTGCATGTATCAGTTGAAGTTGGTGGTTGACACGCTGTCATGATGGGACTCTTATGCTAACAACTACTAGCAGGTAAACTAAACTCCTGAACGAACACGAATGAGCACAACTTACCCAAAGGAGGATTGCTCGGATTGATAGTTAGATTTAACGCCATGCTGTGATGTTGTATTTCACAGGATATAAGACGCTGGCCAGCAAAAGTCTGCAGAAAGACCAAAGCTTCCTCACACACACCCACAGACAAGGCAGACCTAAAGAGCACACTCCACAACGTGCTCGCTCCTCCAGCTCCTGCACGCCCTCTACTGGACAAGGAATGAAAACAGATAAAACATCATGAAACAAATGTGGATAAACTAATTAGTGAGACATGAATCCAAAATAGCAAACATATATCTGTACAACCAGAAGCACACGTTCAAGGAAGTTAAAAAGGTACTTTTTTTCTTCAAAATATTTATTTATTTATTTATTTTTTTAAACACATTAAACACAGACAACATGGTACCCTCAAAAACAAAAAAACAAAACAAAAACAAAAAACAAATTAACAAATTATAATTTTATAACAATTGAATATACGTTCATTTGAAAACATAAATTATCCTGAGAGAAAGAGCAATTTTTATACAGATTCAATTCCACATACAACCAGTCTTCTACATTCCATATTTTTATCATTATTTTATAGGCAATTATTTTATTATATATTTATTTCTGTTGGTCCTCTTCTTGTCCTCTTTTTGGCTCATGTTCCTACTCCGTAACACGCGGGGGCGCTATTGCACTAACGAGTTTAGCGCCAAGAATAACACCGCCACGAGGAAGAGCCCATGCACCTTATTGCTTTTGTTTTGTTTCGTGCATGTTTTGTGCACTTCATCGCCGCATCTCTCCAAAACGAGGTAACAATCACGCTTCCCAAAGAAAAAACGAATGCAAAGATAGAAGAACATCTACCGACAGTTGTTTTTGCACGAATCTACGGCCTTGCATCTGGGATAATAAAGACAGTGCAAAGTAAGTGAAGATTTTCTATGGGGAAAACTTTGTGCTGTTAGTTGATTTAACTGTCTAAAGGGGCTACAAAAAAAAGGTTGAGGGTACATTATCTCAACACGTTTTCTCGTGGAGATGTTACTGCTTTAACTGAAATTTTAAACGTACCTATCTTGTATTTATTCATTCATCATACTGTGGAACATTCCAAGGAAATCATTAGACTATATGCAGACTAGCAAGACCCTCTGTCAGAAAAGCTACATAATGCACTTTTAAGAGTTACCAAACATTACATAAAACGTATGTCATGTGTCAAACTTTTTATGACCTGTGTTTTTCCCTTAGTAGGTTATGTCTCAAGAAAGTCAACATGGCAAGTGGAGCATCTCTAGTAGTGAAGATGAAGATGAACGCCTTCCTCCTTCTGGAACAACAACAAAAAGTGACAAGACCACAATTTTGCAGTCTCCATCACCCCCTAAAACAGACTCAGTTTCGATCAAAGTAGACATTAAACCCGAACAATGTGACACTTCCACATCTTCACTTTTTATTGGGTCTGAGGCCAGAAAGTCTGCTGCCTCAAACCAAGTGAACCCTGTCAAGTTTGAAACCAGTCCATCGCTGGCTGGAAAGAGAAAGAAAGCGGTGCCAGAGGGGTCAGGGTGGGCTCTGTCTGATAGTGATGACGATGATGATGCTGACGTTAAGAAGAAAACTATCAACAATAATATCCCTAAGAAAGAACCTTCAAGCCCTCAAGCCAAAAAGCAGAAGGTAGCAAATGAACGTCCACCCAGTCCCCATGGTCGCGTGTACTACGTAGATGAGCCAGAAGACTTTTTTGAATCCACATTCCCCAGTCTAAATGACACCTATGGCTTCTATCTCAACAAAGTCACTGGGCTGGACCAAAAGTACAACAGCGGCGCACTGCACATCAAGGGTGAGTGAGTATTTTAACATTAAACCAATAAATATTCATGCATAATTAAGAAGTGTATTATGCCTTTTTGTATAATTGTAGACATCCTTTCACCATTGTTTGGAACGTTGAAGGAATCTGTTCAGGTAATTATCTTTATGTTTAGAGGTGGGAGATATATTAAAAAATTAATATCTTCAAAATAACCATATCAATATTATTCAACATTACAAGAAAATATAGTCTATAAAACAAATAAAAGGGCTGCAAAAAGCGTACATTAAGAATAAAAATAAAACTAATCTGCTGTGTAATCTTCGAAACACTGGTATATTTATTATCTTGTTTGTTAACACTTTTACAGTCATTTCATTCTGTGCAATACTTCAACCTAAAACAACTTTTACAATCTAATGGATAGCCAGAATATTATCATACAGACAATACTGAGATCAGAATTTAAGTTGATATCACCCATTCCTAAGCATATAACTTATTCTACTTACATTGAATATCCTTATGTCTTCACATTGCATTTTGCTTTTTCATATAGTTCAACTACTGCTTTGATGTGGCTTGGATGGTTAAGCAATACCCAGAAGAGTTCAGGTAAATACATTTTTTTTTAAAAACATGATAAAAGTCGTGCATTGTGTTGTGCAAGACTAAATGATCACTACTTTGTATTTACAGAGACCGTCCGGTTCTCATTGTCCATGGAGACAAAAGAGAGGCCAAAGCTCGGCTTGTCCGAGATGCTCAACCCTATCCTCATGTTAAATTATGCCAGGTAAAATTCCACTTGACTTTTTTCTAATAACCTTTTCAGTTTTTGCATTTCACAACCGTTCTTAATTTTTGTAGGCTAAATTGGATATTGCGTTTGGAACTCACCACACGTAAGTATTTCAGGAAATACTATTTGTTTTATTATCTGCGTTGCATTGCTGTAAGTTAACAATAAATGCAACAGTTCAATTTTAGACTGGTATTTGCCTGTTTATGATATAGGAAGATGATGTTGTTGTGGTATGAAGAGGGTTTTCGAGTCATAATTCTGACATCCAACATGATTAGAGCGGACTGGTATCAGAAAACTCAAGGGTGAGCACGTTTGGTGTTGGAATTTGTTTTTTTTTTTAAATTAGTTTTAAAACCATGCTTTTGTCTTTTTAAACATCAGGATGTGGATGAGTCCTCTATTTCCACGGTTACCAAAGGGCAGCAGTAATACAGGTGAGTCACCCACCTTCTTCAAAAGGGATTTGCTTGAGTATCTTGCAACATACAGAGCACCTGAACTTGAGGAATGGATGCAACGTATCAAAGAACATGACCTTTCAGAGACTAGGTAAATTTACAGAAGTTTAAGCCTTATTTTTTTATATTATTGTAAAATAAAAACAAACAAATCTGTTTTAGAGTATATTTAATTGGCTCAACTCCAGGGAGGTATGTGGGAGCAGACATGGATCAATGGGGCCATCTCAGGCTGAGAAAGGTATTACTTTTTTATGTTTTAAAAGTACCCACTAGACTATTATGGAGTTGTATAATTAAACCATTATAATGACATCATTTTAAAAACAGTTTTGTTTTGTATTTTTTAAGCTTTTGTATGACCATACTATACCTATTCCTGATGAAGAACAGTGGCCTGTTGTTGGTCAGTTTTCCAGCATTGGATCCATGGGAATAGACAAAACCAAATGGTTGGCAGCAGAGTTTCAACGCACATTAACTACTCTGGGGAAGTCCTCTCTCCGGTCAGATCCCCCTCTTTATTTGGTATGTCAGAAGACGTTTGTCTCATGATTAGCTAAAAACTAAGTAACTCAACAATATTCACTGCACCACCCTTTTGCAGCTGTATCCATCAGTAGAAGATGTGCGGACAAGTTTAGAAGGGTATCCAGGTATGTTTGACTTAATTTGCCATATATACACTCACCTGAAGGATTATTAGGAACACCATACTAATACAGTGTTTGACCCCCTTTCGCCTTCAGAACTGCCTTAATTCTACGTGGCATTGATTCAACAGGGTGCTGAAAGCATTCTTTAGAAATGTTGGCCCATATTGATAGGATAACATCTTGCAGTTGATGGATATTTGTGGGATGCACATCCAGGGCACGAAGCTCCCGTTCCACCACATCCCAAAGATGCTCTATCGGGTTGAGATCCGGTGACTGTGGGGGCCATTGTAGTTCAGTGAACTCATTGTCATGTTCAAGAAACCAATTTGAAATGATTCGAGCTTAATGATATGGTGCATTATCCTGCTGGATGTAGCCATCAGAGGATGGGTACATGGTGGTCATGAAGGGATGGACATGGTCAGAAACAATGTTCAGGTAGCCCGTGGCATTTAAACGATGCCCAATTGGCACTAAGGGACCTAAAGTGTGCCAAGAAAACATCCCCCACACCATTACACCACCACCAACCTGCACAGTGGTAACAAGGCATGATGGATCCATGTTCTCATTCTGTTTACGCCAAATTCTGACTCTACCATTTGAATGTCTCAACAGAAATTGAGACTCATCAGACCAGGCAACATTTTTCCAGTCTTCAACTGTCCAATTTTGGTGAGCTCGTGCAAATTGTAGCCTCTTTTTCCTATTTGTAGTGGAAATGAGTGGTACCCTGCTGCTGTTGTAGCCCATCCGCCTCAAGGTTGTGCGTGTTGTGGCTTCACAAATGCTTTGCTGCATTCCTCAGTTGTAACGAGTGGTTATTTCAGTCAACATTGCTCTTCTATCAGCTTGAATCACTCGGCCCATTCTCCTCTGACCTCTAGCATCAACAAGGCATTTTCGCCCACAGGACTGCCGCATACTGGATGTTTTTCCCTTTTCACACCATTCTTTGTAAACCCTAGAAATGGTTGTGCGTGAAAATCCCAGTAACTGAGCAGATTGTGAAATACTCAGACCGGCCACACTCAAAATTGCTTAAATCACCTTTCTTTCCCATTCTGACATTCAGTTTGGAGTTCAGGAGATTGTCTTGACCAGGACCACACCCCTAAATGCATTGAAGCAACTGCCATGTGATTGGTTGATTAGATAATTGCATTAAGGAGAAATTGAACAGGTGTTCCTAATAATCCTTTAGGTGAGTGTATGTATGTATATGTGTGTATATGTATATATGTGTGTGGTTATGTGTGTGTGTGTGTGTATATATATATATATATATATATATATATATATATATATATATATATATAAATTATACACCAGCCTTCTCTGTGGCTGGTCCCAAACTGTGGAACGCGTTGCCCCTGCACCTTAGACAGGCTGAGTCACTCTCTACTTTTAAATCAGCTCTTAAAACGCACTTTTTCTCTTTAGCTTTTCATTGATATGTTGACTTTTATAGTGTACAGTTTGTAGTTATTTATTTGTATGTCTGTCATTTATCTGTGTTTTTAAAATGTCTGTTGTGTACTGCACTCTGGTTAACTCTGTTGTTTTTAAAGTGCATTAGAAATAAAGTTGGATTGGATGTATATGTCAGTATAAATTGTTATATAAATTGCCATACATTTTGTTTAGCGGGAGGTTCGCTTCCATACAGCATTCAGACAGCTCAGAAACAATTATGGCTTCACTCTTTTTTTCAGTAAGTTTTTCTTCCAGTTTAAAATATTCAGTTTTTCATGAGTCAAAACAGACGTAAGTTTTGAAAATAAACAAGAAAACATGTTTTTCAGCCGGTGGAAGGCAGACACAACTGGGAGGACTCATGCTATGCCTCACATTAAGACATTCATGAGAGTTTCTCCAGATTTCTCTGAGCTGGCCTGGTATTGTATAACAAGGTATGTATTGTTTAGGGTTTATTAGCTTGACTTTTAATCTATTTACATAATGACCGTATTGTTATAATGCTGCCAGTCTTCATGAGCTTTTAACCATCTCTCCATATTGCATGTTTAAAGTGCAAACTTATCAAAAGCTGCATGGGGTGCCCTGGAGAAGAACAACACACAGATAATGGTCCGGTCGTATGAGCTGGGAGTTCTCTTCCTGCCCTCAGCCTATGTAAGAATCATACTTTACCCACTGTTTGAATGTGAAATAAAGGTATAGTAAAATTTTGTCTGTCTCAGAATATGAAGACATTCCCTATACAGAGAAATCCCTTTCCTGTTTCTTCACCTTCCACTGGATTCCCTGTACCCTTTGACCTTCCTCCAATAAGTTACACCTCTAAAGGTATCTGACAGCTTACACCCAACAGTGACCTCTAGTGGGGAGTCAGTCATTAAACTTCTTTAGGAAACTTGATTAAACATATTTTTTCACACAACTGTTTGTTTACAGATCAGCCATGGATCTGGAACATAGCGTACACCCAGGCCCCGGACACACATGGTAATGTCTGGGTCCCTTCATGAGTGCATTTATGAAGTCCTTCCACTAGACACTAGAAGACTCTAAGATGATTAGAGTCCTCTGAAATATTTTTATGTTTAGACTTACATTATGTAAAAATATATATTTTTAATCATTTCTGTTTGCTGTTGGACGTCATGTGTAGATTTTGTGCAAATAAACAGTCACCACTTTTAAGTGTATTCAGTTTTTTTTCAGCATCCTGAAAAGTGACGCTCAAAAAATCCAAATGTAGCCTGTACATAATTTGATGCAAATATTGTTATATATGTAAAAAGGAAAGTAAAAGCTGTGGACAAAATTACTTTCCAACTTATTTGGTCTCACTGCATAGGTCTCACTTTAAAAAAGCAAATTCCATGTCTTTCTTTTTTGTGATTGGAGACATGGGGTCATTGGGTTTACATAGCAAACACAATGTGTCATGGAGAGTGCTTTGTACTGTATATGCATACAGTATGTGGAATGTGGTGAAGTCAACCCAGTCCATAAAATGGATTATACATCCACGAAGCAAACCCACGGACTAACCCTCACCATGTATTTTTCATTTGCGTTTGTATAGGCTACTATCATAGTTACATTGCAGCACGGCAGCAATAAGCAGCTTTACGCATGTTTTGGTCGGTTTTCACATAGATGACAAAAGAAACTGCGATTCCCATCGGTCTTTGCGGTATTATATCATGGCGCCTGTCTGCCGGACAAAAGGCGAATGTGTCTGACGGAGGATTGAAACCCAATTAGAAACAGAGGAGACATTTTGGGGGAACTAACTGTGTCCGTCTGGCCCGGTGCCCCGACGAAGAGCACATATGATCCAAAAATAATCTCTAGGGGCCCTTTGACTGGAATATTAAGGTAAGTTTAGTCGATCGGATTCTGCTATAGCGATGTTAGAGCGTAATGTTGCCAGTTTCATTTCCCCGGTATGGAGAACTGAGCCGAAAAGTCCTCAAAAATGGGCTGTGCTCCGCCGCTGTAGTTTGCGTCTTGTGCACAGATTTCCTCCACCTATAGACAGCCTGTGTCGAGTAGGAAAATGTCTTTTTTGAGAGATGCGTGCATATTTAGACGATCGGCGTCAACAATTCACACTTAGATGCCAAAGTTTTCATTTGCAATCTGTGCATGCTGTACCATAGTAAATTAGAGCCAACGATGTCTAATAATACACGTATGACATGTAGCATTTAGCTTGCTTGATGTTTTTTTTAGTATGCTAATCCTTTTCAAAAATAACTGTATTTGTACAGTATGTTACAGTGCACTCAATTGAAACATAATCTACGGACTATTTCATCCGTGATCATGCAAACTCAGTCCAGATAAAGTGGACTTCGCGAGTTTAGTTAATCACAGTAAACTTTTGGCTCCTGACTTTCAATGCCACGTCCAGACTACTCTTGGGGTTAGCCTATATGTAGAACAGACAAACACATCTCAACTCAAAAATAGCTGCACTAGACGTGTGCTGTCTTCTCTGCACGTTGAAGTAAATAATTGCAGTCTAAAGTGCATGTAGCCTTATAAAAACCCTGCTTACCCACAGCATGATGTTTTGGAACTTTCTACTGGGGTCAGAGGTCAAGTTCAGAGCAGCACCAGTGAACCCTGAACGTGTTAATAGTTTTACCCAGCAACACCTCCAAAGAGTGAAGGCAGCAGGGAGGACGTGGTCTTAAGGTTCAATGCCATAAAATCTTAAATTACACTGAATTAAGGATTAATACAGAAACTAATATTAGTTAATGTAGCATATCTGACTGATGAATGTAGGTTATAGACCACCAGCTATTGCATCTATTTATAGACAGTTTGTATAGCCTAAACCTACACTCCCTTTAACCCAAAACCATACTATCGGAAACATTTTGTGACTGCTTTTTGAAACTGTATCTGCTTCAGACAGTTTATTTGATAGTTATAACAAGTTATGATGCCTGTTATCATTCCATAAAGTTGCAGTATAGTTTGGACTAGAAACTTTAAGACACACATGCCATTGTATTGCTGCTATGAATAATTGGTGATAAACTTAGTATGAATACACACAGCAAGCTTTAATGATCTGCTCTACATAAAGTATTCCAAAAATAAAAGATGCACAGTTAAAATGATCTTGTACGCCCTTTTTTCTGCGGGACGATATTGATCTTATGTATCTGCATGAGTCATCCTCTGCAGCACAGACACAAAGTATGGAGTTCAGCTGCCGGAGATGTAAATTTTTCTTGGCATTTTTCCCAAGATGCACACACACACACACAGTCTGTAGACTCCCTCCATTTTGCCGCCTGCTTCATGTAAGTGTTGACTTTAGCATTGCAGTGTGCACATTTTATTGCTCTGCCAGCCTGCTTTTTTTCTTTGGCTTCACAGAAGACACATGTGATGACTTATTACATTATATGCTTTTTATAACATTCTTTAGAGGAGAAAAATGCATCACAAGATGTGTATTAAAATGCCAGCTGGATAAAAATGGAAAAACCCAAAGCTCTAAAAAAAGGCATATGATTAAGGCATGCTGCGCACGCACACAGATAATAACTCTATTTGGGTCGCCGACATTTCTATTATAATGAAAGCTCTCTGCACAAGAAGACATGCAGAACATTGTCTGTGTGTTTAAATCTGCTCCAGGAATCTAAAAGAGGGTCTGTTACTTCTATAGGTTTGTTGCTCATCACATGGTAGAAAAAAATGCTAGATTTCTGAGGTTTTATTTCAACGCATTCCTCAATACATTAGTTATACTTGTTCTTCAAGCACATACTGTATTTGTTGCTTTGTGGCAGCTGGTCTGAATTTGAGATGCAGCAATAAATAAGTGTTGAAAAAAACAAGAAAAAAGGGATCTGGTAAAGGATCTAACCCATCAGAAAGTTGATGTGTCCATTTTGGCACATTTCACTTACTTGAGTACTACTGTATAGCCAGTCCTTTTTTTTTTAGATCTGCAACTATTGTAACATTTGTTAATTGTTTAATCTGGGAATTCCTTTTTTGATTGTTTTTAGATTGTTAAAGGCCTGTGAATATAAGATTTTTGTCAAGTCTTACGAAAGTGGTGTTGCTCCACTTTTTTACTCCACTTTTTATTTTTATTTCTTTATCTATCTTTATTTATACAGGGGAGCCGAATGAGAGCACTTGGGCTCTCTTTTTCATGGGTGCCCTGTTTAAAATACAATACAAGCAGAAGTCTGTATAAAACATTAAAAACAGGTGCAGGTGTGTGTATAAAAGTTACCAGATTATTAAATTGTGACTGTGTCACAAACATATCCAGCTTTGCTTTTCCTTGGAGTGTATTCCATTTTTGTAAAGCAAAACAGCTAAAAGCTCTCTTTCCTATCTCGGTTTTGGTGCGGCTAGTCCTTAGTCATTGATACCTGAACATTTAATACCAGATCACATGACTGTATAAGTCTAACAAACAGGTGAAGCATTCTGGCAGTTTTTGAAATAGTCCCTTATAGATACATTTCATACAGTGCTGTTCTCTTCTAACAGACACTTTTTCATAGAGAATACAGTGATGGGTTTCAAACCCATCACCTGTAATAAAACGAAGGGCAGAGTTTTAAAGTAGAGGCTGATGTCTGCATGTACACCACATCCCCATAATCCACTACATAAAGGAAGATTGCTTGCACTATTTCTTTTCTGTAATTTATTGGGATACAATAATTGAAAAATAAAATAAATACAAATAAAATTATAATTTAGATTTTAAACTGTTTTTAAAGGATAAGTTTTCATCAAGCCAAAATCCAAGATATTTATAAATGTCGTCTCTTTCACTGGATGTACCATTTAGTGTATAAAGATTTGTAGCTTGCACAGTACTTCAATGTTTTTCAGAAAAAAATCGTATACCTAGTTTTATTTGCATTCAAAGAAATTTAAGATTTATGAGGAAATTTTGGATTTCATTAAAATCTTGTTGCAGCTTTAAAGCACCTAATCAGCAGAGGGAGCACTTGGATACAACACAGCATCATCTCCATATAAATGCATATGGTTTTCTTCTAAATTGTAACCAATAGAATTTAAAAAAATATATAGTAAAAAGTAGGGGGCCCAAAATTGAGCCTTGGGGCACTCCTTTACTTAAAGTTAGAAAATTTGATTTAAAACCATTGGCTACTGCTGTCTGGGTTCTGTTTGATGGATAATTTTGGAACCAGTTACATGTAGCATTGTCAAATCCAATCTGCTTCAGACGCTTCAAGGACTCCATGATCCACTGAATCAAAAGCTTTAGTTAAATCAATAAACAGAGATACACAATGTTGTTTTAGGACATCATGGATAGCATGTAATAGATTTTTCTAGATTTTTCAACAAAAACACAAAATGCAAAATCCAAAATTTCTGGTCACTGTGTCATTTAGATATACAATATTATGGGTCTAAGCATATTTTGGATAATGATTATTTGATTAATAAATGTGTGACATTTATTTTAATTATCACTGCAAAGTTCTAGTCTCAATGTATTTATCATAATTTGTGTAAATATTGCTCATGTGAATGTGTGTTGTAGGATGTTCCAGCAGTGTGAGGAGCCTCGGTTCACCATCGAGCAGATCGACCTGCTGCAGAGGCTGCGGAGGACAGGGATCACCCAGGCTGAGGTGCTGCATGCTCTGGACACCCTGGAGCACCTGGACCGGCAGCATGGACACAAACTCCCCCACAAGCCCCCATACCTGCCACCTCCATCTTCCCTGTCCTCGTCCAACCCAGCTGCGTCCTCATGCTCCATGTCCACTGCCACCCAGACCAGCTTCCCAAACAGCCGGGTCCCACTGTCCCCCAGCAACGCCTTCGATAGCACCTCACCTCCGCTCCCGGTGCCTGTAGCCTCGCCCGTCACCATGGCAGCTCACAACGGCCTGGTGGCTGTGACCAATGGGAAGCTTTCTCCTCCGCGCTTTCCTCTCGGTGTGGTTAATGCCAGCGTGGTGCCCCCTGTCTATGGCTTTGAAGTGAATGAAGAGGAGATGGATATTGAGGACAAAGTGGAGGATCTCATGAGGTTAGAGCTGGGTGGACAAAAATGCTGTGTTCTCTTTTGCTTCTTTTGGATTATTTGGCTGTGTTGACAGTGACATGAATGTTTAGTCATAAATTCATCCAGCCACTGGTTTAGTTCAAATTGTTGTTTTGTTAAGCCAAATAAATATAGTATCATTTGGAACTGGTGTCATATGAAAACTACTGGCCAAAATAATGAAATAATAATGAATCATATTTTCTATTAATTCCACAAAAACGTTCTCAAAGTCTGGAACTGCATTGTTGCGCCCTGATCTTTCTCTGAATCTAAATATGATTATGGCTTACACATACGCAGTTTTTTCTCATTTGTATTCTGTAGCCAGACGGCTGCAATCAAAGTAGTATTGATTTGAGAGTGTGTGAAGATGAAATCATACCAGATATAGAGCAGCCTCTGATGCCTGAACACATTCATCTAATGCTATTCAGTCACATGGAAAAAGCTGTGCCATTTCTCATACGTGCATGGTCGCCAGAATATTACAACATTGATAAACAATATTTTATCTCTGTCCCTCTGTCTAGAAGGGACAGTGCCGTGATCAAAGATGAGATTAAGTCATTCTTGGCCAGCAGGCGGATCTCCCAGGCTGTGGTTGCCCAAGTAACCGGTGAGTATGGACGGTCTTCATTAAGAAAGACTGTAACATAGTAAAATGCACTCAGTGATCTTGGTCTTTACCATTTCTCAGGGATCAGTCAGAGTCGAATCTCCCACTGGCTTCTGCAGCAGGGCTCTGACCTGAGCGAGCAGAAGAAGAGAGCCTTCTTCCGCTGGTACCAGCTGGAAAAGACCAACCCCGGTAAATCAACAATGATGTTAGCGTATTACCATTAATTTAAGATGATTGCACAAAGATATGTAAATATCTATAACACTTAAAATAATATATTGTTACTTAATAGTTATAGTTAGTTTTGTCTGAAATGTAGCATTTTGCATTTTTAGTACCACAAATTAAATGTGAATTTTTAAGGTTCTTAAAAATTCACATTTAACTTGTATTTAAATTTAAACATTTAAATTTTATACTTTTTTTTTTTTCCAAAAGAAAGAGAAATATGTCCATGGACATTCAATTATTGTGGACTGTGTTGTGATTGTGGGTGAGATGTTAAGGACATATTCATTATTTTGGTGTTTGGTGATGTTTAGGCGCTACCTTGGCCATGCGAGCTGCCCCTTTGGCTTTGGATGATGTGATGGACTGGCACCAAGCTCCACCCCCATTTGTCCCCACACCTGGGGGCTTTCGATTGCGCAGGGGCAGCCGCTTCACCTGGAGGAAGGAGTGTCTGGCTGTTATGGAGAGGTGAGCTGCAAATTTGAAAGAAGACGACAAATGTCATCAAATGTACTTTAAATAAAATGTGCTTATTTGAATATTCCAGTTACTTCAGTGATAACCAATATCCGGATGAAGCCAAGAGAGAGGAGATTGCCACTGCGTGTAATGCTGTTATTCAGAGACCAGGTGACGCACAATTTTGTGTACAATTTTCACAGTATAAACATAAAATATACATTATTCTCCTTAAGAAAATCTGTGTAAATCTGCCCATAAATGCAGTAATGTGTGTATTATAGGAAAAAAGCTGTCAGATTTGGAGAGGGTCACATCTTTGAAGGTGTACAACTGGTTTGCTAATCGCCGCAAAGACTTGAAGAGGCGTGCTAACATTGGTAATGTCCTTAATATTTTGTGTGTTTGTGTTTGTAAAAATAATGTGTATTTAACTAATTTGTCATATCGATGCACTATGGTTAACTGTGTGTTTTTGAAGAAGCATCCATCTTGGAGAGCCATGGCATTGATGTTCAGAGTCCAGGGGGCCAGTCTAACAGTGACGAGGTGGATGGCAATGACTTTCCTGACCAGGTACAAATTCTTTTTAAATAGTTGATCTTGTGGAGAGTTATCTAACTTAACTATATGTGTTTTCACATGGCCTATATGTAATAAAAGTATGTTTGTAATTAGCTACATGTCTGGTAGCAACAGAAACACTTAAATGGTTCTTAGAGTTGGTGTGTGTTCATGTATAGCCTACTGTGCTGCTGCAGGTATGTGAAGTCCCCCTGTTTGACAAAAGAGCTTCAGCGCGGCCGTTTCTTTATGGCCGAGCAGACCTGTCCTCTCCAACACAGGTATGGTTTAATTACGTCTTTATTACATATGTGACAAGTGAAAGAGATAGCTGCATGTATTCAACATCTGCCCTACTCTAGGTCCCCACTCTACTCCCAAGTTGGTTCTCTGCACTGGGCAGAGGGGCCCTGGCTGGGCATCGGAGCTCTCTGATTGGCCGCACTCTGCTCTCAGGGCTGGCCTCTCACTCTGAAGGGGGCAGGTTGTCAGGGGTGTCTTGGTCCCCCCCATCCCCTTCTCTCCAGGATGAAGCCACCATTCACACTGTGTTAGCAGGTCAGGAGCCAGTCAACCTGGAGAAGGCCAATGACGAGCAAGCATCAGCTGCAGCACTGGCCAATCAGAGCAGCCAGGAGGATGACGTCAAGCCAGAAGGTTTGGAGGACGACTGAACGGGTTGGTGCAGATCATGTGCTATTATGCAAGCAGATTTTATAGGAATGTATCAAGTGACGAAATGACCAAAAGCGGTGTAACTATAACCCTGAAATACCTCCCAACCCTACCTCCAACCACCAACCTGCTCCGCTACACTCTATAGATATCACCTTCTTATCCTCCGTAGTTAAAAGTACAAAGCTTCTTGTGCTCCCTTAACAGACTTAACCAGGACATGATGCGTGTGCATCAACAGACCAGGACAACACTGTAATACCTATGTTCAGGGTCCCTCACTGCTACCACAACACAACTAAACCGCCTCAAACATTCATTTGTTATGCGTAGACAATGGCTTTTAAGATTATGTTGCACATTTCTTCATAGTCTAATATATTTCAATCTTCAGTTTAAAGTTCAGCAAAATAAGCTTAGTTTTCCTGCAGACAGAAACACTCAAAAAATGTTGGTATTGTGACTGTCTCTTCTCTCTGCTCCCATGAAATATAAGCTTATAAACTAATAACCATTTATTCATAATACTGAGCTGTCAAAGGTAGCTGAACTGTAGGCAGACTTGTATAAACTGTTAACTCTGGTGTTTAGGCAAAGCAGCTGGCCAGTGCTATGGCCAGTGAGCTGCTAAATACCACCTTCGTGATCACTTATTTATATGCAGTACTACTGTCTTCAGTGTGTATGCATATATCCACGTACAAATGCAGTACATGATTTGTGAGGGTATACACTTTTCAAAGTATAAAGATGTTTGCTTCAAGTGGCATCTCAGTGGCTTGTTGCTAAAATGCAATGATCCATCAGCCAAAGTATTAATATAGAGATTTGTTTTTGTATTGATCATTTTGTGTAAGAATATGTATTAGATATACTCAACGACGCATCAAATGTGTCATTCTGCTTTATTTGTGTTCCAAACACATTTTTATTACTTTGAATATTTTAAAATGACACTATCGTATTGACTGCTCTGCTGACAGCGTGCGCAGTGACCAGATGAGTGACTGCTTCTTTTGGACGAACAATGGATGATTTTTCCAGTGTTTAAATGCAGCCATTGTGGAAGTCCTGCCATTTCTTGTTCATTCCATAGAGTATACATTTGTCTGGTTAGGAAATATTATGGATTGGGTAGTTTAAATAGTTTAAATGTAGAATTAAGAGATATAAAGCAGATGATCTAAAATCATTTACTGCTATCTGCCGGTATGTGCCAAATCTATAAAACTGAAAGATAAGCAGGGCATACACTATAAGTGTTAGTCAGCTGCATAACAAACCAGAATTTGTATAGAACAGTCAGTTGCTTATGTTTTAGCTTTGAGAGTGTCACTTATTAAATCTCACTATAATCACTTTCTAGTGAACATCACAGGAGTTTTAGTGAGCTGATATACAAAGTATGTACAATGTTGTTCAGCACATAAGATGTACTGTACGTCTTTAAGTTGAAGTGCCTTCATATTTACTGCTTGTCATCAGACGATTTGCATAAACAAGGACTTCTGCAATAGTTGTGTACACTTTGAACCTTGTTTCTAAGCCATTTCGGCTTTTACAAATATTTTATCTCTTTAGGTGCTTCATGCTAAGCTACTAGTTAAGATTCAAAACAAATACCTCACCTTTCCTCCGTTGTAAGCTACATCAGGTTCCTCTGCAGCTGTTCAAATGTGAACCCACACTGTTTCAACTCAATGCGCCCTGAAAGGGAAATCATATTTAGGACCAACCAATATGAAAAGGGACAACCCACTGAAAATAGAATTATACATCATACTTGGTCCCACTCCTGATTTTGAATAAATACCTAAGTGTGATGTACGGCAGCTGAGCTGCTCTGTGTGTTACAAGTTCTCATGTCTGAGGCACTGCTGCAGTGTACGTTTTATTTTCACTAGATTTGAAAATGTGTTAAAAACCTCACCAAATCTTCTCTGCCTAGCAGAAGCCTTCAGAAGGGAATTGGATTTGTGAGATTTAGACTTTAAGTCATTTTTAAAACCCAACATTTGTAAGCTAAATAAAAAATAGAAAAAATGGTTATGTGTGGATAAAAGCATCAACTACTAAATTGGTTCTTCTTCGTCCTTCCTACAAATGCCTCAGAAAGCTTCCATTGTACTTACCTCTATGTCATATTGTTAGTGCACTTTGTTCGCGGCCCCATACTGTCTTTATGTTCTAATGCAGTTGTACCTTCTGCCTCCTCCCATGCTTCATTTACTGTACCTTATGACCCTCCTCAGACAACTGCTCCTCAGTGTAACTCTGGAAACCACCTCTTTCATATGACAGGATTGTGTGGTGGAGGGGCACAGGTGTGGGGGAGGCAGAAGGTTCTAATGGAGTCATGCTTCAGGAGGGAGCGTAAAAGGCTAAAGCTTTGAGTTTGTTTTAGCTGCAGAAATCTGACTCACTCACTTATCAGAACATGTAAATAGATCAGTTTGGTCAGGAGTTATCTATACTGTAGATACATCAGTGCTTCTCCAAGGTTTTTATTTGTTTTGGGCAATAAACTTTTCAATAATATTCCCAGCAGGATATTTTCTTATGTTACTTGATTGAAATAATTTTGTTTGACAGTCAAGATTTAGTGCCTTTTTTGGACAGTAGACTGTTCAGTAATCAGTATGTGGACTTTCTACATGTGCTTTTTGTTACTTTTCATCTGTTTGATAAACCGTATGTTATTTTTAAGGTGCATTTTTATTGATGATTCTATATACAAGGGATTAAACTGATCTGACCTAAGTATTGGACTTGAAGCCTTTTTTATTGATGCATGTTCAAGTAATCATACAAATACAGAAAAAAACATTATCTTTTTTTTATTTCCTTTTCAGATTATGGTTCAGATGGTTAAAAAACAAAGTTATAAATGTGTCATTATACATGTCTTTGGATTGCAGCACTGAATTACATATAATGCAATTAACCAAAACTTGTGCTCAGATTTTTTTTATGCACACAGACATACATACAATGAATCACCAAATGATGTGATGTTCACACTAGAGACAGAGATGACTAGATTAAATGTAAAACAGATTACATTTGGATGGTACGCTTTTTTCATAATTTAAATCTTAATGGAAAGCACCAAATATTTTCCGAAACAGAAAAGGACGAGGTAGAACAAGAACACTCACTACTACTGCAGGAGCTTCATAATCCTCAATCTGTTATTAGTGCGGAAAGACAACCATAAATTCAAATTGACTATCTTAATAGTGAATTTAGTGTATAATTCTGCTTAACTGTTCTAAGGCTTAAAACAGTTGACCACTTACCCCATACACCTTAATGCAGTTATTTTACAAAAGTTAAAGACAACAAGAGCACTTCAAAATAAGGAAAATCTGATCAGACTTCTTAAAGTTCACCCATGTTTATGTTTTGATGGAATATGTGCATCATAAGGACTTTACTTTTTGATAACTCAAAAGCTTGTATGGTGCTGCAAACTTTTTAAAACATTGATTGCACATACATATACATTTTACAGAAAATATGTAAAACTTTCACTTGAAAAGCAAATTGCTTCAACATCAACATCTTTCACTGTACAATACATTAACAGGCGTCACCTTGGACTAAATAAGAACACTGAATCTTGTTTTTCAATCACAACAACTTTTTGTTATACAACAGTTCCACAACTATCTTTTAATTCCTTCTTGAGAATTGTGCAAATGTATTGAAGCACTGATATGAGAAACTGCGTTGAAGATGCATGGTTGTGTATTTGAGCCACAAAAGAAAAATGGCCAAGAAGGAAAGTCAATGTCTGTCTTAACAGAATTCAAAAATCACACCGCCCCACACACATAAAAATATTGCTCCCTTCATTCATTATTTCAACAATTATGAACCACTATACAATGATATTTCCGCAGGCTCTCAAGATGCACAGCCACAAGACAAACTTAAGTCCTGTTTCCATTAACTCCACTTCCACAACTCACAGCATCTACTTTCTTTGATAAAAAATAATTATCTCCCAGAAATTATTCTAGCCTTTCCTTCTTCATGGTTCACATGACAAAGTGCCTTCTCAATTTACTGCTTCATAAAAATAGTTCGCTGCCAACTTTAGCTCAAAGGCAAAGGCATATGGATAAAATTCCAATCTAGTACACAGTAATAGATATGACTATGATTTATGATCATCCCAAAATGAGCTACGTATTTTACATTTGAATTTACAATAGCAGCGATTTTCTCAAATCATTTGTGCAACATTGATTAAATTAGCAATTTTCATGCAATAAAAGCATGTGTAAAAGCATTTACAAATAAATAAAAAACAGTCCTCTCAGACAGAGGACATGTTAATAAAAGGAATGCAAACGATGCATTAATCATAAGTAGACTACATAGTGTGTGCTTATGTGCATGATACACAATGTATCGGCTCCCAAATGATATTTCTACGTGTTCATTTAACAGGTCTATATTGCATCTGTGTATTGCTTTTTCAGGCATGGCTAAATTTGCTCTTGGCGTGTTCTGGCTTGTTCTGCTGGATATGTCTGAAAACCCAAACGTTTTCAATCAATCTACTGAGCCAAGGTCACTATAAAACTTTGAAGTCCCTCTGGAATGTGACATTCAATAAAAACCTCATTTAAAAACATCACATAGTCTGCCAAGGCTGTACCTTGTCCTTTCTCACCAGATATGCACAAAGCATCCATTAGTTTGTTTTTCCCATATGTGTCAAGATTAAAACTCATGAAAATGACAAATGCATAGTGGAAAAATAATGCTTCATTCACGATGAATTCCCATTAGAACTCTACATGCCACTTCTCCCCTCCTTTCCACATACTTCTACCCGTCCACACGAACACCTTCCCAGAGACCTCAACATGGCGCCACCTGGTGTCCAGATGCCAAACATTATTATTCTTTTATACTGTGGCTGGTTCAATTATGCTTCCTTTCCCTCTGTTTAATGCAGTGTCAAACATCTCAGTGCAAAAACCACACTCCTTAACACACTGCTAACTTTCATAGTGGCTTTATCCAACGGCGCTGACTGCCAACTTCTTACTTCAATGACAGCACTGACAATCCCAAACCTCCCGTGTCTCTGCTCTCCTCTCCCTCCATCCCTGAGATCACTTTACACTTTGCACAAGTCATCCTCCAAACCACAGCGCAAGACCAGACCTTAAATTAACAAAACAAAAACAAACTAAACAATGGTAAAGGCACATTCTGGGAGAAGAGTCCTGGAGGGAGAGAGGGCGACCACACCTCACAGCTCAGACATGTGGTACTAGGTAACAATGAATCATGGGATGTTGAGCTAGACAGGTAGATTCCTGCTCCAAAAGAGGGCTAACAAATGCAAACATGTCGCTGTGAGAGTGGAATTAAAAGCACTCCAGAAATACGCCAAGAATTACATTCATAGACAAAAAATACAAAGGGTCATGGCCAGAGTGCAGAAAACAGAAGATTAGACAAACAACGGCCAAAAATATGCCCAATTGTCTAACCGTTAAAAAAGGACTCGAGACTTACATAAATTTCCCACACCAGCTCTCCACAAAATACAGTCAAATCAAAGTCACACAACACAGCAACATGTTTGCATCCTTATTTCAAAAGTTCAAAATAAATATATCCAGCTTAAGTCTAAAACTTTTTGTTTAGTCCTGTTTACTGTCCTTCTCAAAGACGTTTATTTTTATCCATTAGTTGTGATGGATGTTATGAGCACGCCTCCAGCTGGCAAAAGACAGTTGCATAGAAAACAGAAGGGTTTTGGGGACATGAACTCTCCCTGAATCCTCCTGGAGTCTCTCTCAGCTGGTCCACGATTTGCGGTTCTCCCCCCGGCGGCTGACCAGTGTGTCTCCTCTGAGGACAGGAACGTGCGGGGCAGGGCCAAAGTTTCCTGGGGGTTTGCTATCCCTCCCTCGACTTGACACGCGGTCTGGACGAACTAGAACGCCATAACCTGGTTTACAGTGGAAGTAGCGATGGCCTCCCACTGAGCCGTCATTTTTACCTGTTAAGAAAAAAGGGGCAAACTAAGGCAAGGTCCAAGACTAGTTTAACACGACATATTTAGTTGGCTTAGCTAAACGTACTAAACTATAGCCCGACTTAACACCTGGATGGACAGTGTGTACTTTGTTTGGAAACTTGGACAATACACACTTGATTTGCTGAAATATAAAATCAACTATCATAATGTATTTTGAGTAATTCGAGTAAGGCGTGAATGCTCAGAAATGTTCTATTTTTACCCCCCACTGCTCTGTACTTGCAGCTATTCAAATTCAGAGACTAGGTTATTGATGTAGGGTTCAGAAATGTCCCAGCTATTTTTTAATTAAAAAAAGGTGAGGGTTCTTCAGTTTTGAACAGGAACTCAATTGATTTCTATTATTAAGCCATTTTAGATCAATATTGCAGCTTACAATTGTCAAAATGTGAAATAGTGTAATATAGTTTGTTTACAAAAAGAAGCTCCTAACCTTGAACACTATAATAAATGTTTAACCATCACAGGTGTAGTAGATTAAAAGCTGGTTATGTAGTATGAACTTAAAACTAATCAAACTAATCCGATATGATGGATATCAACATTTCCAAGCTGAACCTCTGCGGGTCCCCTAAAGCGACCCTAGTTTCAGATAAAGAAATGTGCAAAAGTTGTGTGGTTGTCAAAATGTAACAAATGAATCCTACACATTATATTTTGACTACCACATGCAGACACTTCACAAAGCATAACTTAACATTCACTTAAGTAACTTATTTACTTACCGACAGGTGTATCCAGCTCAACCCCCACCCATACTCCTTCAGAAAACTGAGTGAGTCCCACGAAGCGCACAGTTCCCGCCTTATTGCTTCCTACTGTAACATAAGCGCCCTCTGTCAGCCAATCGGGGAGCACTTCGTCATGGTTGCGTTCGTCATCCACACAAATCTCCAGCCTTTCAAAGTTTTCAGATGAGGTAAGCTGTTTTAGCCTGGAGGAGGAGTTTTCTGTGGTTCCGTTCTTGTGATTGGCTGAGCTATGGGAAGAGGGCTGAACAATATCGGCCATATTGGATCCGCACTGGGGAGGAGAGTTCATAACATCGCTCTGGTCAGTGTTTTGCTGTTGGGAAACTGCAGGTAATGTAGTCTCAGCAGCCACAAGGGAGGAAGACGAGGAGGAAGGGTGGAGGACGTCGGACAGGGTTACCGTGGAAACGCTACTAGAGAAATAGCCGCTGGAGGATTGGCTCAAGGGGCTCAGGGGAGTGGTGTCATGCGGGTCATGCACAGGAAGAGGAGGGACATCCGGTAAGTCTGCTCGCTTGTCTTTGGAGGACGCCTGAAGAATATTGGTCTACAGTGGACCAGCAGGAGGCGCAGGAACATGGCAACAGAGCGCATGCAGACAGACAAAATCAAAATGAGCAACAGAAAATAAGTCAAGTCACAGAATTATTATTATACAACTATGCAATGCTTTCCTTTACTGCAGTGCGACTACAAAACTATTTATTAATGCATTGTTTGGAAATTAAAAAAAATAAAAATCTCACCACATCAACCTTGACTTCTCGCTCTTCTGGCCCGGCTGATGTGACGATACGTGGCATGTGCTGTTGAAAAATACCACAAAGGTCAAGGCATGGGAATCAAGTACAATGTAAGAAAACGGAATGGTTATCCTAAATTTTGTTTTTTATGTTGTGTTTTTAACAATAGTACATTAAATCATATTTCAGTGTAATAAGACCGGAAAAATAACATTACGTCCAAATATAATTGTTGTATAAAGGAGAAAGATGAAATGCAGATTGCTGACATTTACAGCTGTAGCGTTGCTGACCTGCTGGTTGTGTGGAGATGGCCTCAGCTCCTTTTTGTCGTCTCGTGCTGGAAATAAAGACTTGAGCAGTTTGGGCATCTGAGGAACCAGCGCCTTCACTGAAAGATAAGAGGCAGCAAGTCCTGAACGACCTGGGGGGAGGGGGAAGAGGAAATGGGGAACGGAGGCGAGGGACGCAGAGTAGAGTAAAAGAAGAGATGGAGAAAAGAAAAGATGGTGTGGGAGGAAGAGGAGGCATGAAAGATTAAGAAAGTTGAAAGCCATATTCCCAAACACAGTGACAGGCTGACAGAGGCAGACATCGGCTGACAGGCAAAATGCAGATGGCCAAATCAATAGCTCTACCGCAACCAAAGCAATAAAATCATATATTAATTTTGTTCATTAATTGAACAAAATCCATGAAAAAGATGTAACACAGATTGATTACACTATCACATTATGGTTATGAGAGATAAGAACAGAACAAAAATAATTATTCAAGAGGAGATGATGAAAAAGACTGAGAGAACAGACTAGAAATAGAAGAATGAAACAATTACATAGCAGTTCTGCTCTGAGCAAAAGGATACAGGCCCGAGATTGAATATAATGGTAACAATGACACATGAGATAGTTGAGTGAGTGCACTACTTAGGCAGCATTCAGTCCATCTAGACTTGAACTAAATAGAAGGCTAGCAGTGACTGGAGAGAAGGAGCTGTGGAGAAACTAGATAAAGGAATAGAAACAGAGGATGGTATAGGAGGAGCTTCACCTTGCTCTTGTTCCTGGGTTTGTGGAGAAGATGCCGAAAGAGGAGTTGGGGCTGAGGGGGGTGATGGAGAGTAGGTGGAGGGTGAAGAGGCTGGACGTGGGAGAGTGCGCTGGACAGGTATGAAGATGTCCTGTTGACTTTCCCATCGAACCTATAAAAGAGAAGATATCCAGTCAGAACACAACATTAGATTACATGATATTTTCATATACATATACATGAACTTAAAGATTACTACATTTTGCACAATACAAAAAGCTTTGGAAATTATATTGATTTGGATATTTCAGATAGGAAGAAACATTACCTTGTCGTCCAATAGACAACTTGTGGACAGGTCCTGCCTACTTCCCGACAGCTTAACACAATAATGAGAGAGCATTTACCAATGGTACAGTATATCAAATGATAGATGATCACATTTATGGTAAAGTGCTTTACTCTATTCACTGATGGAGAGCTTAAGCTTCGTCTACTGCTCTTTCCTCTTGACGTCAGTTGCTCCTTCACAGCCACTTCCTAGAAAGAAAAAGACAACATGTTTAAGAAAAAAAAAAAAAGCTTAACTTTTGTATTGTCCTCAGACATGGTCCACACCTGTCTGAGTCTGTCCAAGGTGAGGATGTTCTCTAAGCTGAGCACACTACGGAGATATTTCTCGATGGCAGCTTCTTCTTCCCCTGACTGGCTGTTGTGTGCATTAGCAGCGAGCCGTGCCAGCATTTCCCGGTCCTCTGTACCGGGGGCATCCTGATAAGAGAAGAAAGGATCAGAATGTCTGAAGAAATAAATTAACCAACACTTCAGGACTGTTATCCCTTGGTGGCCATACCCCTGGAATGTTGGAGACCACCTCAAATGTCACCCCACAGCCGGGGATGGTGCTGCGAGTGGACATTCTTTTGAGAAGGTTGTGGGCAAAGCCCTGACGCCCAGGGTTGACATTGACACAGATCCTCTTCCTGAGCACGAGCTGCATATCCGCTGGGTGACTGAGTTGAACCACTACGCGAACTGTCAGGTAGACTCTCTGCTCAGGCCACGCCCCTCCACGACTGAGCTGAGGACACTCGTGCACTGTAGAGTCCCATGATGCCTCTGCTTTCACCTGAACAGGCCGTATAGACAAAGTGTAAGAGGGATCTTTACTGAATATAAAGGCCCTAACAAAGAAATCTCTAACCTCTCCATCATAGTGTTTCACAATCTGAAGGTCAAAGAAATCATCTTCATCCTCTCCACTCAGAGTGGCATCCCAACCACCAGCTTCAGGGACCTCAAACTGATCCTGAGAGCTTAGGTCATCAGCTGGAGGAGAGAAAGAGAATATAATTAAACATGTTGTCAATCATTCTGTCTGAACTGACTTGACTTTAAAATCAATATTAGGTGTATAACTAACAAAACTTACGCCGGAGATTCAGAAAGACAACTGGAATGTGCGTTTCCATGCCAGGAAGAGGTACCCTAAAAGACAAAAATCATACAAATGTGAATATATTTCTCCATTTATATATCTGTGTGCATGATGAAAAATTATACTGTACTTACCATTCAGCCGGTGCACCAGGAATTCCACTACCAGCAGAGGGCACCATCACTGCATTTCTTTCTTCAGTCAGAGTCAAGCGCCACTCGAGCAGCTGAGCCTCCCTTTCCATGTCATCTTCCGTCTTTTCTGTGTAAAAAGAACATACCGGTAATCCTTTTTCAGCACCCCCCAAAAAAAACAACTGAGCTTTACTCAGAGAAGACGATAATGCAATAATAGGTATTATGGAAGTGGTTTGGTGTATTTTGAAAAAAGGATTTACCTGCTTTGCTGACCAGATTCTGCAGATGTTGGTCAAGGTATTCCTGCCTCTTTGTTAGAGCAGCTAACCACTGTCGCCTCAACCGTTCAAGATCTCTTTCCTACATAAAAAGCAGAAGTTACACTTAGTTCTACAAGCAATATTTCAGATTAAAAAAAGCTTGCATACCTGATAACTGTCCATCTCATCTCCCTCTTGGTTAGTTGTAGTTGATCTGATCTCCACACAGCCTACTGACACAGCAAGAACTATCTCTGCTATCAAAGGCATGGTGCCTGAGTCCTGAACTGAACGCACATCTACTTGGATTCGCCTAGACTGACCCTAAAAACAAGAAAATCATGATATTTCAAATGTTTTATTATCAATATTGAAATAGTGTTTAAAATGCTTATTCATAAAAGATATCAACCTGACGAAGCTGAAATATTCCTCCTGTTCGGATGTCTCTAGCAGGAATGACCTCAACGGGAACAAAGTCTCCATTTTCATTTATCTCCAAGATCTGAATCCACAGCTCCAAGCGACGAGTTACCTCACTCCATCTGCACACCAAGCACACATTTTATTCAACAAATTGTTTTTTGTAATTCCTTGGTGCTTCATATCATCCTTTTTACTATACCTGTCTCTTAAAGTGCGTGTTTTGGCTTGGATGATGCTTAGGTCCCACAGAGCTGGGTTTCTGCCTGCGTCTGCCTGTCTGTGCCCATAAACTTCAATAGCGACTGCACCCTCAGTCAGATATTCAATGAAGTCCTCCGAAACAGACACTGCATGCTCCTGTTGCACCCGGGAGAAAGACTGAATTATAAGTATAAACTGACCTAAATTAAACATTAAATATTTTTTGGATCCATGCTTCACCTTGCAGCTATCAAACACAACCATGCAGTGAGGATCTTTGCCACTTGGTGAGGAAGATGATGTATCAACTTCAGGGGCAACAATGAAAGGTTCAGACTGGTCCCAGAATGAGTACTGACAGAAGACAAAGTTGGACAGGTACTGAGGAAGCCCGGTGGCTTGCAGGATCTTGATCTGTAAAATACAATTAAAAATAATGTCTTGAAAAACAGAACTCTGGTACTGGTCAAAAATCCCCAAAATATCACATACCATACAGACTAATTTACGGTCCTGTATTTCAATAGCTTCATTATCTTGGATGTTGTCAGGGTCATCTCCACCAGCTACACTGTCTTCAAGACCACCTCCTACTCTTACCACTTCCACATGAAGGCGTCCTGCCACCTTAAAACATGCAGAAAAATCAGTCAAGTCAGCCCATGGATTTAAATGAATGTCTAATATTGACATACGTAATGTTAAAGTTAAAATAGTAGTATGAGAGTATGTGTACCTCTCCTTTCTGGTTGATAATAGGCACTGCATACTGGAGCTTTACATCGTAGAAAAGACAAGATAAAAATACATTGGCAACTCCAATGAGGCTATGGTTTTCTTGCTCATCAAAAAATGGATCAGCTCGTCGAAAATATGTCCGCATACCCTGTTCAAATTTAAGACAGAATTGGGGTTAAAAATCCCCCAAAAACGCCAAAAAACATGTTGCTCATTAATATACTATTTTATTTTGGAATATTTAAATATTATGAAAAAAATATTTTCATTCATACTTACAGGGTTGTCTTGATCCTGTTGTTGATACTCTTGCCACTCTTGATACAGCTCCCTCATGTCAACAAGACGATTCTCCATTTTTTCCAAACTCCAGATTTGCTTCCCACGAGCCCTGCGCCGAACCTGAATAGCTGGTTCACTGAGCACGGCATCCCTCTGTGGAGGAAGACCAACAAGTTTGAGACATTTCTTATGAAGAAAAACTACAATGAAAGAATATGTTTAAAGACCTTGCGGTTTGCGTTGAGGTTGTCTGCTGGTATCTGCAAAGTAACCCTGTATTCCGTGTGTCTTTCTAGTTCATCGGAAATAAAACAGGCCTCTTGCACCATTAGGTTTGCTCTCACAATCTGCTCCCTTAACCTTCGCAGACTCCTCACCAACACAGCCTCCCTACAAGTAAAGATATAAGATCTAATTAGTTTAAATTTTAGACATTTCTTATATATCATGTCCTTGATTTTGAACACCGACACTCACCTGTCTTCACTCCACTGCCTGAGCCTGCTTTGAGCGCTGGTGGAGTGGCTCATTCCGCCCATGCTGAGCCTCTCCAGACTGCGGTAATGGGACTGCTGGCCTTGCTGAGTGGGTGCTGGAGTTATGGACAGTCTGTCAGGATTGAGTTTTCGTCGGAGCTGCTGAAGCTCCTGCTCGTACATCTGCCTCTGCCGCTCCAGAGCCGAGCGTTTCTCCTCTTCATGCTGCCTCTCCAAAGACTGGAGCACTGCCTGCATGGGGTCTGATGAGACAAAAAAAACAAACCCTCTAATACAGTCCCTTCACTTCAGAGTATAATCTTGCCTTGCCCTTACCATTGTTTCCCAAAGCCTTCATCATGACTTCAGTCTGGGCAAACTCATAGGAAAAGCTGACCTCACTGGACACTTCACTTGCTGTGTCACCATCAGGATCTAGCTGGTCACTGCTGCTACTATTCTTCATCACACCACCCTCACCTTCTTCATCATCAGCTGACCGGGTACGCTTCTTAGGCAAGTTAATTCTGCAGATACAAATCACAATGTTATGCAAACACATTTTTTCCAGATTAAGAGAATGTATATTAAAAAAGTATACATAAAATTTTTACCTAAAGAAATGGTTGTTTCCCCAGAGGATGCGGTCGCCATGGTGAAGTTGCAGAGCACTGGATACTGGAGAACCATTAACACACGTCCTGTAACAGAAAGACATTACGGTACTTTAATTACTTCAAAATATTCATGTCATAGAAGTACCGAGATTTTTCCCATTTCTTGCTGTAATTACTCACCTAGCATTGCGATAAGGTGTTAAAATAACAGCTGCTTCTGAAGTTATGTCAATAACACAGTGCTCTGCTTGGATACCCATTCCACACAGCTGGATGTCCTGGGAGTCTGCAGATCCCACCTTTGTGTGCTCCTACAGTAAACAACATTCCTCTGTTAAACCTTTGCATACATATAAACATGATATTTCAACACAAATCAAAGCAGTAATTTACCTTTAAATAATACACTAGTAGCTCATTAAGTGCTGGATCTGCATTTAGATTGACAAGAAAACTCTTGTCATCTCCAACTTTTATTCCTGATGACTGGAGAGAAATACCCAGAGACTCCAACTGCTTCTGTCGCTCCTACAAGCACCAACAATGGCAAAAGGGGGACAAATTATAGACAATAATAGACAAGAATCATGCTTTACTCTATAGCACATTACACAAGATATGTTTACCTGTGCTATCTCCTCTGTTTTTCGTAGCTTCTCCTCCCAAGTTACAGTCATTTCTTGAATCAACTTCTCTGACTCCTCAAGGCGATCCTTTAACTCTGGAGCCTTCATAGACTGGTAAAACAACATTTAAAGCCAGTGAATATATATGAGATAAGAAAGACAATCCCCTCTTTATCAATACTGTCATGCAAATCTAACCTCAGCCTGGGTCAGTTGAACTCGTAGTTTCTCCACTTCTTCTCGGAGCTCTCTAATGATGCGAGCATTGGGGTCTTCATTAACAACTGCATGGTTCACAATATTTTTCGCCCGGTCAGCATATCTCAAAGTGGACAGAGTTTCTTCATAATTGTCTGCTGCTGGACTAATTGTCGCAACCATTGCTGTGCGGCTGTTACCCCCCAGACAGTCCTAAAGACCAGCAAACATAAACCATCAGCAAATATAAAAACTATACAAATATTTCTACAGTACAATACAGTAAACAAACAATTTTGTCAGCACCTTTAAGAGCCATGTCAAAACGGAATCTCTGTACGGAACAAACTTGTTCTTGTTCTTGGCAGTTCCCTGTTCAGCCAGAGCAGATATCACCAGACCTAAAGTTGTCAACGACCTGAAAGCACAAGCATACAACAAGGTCAAATTCTAGATACACATATTGCAGTATTGGGTCACAATTGACAGGCCCAGTTTCCAAGTTAAATCAGACATATATTTACTTAAAATATAAAGTGAATATTTAACTTGTATTTGCAAACATGCATGTACTTACTTGTTTATGTTGCTTCCCTCCTTCAGCCTTTCACCTGCTGCACCCGTTTTGGCAGCCCTTTCACTTCCAGCAAGATCAACCAAACTCAGACGGCTCACTTTCTCTCCACTTGTCTAAATCACAAAGATCATATTCTTAATTACAAAAAAAACATCAAACATAATGTACATATTCATTTGGTATGTTGGTGCTTAATTTGATTTCTGGAGGTTCAGAGCTTTCGCATGAGGCATTGTGTCCATATGCTGAGATGGAGCAAAAATTATATTAAGGTTAAAGAACTGGCAACCCAAGTTCAGTTGTGATTGTAGTCCTTTTTCTAAACTAGTAAGACTGCAACCATCCATTACATAGGACCCTATCATTAATGGCAACCAGTTGTTAGGTGCATTGAAACCAAGAGGACAATAATGCAAAGCAAAAATAAGCCTTCCTTTTAGCTCCAATTTAACATTTAGAATGCAGAGTCACCGTCTAATCATAACTTTCATGTTGTCTGTGTAATCCCTCAATCGTGCAGGTACTGTTCTCTCAAAAGAGCAGATTGAAAACAAAATACAATACAATACAAAATACTGAATGTAAGAGATTCATGTAGGGAGGAGCAAAAGAGTTCCAGTCACCTCTAACTGTGATAAGCCAACTAAAATGTAAACAATCAAATATGACTCAGATGCCGTTTACTCAACACACAAAGTACCAGGAATTGAAGGTGCAAGAACTGAAAAGCCTACTGCCTGGAGCTACGAGATAACATCACCCACAAACCAGAAAACCAAATAAACAAGTGATTGCTATGAATAGCCAGCAAAGGACAAAAGTAGTCGAGGCTCAATGGTTATTAAAATATTATGCAGGAAAAAATGAAACAGACATTCCATTATGAGGCACGTTTGAATGAGAGGAGGTTAGGGGGGATCCTCAAATGCTATATATTGAACAACATAACATTATATCACCTATATAAGCTGAGTTGGTTAAGAGATTTTCAGCAAATGTGTTACCAGTGATTAACTGATCAATGATAAAGCTAAATGATTTTTGATGAAACCATGGAATGATAGCGCCTGGGCGTGCCCTGAAAACAGAGAGGGCAGTATCATCTGACATGCCTGTAAATTATTAACGAGATTTGCTGGTGGTAAGTTTCTCTTGAAATAAGAGCAAGAAGCACTGGAAGCCAGGTCAGAGAGGAAGAAGAATTTTTTCATTGTTGCCAATGTAACATCTGACCTGTTGATTAGTTAAAAAAACCAACCCAACTATACATGAGATTTTACATGACATACAAGTATACATGAGATTTCACCACTGCTTCATTTCAGTACTTTTTTAAAATTGCAATTTATGCATTTGTTACACTCCATCTTACCCCAGACTGCAGGTCTTTCAGCGTGTGTGTTAAGATGATGTTGAAAACAGCATGTGATCGACTGCTCTCCTCGTTCATGTTAGTAGCAGCAACAGTCCGAGACTTGTTCCCTTCTGACATGAGAGACTCAATGTCCTGTCAAGAAATTAGAGGACATCAGGACAAAATATCATTTGTCATATGTCATATGTAATATGTCATTTCAACAACACTATTACTTGGCACAGATATATTAGCAGTGTTTCCCGACTATGCTGACCCTCCAGAGTGTAATTTTTGCCCTCATAGTCTCAAAACATGCTGAACACAAATTGGTAATCCAAATACTATACTTTTAGTGATTAAAATATGGATTGCTTGTGCCACTATTGTCTCAGTATCAACCTGTGGGAAACATGGCAAAACATTAACAAGATGTTTACCTTGTAACTAGCCACAGCTAGTCGAGAGAGGCCATCTACATAGGGCCCTAGTACTTTATGTTCTCTGACTTTTAGTGTTTGTCGGCCCCTGCAAGAAAAGGATAATATGAACGATCATAACTCTTTTAGACTTCATGTATCAAAGCTATTGAATGAATATGGTCAAACAGTGTTGGTGTATAGTTGTGTGACTTCAGACTTTAACGGTGTTCATTTTGCTTTCTGGTTCCAGTTGCCCATTTGTGAACTTCATCATTCCTAGAGTTAAAGCTATTCCCATATGGAAGTCAGATGGTGCTTTGCACTCTGGGCCACTTTACAGAGGCCAGAGGCCATGTTGTAAGAGAAGGTTAAAGGTCATGCAGTCTGGGCAGCAGACTCTGGGATTGAAGCATATTTATTGCTGGCCTGCTGGATGGGACCAAATGTCCATAAGGGGCTAGCGCAGAAGGCTATCATTTTATTTACTGACCACAGCTGCTGGTGGTGCCCAGCCACACTAAGGGCTTAACATGCAAAACACTAATCAATGATTCTCCGTTGACAACATCTCTCTTTGTCATTAGTATTGAATTGGTATTTGTGTAAAGAAATGACTCCAAGCACCAGGTCATACCCTTTGGGGTCAAGCAGATCTCGGACCTTCTCATTATAGATCTCCATGTAGGACACCTCAACAGTAAAACTCTCCTCCTCACGCTGTTCCTTCTGCGTTCGGCCAAACAAAGCACTGCATAAGCGGGGAATCAGACCGGGCTGGTCCCCTGACCCCATCATGGTGTAGGATTTTCCTGAACCTGTAAAATATTAGGACATAAGACCATAAGAGAATTAAAACCATATGGAAGGTAAAATACAGGCTCAATACAGAAAGGAGAAATATGTCAAAGATAAGACATGCTCTAGTTTTGTAGTGTTAACTGCACTATTTGTTCTTTATATCAATTATGACCTATTTTTGAAGTGAAGTAATGCACATTCAAGAAAAATGCCATTGTAAAACAATAATGGCATCAAGCAGATTAATGGTACTGCTGTAAAAACTGCACTGCAAAGCCGTCTTGCTGGACCCTTTGTTTCTACATGCAGTACAGTAAAGATGCAATGCCCTGATTATTCACCTGTTTGTCCATAAGCAAAGATACAGGCGTTGTAGCCCAGGAAAGCATTGTTGAGAAGGCTTTCCCCAAGGCACTGGAAAACGACCTCCTGACCTGGAGACCAAATGTACAAATATTACTTTAATGTTGTCATTCATTTTTCAGTCTTCCATAATGTGATAGCCCAACCTGCAAATTTTTCTGTATCTGACTCATCCATGGACCAGAAACAGTAATCATACGCAAACACCTAACACAAAAACACAGCAGCATTATAAATCAATTCACAAAAATGATTTATTTCAAATGCAACAGTATACATTGTTTATTTCAAAACAGTATCTTTATAGAAGCATTACTCATGGCAATGAATTAGGTAGGTCAGTGTTCCATTTGTGTTGGTACCTTGGACTGGCTCCTGATGATGTTGGGATGATCAAGGTTCACAGAAACATGTAAACAGATAGAAAGAACACATAAGGATAGAATACTCAATAGCAGTTATATAGTTAAAGAAAGAAATATTCATTATTACTCAAAGGGCAAAAAACAGGTCAGACTGTGTGCTTTGGCGGCCTTTGTTTTCACTTGTCAGACTCTTAGCCTTTACTTGACTTCCATTAGGTTTGCATAATATTTGCTTGTCACATGTCAAAATAAACAATGTAAAGCTTACTCGCAATTGTGCCATTGGTCCAAAAGAATGTTAAGAATTGTGTAAAATGAGTGAAAGCAAAGCATTTGTGGTTGTATGGCACAGGAGAGATTGTGGGTGGCACTGTGGGGTGGGATCAGATGGTGGCATGGAGGGTTACTGGGTCAGAGCCGTGCTTGGAAATAAACACCACCGCAAGGGAGTAATGAGTCTACAAATAGAAAACAATGACATTTACCAAGAACACTGCTGATAACATGGTGACTTAAGCAGATGGCTCACAGATATGTGCGAGTCAGCTCATGCTAAAACATGCTGTGCATAGCATTAAAAAGGGATCAGGGATATCAAAGGGATATGTTGTTACATTTGTATTATGTATTTCAAGTAAGGAGAAAACAAATTATTATGTTGTTTACATTGTGCCAAAATGCCAAAGATATGGCAAAATAACTTGTGTTATTATATACATTTACTTGAAATTTGATTCTAGGCACAAATGCAATCATCTGGAACTACAAGAAAAAGGTAAATGTTTGAAAATCTTGAATTTCATGTTTCATGTACCCTAGACAGAGTTCAACAGCAGCTTTCCCACACCTGTTTCTTTTTACAAATGCACATTCCTTTAAAACCAAGACTGCAGTAGTTGCACATTTCATTTCAATGACTTATAATCCAACAACGTATTAATGTTTTATTTTATATGATCTGAAAATATTTTTCTTTTTTTAAACACAAAACATAGGTCATGGTAAAAAATAAGAATTCATTTAAATCCAATTCTCCATTATGTTGTTGTTCACAATTTTCTTGGGGTGGCTAACATTCCACTTTTGCCCATGCCTCCTCATATGCATGTGTATGCTCCGGGGTAGAAATCAGCTTGGCAGGCTTGACGTATGCAGTGATGACAGCTGCCAGGGTTGTTTCAAAAGCTGCTGGAAACAAGGGTCACTCAAATCTGTGTGCAATTGTCCATTACGGCAGCTCCTACCCCTGTCTGACCAATGACAGGACAGTACAGGGCAGTCACGAGAGCGCTGGACCCTCCTCCCTCCCTTATGCCTGCTCCCTCTGCTCAGATCATCGTCATTTAAAAAATAACTTAATGCATGGCTGCTTCCCCTTCCCTCTCCTGCTCCTCTGCTGTTCATGTTCAGGCATTCTTTCCTCATCTCTGGGACTGTACCATCTGCGGCTGTGTGGGGAGAAATGAGAAGAGGAGGATGGAGAGGAAGTGAGCATTTGGAAAAGGCCAGACAAAGGAATTTGGCTTTTAAGACTTTTTAAGAGAAGACTTTTTGATATTTCAGTTATATTAGCATATTAGATTGATTGATCCGCATCAAAATGTGTTGCATTTAAGCATTATCATACTTGACAAGTAATGTGCCATTTCATTTGATGAGAACATTAGGGTGTTATTTAGCCATTTTAACAAGTTAATTGGCACTATCAGTGTGTCTCAAGATCTCCTTAAGGCAGAGTTTCCCAACCAGGGGCTGGGTGAAACTGAATTGTATTTGAATTTAAAAAAAAAGTTCATTGTGGTAAATCTTTAAAAATGTCCAGAATCCCCCAAAACATACATATAGTAATAATGTACATTCTACTATAATAAACAGATATATTTGCCTAGTGCCTGGAGCGACATACTCGGGGTAAGAAACAACGCTTAAGGATTAGACAGTATACAACCGACATAAAAGCACAAAACAACTTAAGTTTTAAAGAATACACAAAATTGCTTTGGAATTCTCTAATAAGAAGAAAAATGAATTTGGGAAAAGTCCCAAACAACTGAATTTAACATACATTAACAAGGTTTGAAATTTAAGCTGGGGAAGTTTCCTGTTATTGCCTCATTGAAAGAAAGTTATCACTGAAATAGAGGAAGCCTCATTCCGATCGCCTGAACAATTACATACAAGTGCTAAGTGTGCAGTCTCATGTGGACAAGTCCAACATCATTTCAACATACAGAGGCCTACATAGCCCCTTTTGTGCATCACCGTGGAAACTGAGCTACTTGTGTTTGCCTCTTTGACATCTGACAGGAGACAGATTGTTGTCAGATTGTGTCAACATTGAATTTACCAGTCCTATGCAAACAGCCTTTGGTCACCAGGCAAAGCAGCTATAGTCTCTGACCACAAGTCTGTGGAAAAGTTCACTATTCAAGGATGAGGTGCCCTGGAATTCAACTCTGAAAATCCCTCGTCCCAGGGACCAACCTCCTGCTGGTGCCCAGAGAGGGCGAAACATGGGGAATCAGTGTTTTAGTTTTATGCAGCTAAAGCCTGAACAGTCCTCCTAAAGATGGTTTGGTTTAGCTGTGCCTGGTAATAGGATACTGAAAGGTTGTGACACCAAGTATTTATTTAAAGGATACTTTAAAATATGAGATGTACTTTAATTTTACTGTCCATGTAAAAATGCAGGGTTCAGTAGGCTGTGTTATTATTTCTTTTCTTTTTTTTGGAAGACAGGTCAGAATTCTACATTACAATAATTCTGCAGAGTCTGACAGTTTAGGATTACACAAAACTGCATAAAATACTATAATTAGAAAAAGAGGAAGCAAAGTATTTACAAGATTTTAAAAGTAATTCACAGGCTAAGCTCTGTTCCTTCTGTAGTTATGTTGTTACATGTGTTTTTAAGAGTACTTAATGGTTGTCATGTTGTGTAGTCATTTTTCCTGTGCACCACCTTGAGAAACATTACATACTAAAATTATACACTAATGCCACCATTCCTGTGAGTCATGGGTAGAGAAAATTTGAGGAAATAAAAAGCCAACCCTGCATTGTGGGCTCTGTAACTGCAGGAAAAACTGACTCTGGCAGACATTGGCACCACACACAGTTCAGGACTAACAGTGCACAGATCTAAACATGGCCTAAAATGTCACTAACAAATACACATGCATATGAGAACTTTACGCACTGAGATCACAGCGTTGGAACAAATTTGAAACACCCAGTGGCCTCAGAATATTTCCCAGAGTTCAATTAGATCAGCAGCATTTAATGGCACCCTTTCAACCATTTACAGCAGATCTATACATCCGTCAATACAGGCCATAGAGAGCCAAGGGAAGCTGTGTTAACACTTTAATGGGGCCAGAGAGTGAAACAAAAGTCAGGAGTTAATCCTTGGTGGTAAAAGGATTCCCTCCATCAACCACTTGGATGATAATGCTATGTGAATGGTGGTAAGGGTGATATAGACACAAAATTAATGTCTCAATATTTTCCTGTAGAACACTGATGATACTATTCAGACATTATTATATATCACTTACAACCTCAACTCTTGGATTGACATGTATCAGACAAATGTGAAATTACTAGGGCTGCAGGCCTTTAGTTGTTTAGTTGATTAAATGGTCAATGATGTCTTAGCTAAGCAAAAGTTGTATTGGGTGACCAATTATTTCATATAGATTATAAAAGGCTCTATATGGGCTGGACAACAGCAGAAAGGAGAAGTGGGTATCTGATCTGTTATTTTTGCGCATTTACTCATGATTCACAGGTTTAATCTGTCTTTATTGTTTCTTATAGTATTTTTACTGCATAAATAGTTGTTTCTGATTGCTTATAATCAACTAATCGATTTTCAGGATGTCTTTGTCGACCAAGAATTTCTTTAGCTGACTACATCCCTAGAAATGACAGTAAAATCAGCCACAAAGTGCAGAAATATCACTTGATACTACCCTTATTTGGAGTTTACAATACAACGCAAGGTGTTTTTTTTTTCAAATTTAATTTTAATCAGCTTTTGCACTATTTTGCTATAAACAATATACTCAGTATTCAAACGTATCTTACATCATGAAACATCTGCCCTCCTCTAAATGTAAACATGAGAAGGTAGGGGTTGTGTTGCATGTTTAAACAGTCAGGAAGATGACTAAATGGTTGTTGATTTGCATCCCCAGTTTCAAACAAAGGGTTTCCTGATAGCTTGGCTAGATAAGCAAATAGCATGCACCTGCAGCATCATAGCATTGGCACCCACTTCCTTGGTTTAGCTTTAACAAGCAAAATAAGGAAAATCTAAAAGATAAACAAATATGGCAGCAGTATCAACAATCTAGACGAAGCCATGCGCCGTCTGCTAGTTTGTTCTTTAGTCCCAGATAAATGGAGAGAAAAGCTATAGCTCGGCTCTTGTTCAGTCTGCCATAAAAGTCAACAGACAAAGTTTATGACCGACAGATGCTGGAAGAGAAGTATGCCTCTTCCCCCCTTCACCGCCGTCTCCTAACTCAAGAGCTTCACGGTCACCGACGGCGACCCCGAGATCACCTCCCCCTGTGTTGCCACGGAAACGGAAGAGCCGAGAAAAAGGGAGGAAGCCGCGCCGGTGGGAAGTTATGACCTAGTGAGGGAGTAAGTTCTATGCTTTGATTGTCTGTGACTTTCTTCCAAGCATGAGCAGCACCTCTCGGACACACTGGCACAACAACACACATCACTTCTGTTGTTTGCTCAAAAATCTCACATGCCCCAAGCCAGAATTATTTACTACATCTGATCAGGCAGTCTCCAGCCAGCTCGCAAAGCCACAAGGGAATCTTTCTTCCGATGCAGCTGGTTTGTTCAAAGATGGCTGCTTGGAGTTTACCAAGGCATGCTCCGTGATTTTTAATTGAGTCAAACAAAAGGCAATAAAAACAGTCCCTTAAAGTCGCTGTACCTGATTTTTACCATCTTAAAAACATTAAAAACTCTTCCTTTTAAACAGCTTGCAGTGGTCCAAAGTAATTCTATACAAATTTTGCTCAAATACATGGAAAAAATGTGGGCTTTCGGACCAGTAGATAGCCGATTGCATAGTTGGACTATTAAAAAATACATGATGTACCTCTTAGTATGCATATAGAGCAAGTCAAATCAAAGCCTCCCCAACTCAATTTCCTGATCCAATTTGGTGAAACTATGTGGACAGGGGAGCTTCATGGAGTAACAAAAGATGACATATTCCAGCTGGAGTAAAGAGGGAGGTGCAATAAATGGTAAAATGTGCACAGATTAAACTAAAGCAACACAACATTATATACACTTTGTAAGTAACTACATAACAAATGTGGTCTTCAAGAACAACCAGAGTTTACTTTTAAAGTGAATCGATTATGAAATCTCGTATGAGCTTATTCAAATTGTCAAGGTTCTCACGATCCTTCACATGGGAAAGACAACTTTGATCTTACTTTACAGGTTACGTTTAAAAGTGGAATTCAACAACCCTTTAAAAGAAATGATTCAACTGTCCAGTGAAATCAGGCAAGAGAAACTAATCACATTAACATCAACTATGTGCAAAACACCTGTCAGAGGATTCCAGCTGCTGAGCCTGCTTCCTGCCAAGATCTGCATTATGAGGGCAGAGGAACATTCCATACAAATCTGGCATAAACTCATTAAGCAGGAGCATTCAGACAAATTCAGACAAGAGCTATATGACATGCAACAAGCAAAATACTCACAGTATCGGTGCAAGTGTCATCTTAAACATACACAAATATTAAGAGCTTATAATGCAACACATTACCTGGAGTCTTTGGACAGGTTGGTGCCAGCTGGATGGAGGATGGTCTGGTTCTTCATCATCTCCACTACACATTTTGTGTTTAGTTCTTTCTCTGTGGATCAGATAACAAATGAGTAAAGCTAACAGCAACAGTGGCGGCGGCACAATAATACAACAGATTATGTTATGGCCTTATTTCTATTCAGATACATTATTTTGTCCGGATTGTATCATCATACCTTATAGAATTCTCAGTTAACTGTATGTTAATCAATGGAAACTTTATCGTGCCAACCACTGGAATTAGTGTTCACAGAAAAGTATTCTGACACTGTAGTTAGTGTAATAGTAATTGACAGACAGAAAAACTGACAGCAAAATGACCTTTTAACTTTGAGTGAGTATTAAGCTAATCAATACAGGACGCGTTGAGGCAATCAGTCACTGTGTCTCGATGACCCCACAGAAAAGAGCCTCATATGCTCGCTAAGGCTTATTTACACTATGATGCAACATTTTTGAACACTAGAGGCAGCTGTCTGAATTACTGTACTTGTTGCACTTGACACCAATACAAACTAAATGTTCAATTATGACAAAAAGCCTGAGGGATTGACAAACATAAGTAACATTCACAAGAAACACTACTCTTAAGAATATGAATTAAGTACTTTGATAACAAGTCAACAACAGAAATTCTCTAATCCCACTTACAAGACATGTTTTTCACTACACTGGTGCAGTGGGTCACTTTAGTCATCTGGGTCCACTAATGTCAATGACAGATTCCTTAACAGATCATTTTGTTGATAAGATAAAACTTATTCCTTAGTAAATGACAATACAGAGAGCTGCCCTCTGTCAAATAAAGATCATAGTTCAAGAACAGCACTTTACACTCTTCATTGTTTGCTGAAGGCAGCAGCAACGACCCGCACCATAAAACAGCATTCACCGACTTCCATGTGCTGTCCCTTAAAGTATATCACTATTTATTATATTTAAATGCACACTAACAAACTTCTTTGAGTTGTGAATCCCCTTTATAACAAACATATCATGAATAATGACATATGAATAATTTCATTTTTTCATTCAGTGTTTTAATGTGCATTACAGTACATACATTAAAATAATACAATACCCTCATTACAGTCTAAATATATCTTTGACAATTTTTCTCCCAGAGACACCTGAACAGCTGTTCATGTGATGAACGTGCCATACCACAGTGCATGGTACAAGAATACACTATGCATGCAGTTTGTGTATATAGAGCTAAAGAGCAAAAGGGTTAGGTAGGATTTCCTTCACTAAAATGACTCCTTTCCAGCCTACATTACCCATGTGTCCCTCTTCTGACAACCACTTCCTGCTGAACAGAGGGGAAAGTGTGATGTGACGTTGTCAGGATAAATGAAACCATTGTTATTTGCTGCTTCGTGCTTCGTTGCCAGCTCCCAGTTTCCACTGGGCTCTCAATGGACATGGTTGCTCTACCAACACTCAGGTCTGGCACTATGTAATAAGAGCAGGAAAAGGACTCCTGCACTGCTGTGTCTGTGTTTGCCTGTGTTCTTAGAAGGACCCGGCCATGGGAAACATGTACAATTACACAACGTAGCAAATATTCATTCCCAATAACTCCCTTCCTGTCTTTGTCCAGACAGGCAGATACACTACCCACTAACCTGGAACACTGGGCAAATGCCTCAGGTTTAGTGCTTGGAAATATTCACAGGTTTAAGTAACTAAGCTCTGAGTAAAGAGAAAAGGCAAATAAAAACAAAAAGAAACATGCTTTACAGTGTGAAAAATTCCAAACATCTGAAAAGCTTTTGACAACTATCTCCTACTCAAGGTTTAAGGTAAAATTTGCCTATGGGAACATAAAGGCAATCCATCCACTGCCTTGGTCTTGTGACCGACTTCCCCAGCGCTGAAAAAAAAGCATAATACACGTGGTGCACTTAACCGGGTGTTGGTCAAATACACTACTGCATCAGTTTGCTCCTCCTTTCATGAGAAACACTGGCCCTCACAGCACAAAACTCTTAGAACCTGCCTAACATTGGGCACAGAAAAGGCATGTACTATTTAATTCTAATACAAATGATCACAAAACTGGCACTGCAGTCCAATTACACCCTTATTACTACATGTTAATTCAAGTTTCTTACAATACAATGTTAACCAACAATCTGCAACTCGTGTTTTCGGGCATGTAGTAAAGAAATCCAATTGTATAGCAGTCAGCAACAATAGAAGCCTCATGCCTGCACCTTACATGTGCTGTCAGGACAGGATGAACAAAACCACACCACAGGACAGCTTTTTCTTCTCAACTTGCAGCAGCTTATTACACTACATCATGGTGACTGACAACTATTGCAATTTCATTCAAATTAAATTAAACTGGCAATAAGTAAGACAAGCATATGCCCATGATTATGTGGCACTGAATGGGAATAATACAAACCAGTTTGGTGCTTTGAAAAAAAAAAAAACCCGATGTTTAGAACTGAGACATGTGATTATTGTTTGTGTAGAGGCCAGTGTCTGAAATGTTCTCACCTCTTCTGTTCATGGGCCTGACACGGACAGCCACCTTGACATTGGAGTCATCCAAACTAGGCTCCCCCATTCTGACTGTTATGATGGGTAAAGCTGATCCAAAGCAAATCAGCCGTCCATATACAGATACATCCAATACGTGGAAACGATGCGCTAGCCGGAGAGACGGCCAGCTAGCTCCGCTCAGGACTGCTCCATAGATCAGGCATGTTCAAGGAAAAAATCCGCAGGAAGACAGCCGCTGCGTTTTATTTTTAGACGCTCCTCATACTCTTATTTAGTCTCATTGGAATCTGTCAAAAGAAAAAAAAATACACATTGAGTGTAACAGCTGTGGGTGATATTGCGTCTTGTCAGCTCTTACGATATTTCATTTAGAGACTGGCTAGGGAGCTAATTTCTCTAATAAAGCGAAGGGGACCAGCATAAGAAAGGCATGTTTCCACTCCTCTGCCGACATAACGCGTCTCCGCTATAACAAGCATTTCTGCGGCGTACCTTACATTTTCCATGGCGGTGGTGACACCGTTATCCTGAAACTACAGCGGAGACAACGAGGAGAGAACCGCCCGGTGCTCTCCTCTTTCAGCTGACAAACGGAGTCCAGTAGTCCACCATCCGCCCTCAGAGTCCCATAGTCCGTACCCAATTTGCATCGCTACCCAATTTGCTTCATAAAAATCTTTGCGCATGCGTAAATCAGTTTGCCATGCTGGCTACGGGAAGCCTAATGTGACAAAGGGAGCTTTTGGCACCCGTAACCAAAGAGTGGTGAATAATAATATTATTATTACATTTCAGCGATGTCAATGAGAAGACCCTAATACACGGACCATACATAACAGGAATTATTCATATTGTACGAATGACACAATAATGCTGTTATGTGGCTTTAGTTAATGAACAAATTGAACATTGACACAAATCAGGCAACTAGCTAAGCTAGGTCCCTCCAGTTAGCAACAAACTAATGAAAGCAGTTTCAACGCTTCCGCCACAAATTTCATATTAAGACATCGCAAAAACTTTGTCGGCCATTTATCTATTACAATTTGTGTTGAAACAGATTGTAAGATATTCTTTTGCAAAGCAGTGAAAAACTTTGACTTTGTCTTTGGACATTTTCCGAGTAATTTTATGCGGGGTTCTTATAAAAGCCACCCCACCCATTTTGCGAGTAGCGGTTACCGAATCTTGGTTTTATACCAGCCGCTCCGATCAAGTGGTTAATGTTAACAAGGAATGGTACATACATAGTGTTTTTGTGCCATTTATGCTGCAGTTTGCTGTGTAAGACAGTGAACACAGCGCCCAGGGTTTTGTACAGACATGTTACTTGGAGTCCATAACAAAATAAAGTTTAGAAATGTTAAGACACAACATTCTCATCATATCTATACACGTAATCCTGATAACACAATTCAGCAGAGGGTAATCAAGAAACTTATTTACCTACGGCCTCCTTCCAGAGACAAGAATGTTTTGGTGTTTTTCCCAAAAATGTGAGACCCTAACGGACCCCAGAAGAGCACACTTCCGCTTACTGCTTTCCACTTCCCTGAATGATTTCATACGATTTCAAAATAATCCATCACTCTTTGCAGTGATTGACTCTTTGCTAAAGTACTTCAAACGAAAACACCCATTTTCTCCCTAGATTTTTTTTGTCTATTTAGCACCAATGCATACAATAGTCTATCATTGATATACATACAGATACAGGGAAGGCTATAGCTTTATGCTCTAACTATTTATTTTGACACTATAGGTGTTAAAATAAAAAGGCCTACAGTATATGTTGCTGAACCAGTAAAGACACATTATGCGACTTTTGGGTAAAAAAAAAAAAAAAAGATTAAAATAAAGTTGTTGTTTTTTTGTTGTTGTTTGTTTGTTTTTGTTTGTTTGTTTTTTTTTGTGTTTTTTTTTTTTTGGGGGGGGGGGGGGTGTTTTTTTTTTAGTATTTTTTTGTTTTGGTTGTATTTATTGCACTAAAAAAAATAAAAAGAAGTGATGAGCGTAGAGACAGACTATTTTGTTTGTTGGTTCTACCTTTTTTGGCCACTAAGTGACACTCTAGTCTGTGCTATGTAGCTGTGAGCGCCAGTCAATCAACTTCATATGAACTGAACGCATTTTGGGGCTGTTATCATGGATCTTGTTATATGGTCAAGTATTTACATATTTGGCCACAGAAAAGTTAAGACACAGACAGGCCTATTGCCAAGTCAAAAACGACAATCATGTTAATTATTTCATGGATAGTTATATTTGATTGGAATATATCATATCAAATCAAATATTAAATCTGAGGATACAGATATGTGTCCATATGTTTTTGGGATTTAAACTCAATCTCTTACATATAGCTCCTTTAAGAAACTGTTGTTAAGTACATAGTAGTTAACGAGATAGTTCCTATGACAATGCCAATATGAAGTGAGGGGCAATCAACAAGAGAGCAAGACAAACCACGCCTCTAATACGTAAGAGAGACTTAAAATAGCACATGTAAAAAGACAATGTGAATAGCCTGTTGCATCACTATCAAACTTAAAGTCATAGTATGTAACTTTCTGGAGATAGAAAGTCAATTGTATGATTTTATGGAAATTGAGTTAAGTTAAAAACCATAGGAGGTCTTGAAATGTTTCACATTATTTTTGCCTTTCTAAAATGGAGAGCGTGCATAGATGTGGGTGTGGTGATGGCACTGATAAGGACGGGGGGCTGAGGGGAAGGTCTGACTCTTTATCTTCTCCTTCGTTAAGATGACACGATTACAGTAATTGTTCCGGCCACTAATCAAACCAAAGCAGAAGATGAGTGTGTGCTGTGTGGTCATTCCTAAAAGATGACTTGAGGATTTTAGGTTCTGGGGTCTTTTTATGATTACCAATGCTTATTTGCTCCTTTAGATTAGAAAGCTCTCTTTGATCAAAATCTCATGTGGCCTCTGTGAATTCAGGTGCTATAAACTTTATTATATTTATTTTCCTCCCTTGTAGCTGTGTGAAATGTCAGCCCTATTTCTTGGTTTTCATAACCACATTTACTATATCAAGTTGAAAAATGTTATTTACAAACATTAAGTTAACTTTGAATCCACTTTGGGGAAAAAATCTGTCTTTGACCATCTGCACAGAGATCAGAGTAATCACGACTTAAGTGATGTGATGTCATCTTGTCTGTTACAAGAAGCAAAGCAATGCATCAATCCTCCCACAGTCAAACCAAAAAGGCTCCAACTGACTAAACCCTAATGGGATCTCAAATGGTTGCTTAATATAATTGCCCTCATTGCCTATTGCATGTGTATGGAGCAGATGATGTGCGTTAGGGCTGTAGTTATTGTTGGGTGTTTGCAGACTTGGGCTGGGAGGAAATCCGAGGTATAAGGCTAAAAGCAGGACCCTGGTTAGGAGACAGTGGAGATGGCACTTTATGGCTTTGGTGGCCACGGCCCATGTAAGAATATGGTTGTCCATTACAGCAAGCCCTATTAGGTTAATGACTTTAGCAGTTTTATGGGTTTAAGCTCATTACTTAGACAGTTCAATCTAATCAGCTGCTGTGCTGGCAACCTCTATGACAGCAACTGGTTTTGGTGAAAACAGACCCAAGGGTCTTCCCTGCAAGGGTCCAGAGACTTTCACTGTTCTGCACAGTAAAATGTGTAACGTGTCCTGTATGAAAAATCATCTAGTTTCAGCAAACAAGTCCAAATTCATTTTTATGTAAAAATGTTCTCTTTTCTTGGTCCTTCTCACAGGAATCTACCTGTGATCAGTGGGAGACAATGATGAAAAACAGCAGCCTCATAAGCTCAATCAGCACTGTTTTTTTTGTTGCCTCATTCAATAAAGACATTCATAGGTTCACACTGAGGTACATGCCTCTGTCAGTGCAGGGCACATCAGTCAAGTCTGCAATGTTCAGGATAAAATGCATCATTCATTGAATTAATCAATATTTCATCAGTTCATCAGACTGATAATTGTGTTATAACAATCCAGCCACAAAGCAGTTACATGTTGTCTTTTCAAATTTAAATTTCAAATCAAATAGAAAGTGAACGCTTCAATGATTTAGGACTAGGATTTCAGATTCTAAATCTAATATGTTTGATTATGTGTGACCACAAAAGGAGTGCCACAAGGAATGGAGAGTAAAATCTTACAACAGAGACTGTAGATTAAACCTCATTGCCATTGATCAGTCTGAGCAATTTATTTATTTAAATTTTAATTAAAACTTTTACAGGCCAGTATAGCATGACAAGGGGTAAAGAGTGGAGAGGGCATTCAGAGCTAGAGAATCGAGCTGATAACACTGAGGCTGGCACAGAACTTGGCATTTATGGTGCAGATTAGAGCCCACTCCACTACTAGGGAGCACAATTTAAAGAGTTTTCATTTGTGCTTTCATTTTAGTACCCTTATAAAAGTGATGATATGGATTTACAACCTCACACATAGTGCTGTGCAACCTGCAAGAGTCTGACAGTCTATGAGGGAAATGTACCTAGAAATGAAGACGTGTGTGCCGGAGTGGGATGAAGATGAAGATCCGCAGGTGATATTCCCCCTTTTTTCAAATCTGCTGTCCAACGAATGTAGCTCTAGGAGACTTTCAGTAACTGTAAAGGATCTGAAATATCATGTCCAAGACAGAGAAACTATAAGTAATGTCTTTATTCTTGAGCGTAAATACATTTTACAAAAAATGAGACATGGCCAGTACAAATCAGATAACTACTATATTTAGCCCTCTGATTATATCTGATTTTCAGTACACACGTTTACATGCACAAAAGAAATCCGATCATCAAAAACACCCGGTGACATGTATCAGTTAATCAATATATTTTTAGAATAACTGCTGTATTTTGAAGAAAAAGTATAGTATGAAAATAATTTGAAAACAATGCATTCAACCTTAACATTCCTTGTCAAAACCTGCACAGATGTGAACAATCAGAAAAAAAAAGAATAAGAATAAGAATAAGCGCACCAAATGTAACTATATTGCCGTCATTTCAATAATCTGATAATGATGATATTTTGGTGTGGACGTAAACCTAGCCAGTGTAAGATTATTTGTTACTATTAGACAATACTATTACAGGCAATGTTTCCCACAGAAAATGAGAATGAATGGATGAGTAGAGGTTTGCACATAATCACCACAATTCCCTTTAAAGAGGATTTACTACAATATCTCACGTATGACTAGTGCTGCTGTGGCTGTGTGTGGCTGAAGAGTTGAGGCGACCGGAGGCTGCTTGATAACAGAATGCTTGTGTTCGCCGCTCGGCTGAACACCAATCACTTCCTCTTTCAGATAAAGAGGAGAGCAGTGAAAACAGAGAAGTGAGGAATGTGTGTTGGGGTTGTGTGGCCATAAAATGTTCTGTTTAAAGTTTTAATATTGTACTTTTGCAGACTCAGCTGTCCTTGAGTGAGTGGCTTATCTTGGTTCTTGGGCAGACCCTGTGGGGAAACTAAGAGTGCTGCATCGTGCTTCCAACTGGCCCGTGATGCCTTGACCTCCTGTTCACGTCTAGATTTAGGAGCTAATGGTTGTGACCTCTATTAGTGCCCCTTTCCATCAGGGACTCACCTTGTTCTCCACTCCTACGCATATTAGCCCATCCTACTCCGCTTTGGATTTATATTCTCCACTGTACTAAAAATCCATAATTTCGTCAGTTAATTACTCACTGTTTTAGCTATTGTCAGTATAGCGTCTTCTTTTTTCAATATGTTTGATTATGGCAGTTTTATTTTCTTAACTGTATGCTATAGGTATTACAACAAAAAAAAGATATTTTAAGAATAAATCCCTTCATAATCTAGCTATTATATCAATGTATCTCAGTGGCATTTGTCATGAGCCCCTAAATCTTCTCCTTAATATTGAGTTTGTAACCTGTCCTCATCCTGATATGCAACTCATAAGGGACGGGAGGGGCTGGTCTGCTTGACGTAGGAATCCCAGATGTGCCACCATTGTTCATTTAGCACACAATTGAGATGTGTGTGTTAAATTCCTTTTGCTGTCTAGTCCTGCTTCTGATTTTATCCATCTTGGTTTCTTCTCTTCCCTACCTCTTCCACTGTTTTAACGAGGAACCAATCGCTTGCTAGATTTATAATCAAACCTCTTACCAATGACCAGCTGATGACTACCTTCTATAAATGATGGTATTGCGTTAAATTGATAGGCCATTCGTGGCTGTTTTTCATCATTATCTCCAATAGATTCAAAGGGCTGTCAAGGGCAGAGATGGGAAAATATATTTATTCAATCATTTACTCATGATTCAGGGATGAGGAGGCCACGGTGGTCTGATTTTCAGAGGCTGATAAATTGGTTATGGTGGTGGAGGCGGGATTTAAGCCTAATTGGCCCCTGCCTAAACATGTTGAGTTAGGGAGATTAGGGAGAGAGAGAGTAGAGCGAAGGGTACCTCATTGGTCGGGTCAAAGCTATGACGAGAAGGTCCTTCTGTGTGATGCAGGCTGTGTCGTCACTGAGGAATGAAAGAAAGAATTAATAAGTGTCCCTGAAATGTCGTCATAATTTCCCCAACAAATGAATACATAAAACACTAGTAATTAATTACTGAAAACAAAAAACAAAAAAGTAATTTATTGTTTGCTATTTCGATCTTAAATATGACACCACTATGATTTGGAGAAGACATAAATGATGGAACTAAAGACATAACTAATAATTACATATGACGATAGTATTGGAGAAAAATGTCCATTAACTTTAATAGACATTTTCTGTGTTAGAACATCAGTCTGGATGAAAGACTAGGGGGCAGTCCCAGTAACCTTTCAGCATCACGGTGTGAAGTAAAGCCACTTTGTCAGATGCCTGTGACTGCATCAGATCTACCACAGTTGGTTATTATCGATGTTCCTTGTGGCGTGTTTCACTTTGTGACTTGTACAACAATAATAACACTCAGAAAAGTTCAACTCTTTGATAAGGGATGTACCCTTCTGTATTCAAAAATGTATCATCATTAAAGAGTAGTTGTGTTCTTTGTTATGGCCAGGCTGGCACATGGTATTGTACTCGTATATCTTATGTAAAGAAATGTGAACATGAATCCAAGTGCGGACAATGTGGTGGTCAGTTATATCCATAACACAGCCCACTTCAGAATGACAAGGAATTTACCAAACCTCTTCATCAACATCTTTGTTTTCCCTGAACCTGCGTCTTATTGAGGCTTGAACATCGGACGTAAAAGTCAATGAATTCTTTTAAGCAGGTCTTGATTGGATCAAGACTATAAACGTCTGGCACACACAAGATAAGCTCTGTTATCTGTTATCGTCCGGCAAACCGTGCAACCTCGCTCTGTCCTCTCCATAAGATGAGTAGAGACAGGGAGAAGCGCTGAAAAAGAGACAGGAATACAAGAAAGAATAACACATCAAATAAGTGACAAAACTTTAGCATCACAATTACAATACATGCTGTAAAAATTAGGATTAGTATTTTTTGTAAATTTGACTTTATATATCATAGGCAAATGTAACCATTTGCATTTCATTAGATCTTCCTACTGTTGAACCTACTTCTGGTGACCCTGTAGACCTCAAAGATCTGCCAACAAGCTTGTTTGGTCTAACTGTCTATTAACGGCAATTAGCTTCAATACAACCTAATGGCTGTTTTACAATTTTGGAGTCTCTTTTTGAGCTGTGCATGTGTAATCAGCAGTGAGCACTCAATGAGATGAAGCCAATGAGTCAGAACTGAAGATGGTCTGTCATTATCTGACCTAGGTTTACTTCCTCCATTTAGTTCACCAAAAAGATAAAGGAGAATGGAACTGTTCAAGATGCGCATCTGATGACTATGCTCTCATTATCTGCATTCCTATAATTAGGTTTGGGTGAAATTTATCATATTAACTAATTTAATTAGGTTAATAAACAGTTTTCTATCAAGAAAAAGGGAGAATTTAAATATCAAAACAGCATGGATGTTGAGTTGTTTAGTGTTACAAATATAAAATAATTATCAAGACATGAAAAACATGGAGATACGATTTTAATGTTGTATCTGTATTTCACAGGTGGAGCACATATTCCTTCATAATTCCATGGAAATAGAAATGTGAGACCAACAGAACTTTCTATAGACAGATTAGGCTTGTGGAGATCTGTTTCAGTGCAATAAAACATCAAATAAAAAAGAACCAAAAAGCTTTTATTTATTTTGGGGAAAGAAGTTACACAGTGGGACTTTAACATTCTTATAGTAGTAAGATTTCCCACCAAGCTCCTGTTTGCATTGAACCTGTGGCAGACTGTTGGTGGCTTTATTTTTACTGGTGATGACTATCAGCTAATGAGGCAGCAGCCACAGGACAAAAGCAGAATAATGGTCTATTGACTTCTGGGGGCATGCCTGTAAAGGTGTTACAACAGTCACACTTGTCAGTAAGAGGAAAGGATATTATCACAATATACTTTTTGCTTTGACTTTACTTTTAACTGATTGGTAAACTAACATTTATGCTGTAACACTGATGAAAACCTTTCTTTTGTGTAAAGAAATGCTCACCTTTGGGGATTGCTATTGAGCCTTGTGCACAATGCATGTCAAATAAAGTGACTGTGTGATTTTCTTTTGAATTAAAACATAAAATTAGCACACAAGATAGTGACGATAAACTAAAAAAATTATGAATGTAATAAAGTACTTCAGCAAATCTTTAGAAGAAAAATAGTGTGAATCATATCAAATTCTTCTTAGAGCCTCCAGATGTGTAACCATCTGTAAAAGCTTTATGGTACCCAAAAACAAAAGGTCAACTGTACATTAGCTGAAACGCCACTGCTGCTAAGTGCACGACTTGAATCTGTTCTCGATTAAGATAATCGCTGTTGTCTGTGATCATTCAGAGCCTGGTCAATGTTAGTCCTACAGGCAAATGTTAATTCACAGTTACCGTTAGGTAACCATAGTAGTAACTAGCTGTTTTTAGTAACTATTAGGGAATTAATTATACACATTGAAACAATCTGAAAATCTACAGAATTTAACCCTCAGAATATGAATGCACATTGGGATTGTTTATTTTGTCAGTCATATTAGCAATAGGGATGCAGGTGTTCAAGTAACATGTCTGTTTAAAAAGGCACTTGCCAGGAAATATTGAATGACACTGCATTTATATAAAATGAAGAGAAGAGTGTGCATTCTGTGTTTTAATTTCACATTTAAATGTTTGTGTATCTTGTGTGCCTGCTGCTGGATCACGAAGCAGACCTGAGCAGGAGCAAAGCCACCTTAATCAGACGAGGCAGGACATGTCCGCTCTGTAATAAAGGCCGGAGAGATGCGTAATAGGGAAGAGTAGAGTTTGGATGCGTCGTGTTTCCCAGTGTTTCCAGCCCTGTTTTTTGTATGTGAGCAGAATGACAGTAATACTGTTGTGCCATCAGTAAAAGACAGGCCAAGGGACATGCGGCACACCCAACACTCTGTGTGGGAGTGACATTTCCTCCAGCTTCCCCATTCACAAGAGACTACAAGAAAAACACTTTTAATCTAAGAAGTTCATGCAAACTTCACTTTAGGGTATCAAGGATAATATTTATACAAATATTATGTATGCAGGTTTATTCTAATTATTCACACACCAAACACGTTATTGGCAGACGTGGTTTGTTTGTTTAATATCTGGAGAAACTAATAAATTCTGAAAATATATGAGTAAACCAGATTTTGGAAGGGATTCTTGGTCATTATGAAATTAGCATCATTACAATTATTACAAATATTTAATGTGATGATGGTGAAATGGTATTGGGAGTACGCTCACACTTGTACTTGTACTCCCAGGTCTGAAATGGTAGAACAAGTCTCAGGCTGGTGCTGGGGGCACAACAGCAGGTGAGATGAGCAGGTGAGAATGATTATTGGCAGAGGGAGATGGAAGCAGGCTGGAGGTAGAAGCCAACACGTTGATTGAACTGGACATCTAGAAGTCAGACTGGAGTAAACTCCACAGACAAAACAAAAATAAACTCACCAATAAAACAACCAATGATAAATCTATCTGTGATTAAAGCACAATACTCTTTCTTTTATAGATTCCTACAGAGCAGGTGCTAAAAAAAATATTCCAGTTTTGGGAAAAAGTCCAGTGGAGTGTATTAGGGTGAAATCTTTCCCTAACCTTTACAGACTGATTCTTCGATCATTTCAGAGGGACAGCAAAAGTTGACAAACACTAATTTTGCTAACTTTTAAATGCACAATTTCCCTATAACGTTTTCCTATTTCTGATTTCAGTCAGTTCCAATACCACTTTCCTGCTTCACTGCACAATGATGAGTAAGCTAAACAAGTACACTATAGCGTCACTCAAGCAAGAAAATAACACTGCCCCCTACATTGCATAACCCTAGTAATACACATAATACACATACTGATACAATGATGGATGTATGTCTCTGCAATGATTTATCAGCAACTTGAACTTTAACATCTATAGTCTCCTTATAGCAGCAGTCTGGTGTTTCGTGCGCACTGAACGCTGGAGTTTTGAAGGCAAGTGAATTAGAGGAGGAGGTTGAAGGGGAGGGGTGAGTCCCTATAAGAGCAGCAGCGACCAGCCTCCACGTAGCCAGAAACCCAACTGACAGTGAGGAAGGAAAACACAGACTTACTCCATCAACCTGAACCCACGGGAGTCCTAGGCACCCACACCATTATTTCAGCACAGGTAAGACACTGGAGGGGCACAACAGAAGGGAGCGGGCAAGGAAAAGGGTTAACCTTTGACCCTTGGTACAACATTATATTTTTACTGTAGGTTCATGTTATTGAGCCTGTTTGGATGCTTGATCTTAGCTTTTTCATTACTCTCAGTTGCAATACTCTGAAATATCGACCTGTGTAATTTGTATAGTGTCCTTTCAGCTGAATGCAAACAGCCAGCTAATGATTTTAACATTACATTAACAATCTACTATTGACCTTTACAACTAAGGCCTTTTCACAACACTGACTATATGTTTTGACAAAAATCAATGCATCTCTTTTAGAGGATGTCGTAACGGTGCGGATAGGACCAAAGGATGCAGACCAGAGCAGTTTTAACAGTGTTTATTTACAGCGGTGAAAATGCAGTCTTTAAACAGGTCACAAGAGCAGGTACAGGAACCGGGGAGCGGGAGACGGGTCAGGCGGGTGCGGTGCAGGTAGAGGCGGGCAGGACAGGACCAGGACGGGGATAGAAGCAGGTGCGGTACCAGGGCAGGCGGATCAGACGAAGACCAGAGCGGGGAGCGGGTGACAAACCAGAGACCAGGACCGGACAGGAGACGAGACGAGCAGGAGACGAGACGAGCAGGAGACGAGACGAGCAGGAGACGAGACGAGCAGGAGACAAGACGAGCTGGAAGCGATACCGGGACTGGAACGTGGCGGCAGGAGCTGGGCGAGTAGAGGCAGGAATCTGGAGGGTGCATAAATCCAAATGAGCATTTGCCGGAAAGTACCATATAACAAAGCTTAGCAAGAAACATTCACGTTTTACACGCGGACGGTCTGGCACCGAGTGTAGACTGCCAAGCCTTCTTGTACTCAGCAGCAGGTGGTGGTGATTAGGCTGATGCGCCCCAGGTGCGCACGGGAGGAGTCAGGCACTCCACCCAGCTCCAGACACACAGGTAGGGGAGGGGAAGAGAGCACGGGAGGACAGGGAAACTGACATCATGACAGTACCCCCCCCCTAAGGTCCACCTCCTGGTGGACCCCCAGGCTTGTCAGGATGAGCGCGGTGGAAGTCTCTCACCATGTCGGGATCCAGAATGCGTGCCCTGGGCACCCAGGATCGCTCCTCCGGACCGTAACCCTCCCAATCGACGAGGTACTGGAGGCCCCTACCACGGCGACGAACGTCAATCAGGCGGCGGACGGTGAACGCCGGGTGGCCGTCAATGACTCGGGCGGGCGGTGGGGGATCGGCCGGAGGGCACAGGTCGCTGGTCCGGACTGGTTTAACCTGGGAGACGTGAAAGGTCGGATGAATCCGGAGAGACGGGGGTAACTGGAGGCGCACCGCCGATGGATTTATGATCCTCATGATCTTAAACGGTCCCAGGAATCGGGGGGACAGCTTACGGGAGTCCGTCTTCAGCGGGACCGTCTTGGCGGAGAGCCAAACCATCTGGCCAGGTTGGTATACGGGCGCCGGGACACGGTGGCGATCGGCCGTCGCCTTAGTGCGCGCTCCAGCCCGAAGAAGGGCCGCCCTGGCCTTCTTCCAGATCCGGCGACAGCGCTGGAGATGGCGCTGAACAGACGGGACGGCGAGGTCCCTCTCCTCCGTGGGAAAGAGAGGGGGTTGATATCCCAGCGATGCCTCGAAGGGGGACATACCAGTGGCGGAACTCACGAGGGAGTTGTGAGCGTACTCTATCCAGGGCAGGTGAGTACTCCAGGTCGCGGGGTTGGCGGAGGCTGTGCACCGTAGGGCCGACTCCAGGTCTTGGTTGGCCCGCTCCGTCTGCCCATTAGATTGTGGATGGAACCCGGACGTGAGGCTAACCGTGGCCCCCAAACCGTCGCAGAAAGACCGCCATACCTGAGAGGTGAATTGGGTCCCTCTGTCGGACACGATGTCCACCGGGATGCCGTGGAGTCGGAAGACATGACTGGTCAGCTGGTCGGCAGTTTCTTTGGCTGTGGGGAGCTTAGGCAGGGCAACGAAATGGGCGGCCTTGGAGAAGCGGTCCACAATGGTGAGAACCACCGTGTTCCCCTGGGAAGGGGGAAGGCCCGTCACGAAGTCCAAGGCGATGTGGGACCAAGGGCGACGAGGAACTGGGTCGGGGTCGTTGGTCTGGGCCTCTCGGACGGTGTCCTCGATATCCCAATGGACCGCGGCCACCACACACGAGGAGGGAATAATTGTTTCTGCGGTGACCGGGCTATCCTCCAGGGCGAACTGGCGGGAGAGGGCATCGGGTTTGACGTTCCGAGATCCGGGGCGGTAGGTGAGGAGAAAGTTGAAGCGGCTGAAGAAGAGGGACCAACGAGCTTGACGGGGATTGAGGCGCCTGGCGGACTGGATGTACTCCAAGTTTTTATGGTCGGTCCAGACGATGAATGGTTGCTCCGCCCCTTCGAGCCAGTGGCGCCACTCCTCCAAGGCCAGCTTTACGGCAAGGAGCTCCCGATCCCCCACGTCATAATTGACCTCGGCCGAGGACAATCGCCGGGAAAAGAAGGCGCAGGGACAGAGGCGGTTGTGGGGGTCGAACCTCTGCGAAAGCACGGCCCCCACTCCCGAGTCGGAGGCGTCGACCTCCACGATGAATTGCCGTGAAGGGTCGGGCTGGTGCAGGATGGGAGCGGAGGTAAATAGTCTCTTAAGCTTCTCGAAGGCTGTCATATGGGCGGTGGGGCGGTAAAGAGAGGGCCTTGCTCTTGCTAAAAACCTCCCCCAGGTCGTGATATTCAGCAGGCACCGAGGACAGATTGGGGGTGTCTGGGGACGGATCAGCGACAGGAACGGACCTCCCGGCCGGAGGGAGGGCGGACCGAAGGCACTTGGCGTGGCAATCGGGACTCCAGCCCGAAACTCCGCCCCTGGCCCAATCGAAAACAGGGTTGTGGGCGCGTAGCCAGGGGTAACCAAGGACCAGAGGAGAAGCGGAGGAGGACAGGACATGAAACTGACGGTTCTCTTGGTGGTTGCCGGACAGAATCACGGTGACAGGTTCTGTGATGTGAGTGATGTGCCCCAGAAAACGTCCATTGAGCCCCTGGGCATTTAAGGGGCGTTCGAGGGGCTCCAGGTAGACCCCGAGCTGCTCCGCGACTTGGGCATCAATAAAGTCCCTCTCAGCCCCGGAGTCGATAAGGGCGGAAACGCATAAGGTCTCTGTGCGAACGCACAGGGTGGCGCTGAGCCGCAGTCTATTAGAAGAGTCCAGGATGTGTTGCTCGCCCACCAGTACTCCCAGTGCTACTGGTGGGCCCCCCCTTTTGGCCGAACTGGGCAAGTGACCACATAATGTCCGCGCTCACCGCAGTAGAGGCAAGCCCCGGCCAGACGACGCCTCCGTTGACGCTCCTCGGCCGACACAAGGGTCCTGTCGAGTTGCATGGGCTCATCCGGCGGGGGCGGGGCAGCGCGTGGCTCCGGCGGGACCGGTGACCGGCGTCTCTCTCGGCGACGAGCCCGTAGGCGGTTGTCTATACGGTGAGTGAGGGAGATGAGGGTCCGCAGGTCGGGGGGTTCGTCCCGGGAAACCAATTCATCTTTCAAAGTCTCGTTCAGGCCCCGCACAAACACAGCCCGCAGCGCGCTGTCCGTCCAGTCCAGCTCCGCCGCATGTGTCCAGAATTCAATGGAATAATCCGCTACCGTCCTGGAGCCCTGGCTGAGAGTCAATAACCGGGAGGCAGCATTGTCCTGGTAGTGCGGGTGGTCAAACACCAGCTTAAACGTGGACACAAATTCATTAAAATCCAGGCTATCCACAGACGTCTTCATTAGGCGCGCCTCTGCCCACTGGAGAGCTCTGCCCCGGAGTAATCCACATATATATCGGATCTTGGTGGCCCCCGAGCTGAAACGAGAAGGGCATTGCTGGAACATGAACTCGCACTGGAACAGGAATCCGCGACAGAGGTGAGGTTGTCCAGCATACGGCTCCGGATCCGTGCCTCTCGGCTCCGGGAGGCATGGTGGCGCTCCAGCTGCAGCAGGCGGGGTGACGAGGAGCGCGGCCACCTGGTGGTTAAGCTGTGCCACCTGCTGGGACAATGTCTGATTTAGCTCCAATAGAGTTCGAATGGATTGTTCGTGCTGACCCAGCACCGCCTCGGGGTGAGAGTGCGTGAGGCGGCGCGTCTGGTCCGGATCTGAGCCTGCTTGGTCCATATTGGCCAGACCGTTCTGTCGTAACGGTGCGGATAGGACCAAAGGATGCAGACCAGAGCAGTTTTAACAGTGTTTATTTACAGCGGTGAAAATGCAGTCTTTAAACAGGTCACAAGAGCAGGTACAGGAACCGGGGAGCGGGAGACGGGTCAGGCGGGTGCGGTGCAGGTAGAGGCGGGCAGGACAGGACCAGGACGGGGATAGAAGCAGGTGCGGTACCAGGGCAGGCGGATCAGACGAAGACCAGAGCGGGGAGCGGGTGACAAACCAGAGACCAGGACCGGACAGGAGACGAGACGAGCAGGAGACGAGACGAGCAGGAGACGAGACGAGCAGGAGACGAGACGAGCAGGAGACAAGACGAGCTGGAAGCGATACCGGGACTGGAACGTGGCGGCAGGAGCTGGGCGAGTAGAGGCAGGAATCTGGAGGGTGCATAAATCCAAATGAGCATTTGCCGGAAAGTACCATATAACAAAGCTTAGCAAGAAACATTCACGTTTTACACGCGGACGGTCTGGCACCGAGTGTAGACTGCCAAGCCTTCTTGTACTCAGCAGCAGGTGGTGGTGATTAGGCTGATGCGCCCCAGGTGCGCACGGGAGGAGTCAGGCACTCCACCCAGCTCCAGACACACAGGTAGGGGAGGGGAAGAGAGCACGGGAGGACAGGGAAACTGACATCATGACAGAGGAGAAAGCTGCGTGTTGTGTGTCCTATGACATGTTCAAGGTATTTAAGTAGGGTTCAAATCAGTAGGCAGCAAATACATCCAGAGGGTATGTGGTGATGAGGGCACTTGCACAATGTTGTCACGTCTAGCGATATTTAGTAAAAGGTCATAAATCATCTGTCTTAATTAGTCATGAATCGTTAAGGCCTGATTTACTGCTGTGCTTGAGTGCTTTTGTGAATGAAAGACATCTTAAATGGTGGACATTTGCTTTTATTTGTACCTACGTGAATGTTAGGATAGATGAATTGATGCGGACTTCTGTCGAGGTGCCATTTTAAAATAGAAAACTTTCAAAACCCTCTTTACTCTGTATGACACATTCACCAGTTTCTTGCACTGTAACTTATTTTTTTAAATTAGCATTTTAAAGCTCATAAATGTGATAATTGAGTGAGGAACTTTATTAACATAAATAATGGGATAATCAATGAATTATGTATTCCTCCCTCCCTTTTCTCCTGAGATTTAATGTGACCTTGAATTTCTTATGTATCAGAATCAGAAGACTTTTATTGCCATTGTCAGTGAACACAACTCACTAGAAACTTTCTTCGGTGATAAAGTGCAACATAAAACACTGAATAATAATAATATATAAGTTTAAAAAGATATGCTTAAAAATAAAATAGTCTAAGAATCTATAAATATAATAAAATATATACAAATAAATAAATGTGTTACAATAATGGGTGAGCAATATTGAAATGTTATGAGTGGGCTGTAAAACTAAACACATATTTGTTCAAAATCAAGTATCACTTAATACCCGTTTGGAAGATTATATGGCAAATTTATTATTTTTTGGCTCACTTGAGCTTATTCTGTAGACATTAAAGTCAATATTCAACTGAAACATTTTTGTAATGTAAGCATATTTATATAATTGATATAGGCCTACAGAATATACATCATTACATTTATTAATGAAAAGCTGTATCAAGGAAGTGAAAGAGTTAAACACCCATTTTATTTTATTATTTTAAATAAATTATTCAGTAAGTTTGTCTATACCTGATATCATGTCAAATGATTAAAAAAGGATATTTCTTTTGGTGTCAACTTAAGTTACCTTGTTGGGCTGTAACCTGTCAATTCACACCTCAAGTGTCTCTTGGCTTAAATCTAATTTATGAATCCATCAATGTTGCGCTTTGTGGGTATCTCAAGTTTTTCCACTAAGTTTCATCACCTCAAGAAGAAACCACTAAAGGAAGACTGAATGTGGAAGACAGCAAAAGGATTAGTGAACGACATTAGCTGGTGTGCAGCTGAAGTCCACTCTAGGGTTTTGCTCATGTGGCGTTTAGTCAAATATACAATGTCCTCCCTCACCAGGAGACTGCTCATCCTTTTGTACCACCAAGATGTCATTTAGCCTCTTTCATCTTCTGAAGTGTCCAAGTCCATATTTTAGGCCTGTAGGAACAAATTACATTTCTCGGAACAAGTTCCATAATTGTATGACATCATCACAAAATTAATTTGATTTTCACAAAAAAAAAAATCTCTGCAAAATGAAGATGGGCTAGTGATAGGTGATGCCAGTGATCTTTGTTCTGATCCAATACCACTGCTCAATAAACTAGTCTAAAAACTAAATATATGTGTAGATAAAGTAAAATACAAATAATTTTATACATTGTTTAACAAGCTATGTATTCTTATTAAATTCAATTTTAAGTATCGATGCTTGAGCAGGTGGATCGTTCTGTGACATTATCGATATAGGTACTGATTGGTTATTTGTAGCATAAGAATATTATCAAAACTCAAGTCAAAACTAAAGATTGATAAGCTGTAAATTAACAAAAATGACTGAAATGTAAGAGTTTCTTACCTTAAAAAGGTAGTTCCACTATAAACAAGATCTAAATTGAGCCTGTTAGCATGAGTTCTATGATAGAAGTGCAGGTGTGATGCTATAGGAAGGACTGTAAAGTAATTTACAGAGGCAAGGAAACTATTTTTTCAACCTTAAACCACACAGTAAATATTAACTATTGATTATATAGACACCATATAATAAAGTAAGTCAGCAATATATGCACATAAAAGGTTCATTCTCAAATAGCTAGCTTTGCTTTTTAAGCTCATTTTCTAAAGAGTTTTCCTTTGTAGTAAAAAAAAAGTTGACAGTGACAGCGTGTGGGCCAGACATTAATTTACTTGCGGTGATTGGATCCATTCAGAAGAGAAATTGATTTAGTTTCTGTGTGCCTAGGGCTGTAGGCAAGTCATCTAAGAATTAGTCAACTTGCCTACAGCCCTAGGCAAGACATGCCCTGTGCATCATGGCATTACACTTTCACAAAATCTTTAAGATATCTTGCAAAAACTACTACAGAAAGTACTAGTGACTGAAAAGACAGACTAAACTGTCCAGTCACTCCCAAAACTCCAGTAACTTACCCCATCCTGTCTCTAATATGTATCATAATTTATGAATTTACCTTTAATATATTTCTGATGAAAATACAATGTCATCAGTGAAGAATGTGACTCTTGTCCCCACCTGGGAGGACCACACCACAACGTCACAATCTGAAAACGTCCATTACGGGTTGTGTAGGTAGGGTCAAGGCAGGTTATATATATGGACCTTAAGAATTGACCCATATGGATTCTCTTCTCAATGACCAGCTTACCAGTTAAAACAAAGAGGACAATGTAATTTGAGTGGGCATACGACAAGTTGTCAGTCATAGAGATTTTTTGACAGATAAATGTAGTCCGTTATCTTCCTCCACTCTAAAAAAATAAAGTAACATTTAATTACCTGTCAAACTGACTCATCAACCAACAAAGCCAAGTTGATGATCACGCTTAAATAATTAACGGTCGATTTGTCTTTTTAAAAACGTGCTAGTCCTCTGTGCGTGCTCTTAAATTACTTTACAGTCCTTATCAGATGTAATTGTCCAAGTTCTTATACGAATGATGTAGCCTATAAACTAACTCTGCGGCTTAGTTTAAAAAAAAAAAAAAAAAAAACGTGAAGAAATGTACTATATGTATTGTGTCCATCCAGGCATGCATAATCCGGCTTTAGGACACTTTTGGAGCAGAGAGTCAATTATTTTATATTGGCTGCGTTGATGAGAAATGCCTGTAATGGTGAAAGAAATAATAGAGAAACATTTGCAGTCACTTGCTGTGTGTTGGCATGAAGAGAATTCAGATTAGACCTGGAAAACTTGACTGCAGAATAGTCTTTTTGAAATGGTCTCTGTGGAGTGTTTCCAGTTAAGTTCTAAAAAGCGAGTTATTTTTTTTATTTTTTTTCATATAGCAGGTCATCTGTTTATTGTCCGTGCAATGTAAGACCCCCCCCATCCCCCCACCTCACACCCCCCCTTCCTCACGAAAAGTGCCTCAGAGCTGGACCAGACACTAATGACTTAATTAACTGGTTTATTTAATGGTTAATCAGTTCATTAAAACCGCACTAATTGGGTTTGAAAAGCTCTCCAGAGAATCCGGAAGGCGTCAGGATGAGATACTGCTGCAGGAATCTGAAGTTAAAGAGTGCATGGTAAAATAAAAATGTGATTCTGTCAACTGGACTTAAAGTTGTAGAAGTGAAGACGCTTCGCTGCTCATCCAAGCTGCTTCTTCAGTTCTGGTCAGTACCGGTGTTTTAAGGCAGTGTCCTCCAGCAATCTGACCAGAATCTAATGTTTATTTTACTATTAATCACACCTGGATGACTAAGGGATTACACAGACATCTTTTAAACAGTGCTGTCAATTTTTACTACTTTTTTTTTTAAGTAGATCATTTGTTTTGAAAGTCCAGACAAAGGCTTAGCAAAGTAATTCATTTGACACTATTAGCTGCACACTTTGTAAACTGTAACATGATTCACTGAACTCACTGAATAATCTGTTGTTAATGTTAATTTCTGAATGAAAGCCACAGCTGGGTCCCTCGCGCATTGTTAGCTGTGATGACAGTGGCAGGAAGATGGAGAGTGAGACACATTCAGGACAGATGAGTGCGCCCAAGCTGTCCCCAACTGATGCCATCTGGCAATCACTGCCCACCTTGCCCAAGTCTACCGGTCCACCCGTGTCCTTCAGTGTTTTTCACATATAAACAATTATTAATGAACTAACCACAGATGTTTTCACTATTTCATATCTAAAGCCTAATTAATTTTGATTGAGTTTTCAGAGTCACTGCCTAATAGACAGTTAGAGCAAAGTAAGCAACAATTAAACTTTTATCAGTTTTTAATTACTCTAATCCTTTCAGTACAGACACTTCTATTATACGGTTTGATACAGATTGGTCCGTTTCCTTGGCTTCAAACAGGACTCTGCGTATGCCTTTCTGTGTCTTAAAACCTCGGAGTGTGTGTAAAAACCAGAGCATTATGTGTGTTGTGATTTTACAAGCCCTGTGTGAGGATGTAATGTCAGCACAAACAGTGAGTCAAATTGTGGCCGGAGGCATTAATTGAGGCATCAATTAAAGGAGTTAACGAGTTTGTTTAATGAGATGAAAACTCTCAGTGTGTTTCTGACGTCAGGCTGCACACTCAGGGCTCTTCCCACCAAGATAAGGTCAAACCACTTTATTTCTTTGGTGCATCTTATTCTATTGTATTTTCATTAGTTTGCACAGCCCAGGTCATCTTGTATAAATGTGTTATGTTGTTTGTCTTTGGATTGCAGTTGTTTCCACAAGCTCACTGTTAAATGGTGTATTTTTTTTGTGGATAATTTCTTTGTGTGCAGGTGACAGGGGAATGATGAAGACTACGGTGGCTCTGTTGCTGCTCTGTCTGTGTGATCTCGGACAATGCGACTGCCAGGCAGACTGTCTATCCTGTAACAACATACTGCCCAAACGGCTCAGCTTTAACACCATGGTGAAGAAATGCACTTTTAAAATTTGACAGATTATGTAAAAATAAACTTTTATGAGCTTTAAACCATGTTACGGCAACATGCAACAGCAACATGCAACAGCAACATGCAACAGCGCTCCCTCATCATGAACTCTGAGATGTATTTTGATTGATCCTTACATGTTTCACTAATCTTGTCTATTCTTTTGAAGCGTGAGTGCTCAGAAAATTCAGCTACCCACTATGCTGCCTACTGCTCTGTACTTACTTGTGATTATTCAAAGAAAATCTGAAAAAAATGAAGATCTAGGTACATGCATGGTTCAAAAAAGTCTTGAAGCATTTCACAACAGTTAAAACAAGTAAACTGCTTGTTACAATGAAATTCCACTATTTGAACCCTAAATATATGAACTGGAGTCTGAATTTTTGGAAAAATCACACAGAAAAGTAGGCGAGGATAGGGGGTAAGTGAAAACAAGAATATTCTGAACACTCAATGCAGGACAATACAAGATTAGTCAAACATGCATAAATTAATCAAAATGACTTTGAGTAAGCTAATGATGACATGATTAAATCTATTAAGTCTTTTTTTTTTACATATGTCCCCTTTAAAACGATACATTTACTTTATATAAATAGCAATTCTCCCCTCAAATTTAAGTGTTGATTAAAGAAGTTCTTCAATTTTCACTTGTTTCTTGTGTGCATGTTATGATATTGCATTCACGTAGGCTATCTCTTCTGTTTGTCTTAGGTTTGTCTGATTGAGTGTGAAGGTAACGTCTCCCCAGCTTTTTCCTGGGACTTTTGTCGTAAGGCGCTGCTTATACCATTAGAGGCTATAAAAGGTGTGGCAAGAAAGAGATCTCAGGAGGAGGTGGAATCATTCATGCCAGATGAAGAGGAGCCAGTAGATAGAGAGTTGCTTGTGCCAATGGCCTTACAGCGCTTCGATCATGTGACTCGGGGATTTGGAATTGATGAGAGCGACATGGGGGACACAGCCTACGATTCCCAGAATGCCTTGTCTCTTGAGGACAACTTGGAAAATGAGGCGGGTCAAGGCGAGGTTGATCCTGATGTGGCTACAAGAGCATTGGGTGATGTGGGGTTGAGTGTTGCAAAGAGGTTTGGAGGCTTTGTAAAGGGGAGGCATGGCTACAAGAAGATTATGTCTCCTGGAAGATCATATCAGAAAAGATACGGTGGCTTCATTGGGATTCGAAAGTCAGCCCGCAAGTGGAACAACCAAAAACGTTTCAGTGAATTCCTGAAGCAATACCTAGGCATGAGTACTCGAGCAACTGAATTCAACAGTGTGTCAGAAGACCTCACCTCACAAAATGAAATCTAGCAGGCCTCATCTGTTTGCCTATCACATCATATTTTAGAGCATCCTGGTTTAATAATCAACATCAAAGTCAAGTGTCTCAAGAGGACCACAATCTAAAGCATTATTTCCAAAAAATAAAAGAATTATCTTACTTAATAATCATGTATTCCATTGAACATGAGGACAGTAGGTATCGTTTGTTTATCACGCGTTGTACCAGTACATTATTTTGTGGTTTGAATATCACAGTGCTAATTAGTTCACCCACCCAAAATGGTGGCATATTCAATTCTCACTCATCTGAAATGATCACAGTTGTTTTAGGTTATATGCCGAGAGTCAAGATGGTTTTGGCCTAAGCATTTAAACTGTCAACTTTTGAGCAACCCTCCACTTAACCCTCAGTACATCATTTTGTCATTTTTGCCGTGATGATAATTGGTTAAAAATGATTTCATGCTAATAGCCTGCCTTACACTATATTTCTTGTGATTACTTTAGGTGGCAACGATTACAGCATCATTTTATTTTATTCGTAGTCAGCAAACACTGGTGTGAAAAATAGCTTTATGACACTAATGAATTTGAAATTCAACTACATGCAGTCAATAGATATTAAACCAGAATCAATGTGGGTCTGTCTCACTGGCAGATTCTACACAAAATGGGCAGGCCTTCTGTACACATCAAATGACGTCATGTGCCAAACTGTGTTACACACATCAATCTGCCTAGCCATGGGTTATATAGCCCACAAAAAAAAGTATATTTCTGTATATTTCTGAAATTATTCTGTAGTGGTGTGCAATGTTTTAGTTGTCCATGAAGAAAAGTGTAAATAGTTGTATTTAAATAATGTCAATAAAATAGTTTACTATTTCGTTTGTGACTTGTCATGCAGCAACTAATTATGTGTCTTGGGTTGTTTTATTCTTTTCAAACTCTTATAGTTTTCATAGTAGATTGTTGGAAAAAAAAAATAAAGCAGACAGCACCACTGTGTGGTCATTTATGTAACTGCACCACGTAGAGCCATGGTCTATTCAAACCCACTGCTGCCATATTGATGGCAGTGATTATGATTCATGAAGGTTACACATTTATGATCGTGTGACATGAATAGAACATGAGAAATGGCTGTTTGGTTTAATGTTGATCACAAAAGAACAGCTTTTATAAATGAGCACACGTCGACCTGGTCGGGTTAAATAAGGCTTCTTCTACCTCTACATATAAAGCAAAATATAAATGTGAACAGCCAAAATATGAATGTGAACACAGACCCTGAACAGCACATGACCCACAGAAATAACTCCCCGTGAAACGGTTTGAAGCTGAAAAAACTCGCACAGGAAGCAGTGCTCGGTGTTCGGTTGTGATCGCCAGCTTTACCGAAAGCTGAACCGCAATACAAGTTTAGTAATACCACCAAGACTATATATTTTTGCTTGGACTTGGATTTAAAGTTGTGACTTGAGTGGATCGGGTGAGTGTTGTGGCCTCATTTCATCTGGAGGGATATGCTCTTTATGTTTAGGTTAAACCCTCAGGTTCAGATTGCTAGCTCCTCGATAGCTTAACTTACGCTAGCAACGATGAGCTAACTACATTTAATGTAGCTACTGCATGTTTATTACACATTTACCATACTAAAGTGAATAACCTGACACAGTATGTGCTTGACAGATGAGCTGGGGCCTGTGTCTGAGGTTTGTTTTGTAGATGGCAGCTGTGATAGCTGCTCTGGAGCTAACACTAATGTGACAGTGGCTGTATTCTTAGTGACAGCTGAAGGTCTAACTTGTTTTGTGTTCACCTTGTTGTGTTGTCAGGCCTTCGTCTCTTCTTAGATAGGTTTGTATTTCGCCTGTCTTTACATAAACCCAGCATTAGCACTAGAAACTAAAGTTTAATTAAAGTTACGTGGTTGACGCGAGCCCTCATGTCAGATCCAGTGTAATATTTACATGAGGCAGGAGGTGACCGCCTCCTTTGTCCGCTCTTTTTCTCTCCAGCTTGTTGGTAAACGCACAGCTATGTGCAGCTGTGTGCGGGGCTCCAGGGCTCTGGTCCCTGCCATGCTCCCCAGGCTGCTACTGCCGCAGACAGGCCACAGACTCACTGGCAGGGCGCTATGGACTTCTCCCTCCTGGAAGGCTGGCACTGCAGACTCCCACCTGCCCCCTCTGCCTGGACAGGCCCGTGTAGTGATCTGTGGTGGAGGCATTGTGGGGACATCAGTGGCATATCATCTGGCCCGCTTGGGTTGGACTGAGATAGTACTGCTGGAGCAGGGCAGGTACGATTTAAAACACAAAAACAGTATAATGTTTGTATATAAGTGTAAAATGTAGTTTTGTCTTGACTTTTCTACTAATTGCAGACTCGGTGCTGGAACAACAAGACTAAGTGCTGGCATAGTTAGTGTTGCTAAACCTATTTCCATAGAGTGTCAAATGGCAAACTATTCCAATACTCTGTACCGGCAGCTTGAAGAAGAAACAGGAGTCAAAACAGGTAGGTCCTTTTGTAACTACATTAGCCGTGATGTATTACCATACAGGTCTAAATGTTGTTTTTTTTGTTTTTTTAGGGTATGTGAAGACTGGCTCACTGTGCCTTGCTCAAAATCAAGATCGATTCATCTCTCTAAAGCGACTGGCTTCCAGACTCCGGTAAGAAGCTAAGACCAAAAAATTCAATTTGATGTGTACGATTGATCAATAGTGTGGAATAGCTATTGTTTGTTTCTCATTTTAGAGTAATGGGCATCAACTGTAACATAATCAAGCCAAAGGATGTAGCTAAACTCCATCCACTTGTTAACATTCATGACTTGGTGGGTGCTCTCCATCTTCCTGAGGATGCAGTGGTTTCTTCACCTGATGTTAATCACGCACTTGCAGTGGCAGCAGCTGGACATGGTTTGCTGTTTTTATATTATTACAATGCACTGTGCACTATGTGAATTAAATTACATTGACTAATTCCTTTACATTATTGTTAATCAAAAAAGTGAATAGTGTACATACTAGGATGTTTACTCATTCATCCAAAAGAAAAACCTTATAAGTTATAATGTTAGTAGTTAATTATTGAAGGCATATTAAGATCTACTTTCCTTTCCCTCCAATTGCTCCAATCTGGAATTTTGAAAATTCTGATGAAATAGCATTTTAAGGGGTACAACATTAAGGGGTATTCTTTCTTCTTTCAGGTGTCCAAATTCTGGAAAGAACCACAGTCCAGCAAGTTTTGGTGGAGAAGGGACAAGTAATGGCTGTGGAGACAGATCGGGGCTCCATTGAGTGCGAATTTTTTGTCAACTGTGCGGGGCAGGTGAGGTTACAGATGCACAATATAATGTTTTTGGTGGAGGTGTGTGTTATGTACCTTGAGAACTAGGGTGATGCAGTAACTAAAAAGATGTTTACCAGGTGTAGAACTAAAATGGGAAAAAATTATTAAAGAATTGTACAGAAATGTAAATACAAAGAAAAACAGGAGTGCTTTTCTCCATTTTCTTTCAGTGGGCTTATGAGCTCGGCCAAGCAAGTGAAATGAAAGTGTCTGTTCCTCTTCATGGATGTGAACACTTCTATCTTCTCACCAAACCACTCGAAGATCCAGTTCAGCCTAATACTCCAGGTATAGAAACAAGGCTCATATGAAAACATATGGGATTTTTGATTTTTCTGTACTGTATAAGCTGCCTGCCTTTTCTACAGTGATTGTTGATATGGATGGAAGAATTTATGCACGGCCCTGGCAGGGGGGAATTCTTTCGGGGGGATTTGAGAAGAATCCAAAACCCATTTTTACTGAGGGTCGTAATCAGCTGGAGATCCAGAATATGCAGGAGGATTGGGACCACTTTGGTAAGGGGGCCTACAAGTTCCAACTGTCTTCATAATTATTGGATGGCTCATTGTGTATGTATTTTAAGATAAAAAAAAAAATATATATAATTTGTAGGCAAAGCATATATATATATATATATATATATATATATATATATATATATATATATATAATTATTTTTTGACCTGCAGAGCCCATGCTGAGTGCACTGCTAAGAAGAATGCCTAATCTGGAGTCTGCAGAAATTCAACAGTTGATCAACTGTCCAGAATCCTTTACCCCTGACATGCGCTGCCTGATGGGGGAAACACCAGGTGTTTCTGGTTACTATGTGCTGGCTGGAATGAACTCCTCTGGCCTGGCTTTTGCTGGAGGAGCCGGAAAGTATGTAATCATTACTTACTTAAAATCAGTTTAAAGTGTCTGTGTGTATGCGTGTGTGTAATTTTATATTTCTTTGTAATTGTTTGGCCTTCTAAGGTATCTGGCAGAATGGATGAGTTATGGCTACCCGACAGCTAATGTCTGGCCACTTGACATCAAGCGGTTTGGCAACCTGCAAAGTAGCCGAACCTTCCTGCGACACAGAGTAATGGAAGTCATGCGTAAGTGGTTTATTTTTGATGCAGCTTGGTCAACAGCTTTTTTCCTTTTATTTATGTCGTCATAACTATTTTCAAGCAATATCAGTATTTGAATTAGAAAATTAATTGTATATATTAACAAGTTACAATGACATGGTCACCTTAACATTTGTGTACACTTTGCAGCTCTGTTGTATGAGCTAAAGGTCCCACGGTGGGACTTTCAAACTGGTCGTCAGCTGAGGACTAGCCCCCTGTATGATCGTCTGGATACGCAGGGAGCACGCTGGATGGAGAAACATGGCTTTGAGAGACCCAAATATTTTGTTCCCCCGGGAAAAGGTATAAGATAAGCACTTTTCACTGTAAAGCTTAATTAATTCAAAAGCTTTTAAAAATCTGAATTTTCACTGTGGGTAATTTTGCAATTTTCAGATTTGCTCTCACTGGACCAAAGTAAAACCTTCTATAAACCAGACTGGTTTGACATTGTTGGAGCTGAAGTGAAGTGCTGTAAAGAGGCTGTCTGTGTCATTGACATGTCCTCTTTCACCAAATTTGAACTGACTGTTAGTCATTTATTCACACTTATTCAAAAAATTGCACACTTGTTTTACATTAAAGGTGCATTCTTTAAAAGTATTACATTGATCTTACAGTCAGCCGGTGACCAGGCCCTCACGTTGCTGCAACATCTTTGTGCAAATGACCTTGATGTTCCAGTTGGACATATTGTACACACTGGGATGCTAAACGAGAGAGGAGGATATGAGAATGACTGCAGTGTGGTTCGACTGAGCAAGAACAGGTTTGAAAAACCCTAATGATAACTTTACATTAATGATATAATCATATGTACTTTATTAATTTTGTGTCTGTAGCTTCTTTATAATCTCTCCAACAGACCAACAAGTACACTGTTGGTCTTGGATTAAAAAACACATGCCTAATGACCCACATCTGCATCTAGAAGATGTCAGCTGGAAATACACAGGTAAGCACATATTAGACACAACCGTATGTAGGCGTACAGTACAATCGATGGACCTTTTCAAGCATACAATTCAAGTTCTTATGGTGTCTGTGTATATGAGTGAGTGATTGATGATGGTAGTTTGAGAGGCTGTGGTTAAAGGATATTATCTCACTACCAATTGTGAGGAAGTAACAATGGACTACTCCTGTTTAAAGAAAAAGTTTGTCAAGAAGAATTTAAATGAGGTCATTATTTAAATTTTCACAATTTTCTTCCTAAAAGCTCTAAATCTGATTGGGCCACGTGCAATGGATGTTCTAGCAGAGTTGTCATATGTTTCAATGACACCTGACCACTTCCCTTCCATGTTTTGTAAGGTAGGAAAGTTGTTAAATATTGTGTATTATATAGCAATATTCAATGCTGATTGTGCATACACTTACACAGGAAATGAGTGTTGGATATGCCAATGGCATCAGAGTGATGAGCATGACTCACACAGGAGAACCAGGCTTTATGCTCTACATTCCTATTGAGGTAAGGGTTGCTCAGTCTACACAATGGGCAGTAGTACAAAGGTTTCAAAAAGTTGTTTTATTAAATGGTTCACAGTAATTTTGTTACTATGGAACATGTCTGGGTCCCTCACTCGCATCTTAGTTTAAAGATATTTTTCTAACCACAAACATTTTAGAAAGGCCCACTCTCCTTTTATTTCTTGCAGTATGCCCTCCATGTGTACAACGAAGTGATGTCTGTGGGACAGAAATATGGGATTCGTAATGCTGGGTACTATGCATTGCGTAGCTTGAGAATTGAAAAATTCTTTGCCTTCTGGGGTCAAGACCTGGATGCCTTCACTACCCCACTGCAGTGCGGACGAGAGTTCAGAGTAAAGTTTGATAAGGTTTGTTAAATGGTCATGAAACAAATTGTTAAAATAGGGCATGGCAGCAGTAACATTGGGATAGAACTGTATGGTATTTGATATTCAACAGTCTCCAATTCCACCAGGACACAGATTTCCTCGGTCGTGAAGCTTTACTGATTCAGCGCCAGGAAGGTGTGACTCGGAGGTTTGTTATGTTAGTTCTTGACGACCACGACACAGAGTTGGACCTGTGGCCATGGTGGGGTGAGCCCATCTACCGTAATGGTCAGCTGGCAGGAACAACCACCAGCAGTGCATACAGCTACACCCTTGAGCGCCATGTCTGTCTGGGCTTTGTATCCCCACCTCTAGGCCCAGAGGGGCTTCCAACACCAATCACTCCAGACTTCATCAACAGAGGGGACTATGAAGTGGACATTGCAGGCCAGCGTTACCCAGCTAAAGCCAAACTTTATCCCTTCAGTTCCCTGTTCACTCAACAAAAACGCCGCAAAGACGACCTGGAGCTCAGCAACCTTCAGGGGAAGTAATAATATAATATCGAACATATATAATATATATAATATAGAACTCCTCATAGGGGTGATTAGGCACTCCACCAATTTATCAAATCCACACCTGCTAAAAACGCACAGTGCCATTCATTTTCAGTTCATCACTCGAGGCAGGTTGCACCTTTTACTGTGTTTTTGTGGAACTTCTCAAAGTGCAATATTAGGAAAGGACTTTTTCCCTACTATCAGACTCCATATCAAGTGCCTTTATTAAGGCAACGCCAGCACAAGCTGCTGTCATTTGTCACTTTACTTGTTCAGTTGTCTTTTGCCATGATTCTAGTCTAAAGTGACACATTGACTGTACATACTTTGGACTGTCACAGGGTCATGTTCTATTGTTGTGCAATTACCTTAAAATCAATGTTGTGATCTAACTCCACATAGTTAATGTCTCTAAATATGGGTGGGGTTGTATGTACCATTGTGTTGCTATTGGTTAAATTCAAATATTGACCACTACATGAAACATAGTAGTGAAGAGAAGTATGCTTTCCATTTTGAAGGGAAGCTGCTACATTGTAGCCTTACCATAAGGCTTCCCTTTTTTCTCTTATCAAATTGCACAAAATGTAAAGGTGGTTTTATGTTTGTGTTATTTATGTTGTCTGTATAAAGCATTTTTGGCATTTCTTCATTGTACATGTAGTGTTGAATGTATGGCAGATGGGTGAAAGATAGACTGAAACTAGTTTTATCCCAAATATATTTGCAAGCAAACTATATCTTAAATGTGCCATGGAGTTTTTTCTGACCCAGTTTGATGACAAAGGAAAGGGAAGAGTTCATTTACTTTTGCAATAAAGCTGTGTATTTTTGTATAGCTATTAAATGTCTATTTACTCTTCTATTAGTTGATTATTGGTTAAGTTTTCCTGTTATGTGTTGCAGTTATGTTTTAAATGGCACATCAGAAATGCTTTAAATGCTGTGCTTACATACTGAAATGTTTGCGTCATTATAGAAAATATAGACAATTATCAAACTTCACATCTTGGACAAAATACCCATCTGCATATAACTGTCGAAAGTTGTAGGTTTACGAGTACAATCTTTACCACTTGGACATACTCATCCTTGCTTTTGATACAGTTGCAGCTGTAAAATAAGGGCTAATGTTTTTACCCTGTCCTAATACTTTCAAAGCACTTTTTTATTGAAGGATGTATAGTTTAAGGAAATTACCCATTTATTTCTCCTTCAACCAAACATATGATAAATAAATGTTTGCACAACCATTAACCGTTTAGTCCTGTTGCTGTGTAGTTTTCAATTTATTCCAAAGTTGGACTATGGTACTTTATTTTCCAAGTAAACTGTCAACACAGATTTATAGATAAAGAAAGGGCAATATATAAAACATTTTTATTATACAACATGGACAGCAAGCATCATACATTTGGTCCACTAGACCTCAAGTTCTCCGAGCTTTGCGTGGGCGGCATCCATTATGTGGCACAGGCGTGTTGTCAGTGATGGACACCACCTCCAGACCTCCCATGGTTAAGCCTTTAATTGCAGACTGCAAAGGACAGACATGCAGTTTAACTCAGTGGACATACAAATGTGCACCCTAGTACATACTAAGCAGATAAACTACCAGCCTTGACACGCTCAAAGTTTACTTGGTGTGGGGTCAATAATAGGTGTCAAACTGAGAATAAATAGTTTTTTGTTTTTTATTTGGATACCAGTTTGGGGAAAAGTTGCCTATTGGTCTCTTTTTGTAATGCTAGTGTTTTACCAGAAATGTGTGGATGTTTTATGTGCATTGCTGAAGTTTAATATGGGCTATATTATTATTATTATTATTATTACTACTATTACTATTACTATTACTACTACTACTACTACTACTATAAACCCTATATGACACTAACCTTAATATAAAATCACCTTATTGGTATTTTTCTAAATAAAGTTTCTAATTGAATTGTGTTGAAATCATGTTATTATATGTATACTTACTTGACGCCCCGGACCAATTCCCTTCACCACAACACGAACATGTGCGACTCCCTTTGCTGTTGCTTTCTATTAACAATTAAAAAAACACAAAAAAAAACACACAAAAAAAAAACATTGTTAGTGACAGGGTACTTGGTCCTGATTTATGTTACACAGCCTTTGAAAGAGACTTACTGCTGCAGCAGAGATTGCTGCAGTTTGAGCTGCAACAGGTGTAGATTTCTTAATATTTTTGAATCCTTCTGTCCCACAGGATGTCCTGACAAGAGATGCTCCTGCACTGTCTGTCAGCTGAATATGTGTGCTGGTAAACACATTCAAGTAAATCAGGTTTATGTTTGTTTTATCCACAACATGAACCAAAGACAATGGGTGGCGTTCACATCACATCACAACATTGTAGAATGCCTACTTTAAAATTGAGTTTGAAAACAGGTTCAAATTCTACAGTGGAATTCACTGTTTAACTGGAAGATTTTAGATTTGCTGAATTGATTTAAGGTTAATATCCCTGAAATTCCATGTGAAAGCTGGAACACGTTTGTGTATCTTTATCAGTACAAATAAACCAAAAAAATATTCAATTCCAAAGATATGATTGTTCTCAGTTGAAAGGCCTTTAAACCATAAGAGCAATATGGCAAGTTTGTGGAGTCAATTCCAAATCAAAAACACAAAATCGTCTGTAGAGTTGTAAGCCCCTGCACTCAATCATGAGTCATGACTTGAGACAATCAAAATCTAGAGCGTGAACGCAATCTGTTAAGAATATAAAAACTCACTTGTTATATGTGGCCTTGATATGAACTATAGGTAATTCTTCAAACTTCTTCCCACCCCATCTCAGTGGACTGTCCTCACCCGGCAGAGGAGGGGTGTGGCTGTAACGTAAACACAATTTGATTTTCATTCCTATCTTATCTCATTTTAGGGCAAAGTTTAGGCGTGAATAAAAAAGACTAACCTGAATTTATTAGATATTGTTTTCGATTCAGTGGTAGATGTGGCGACCTCCTGCAGTCTGACAACACCGCTGCACAGTGTTCGCTGTAATGCACTTTGTGGCCATCTGCAAACAGTGTAAATAGATTGAGGTTCATTCAAAACATAAAAACAACCCACAGTCAGTTGGAATAAAAGATTTAGCAGCAAGGACTATGGAGATTGGTGATGGTCAAAGATGCTACCAAACATTTACCGCGAGCTCCCGTTTGCGAGCAGAGAACCGGACAGCTGGCGGCACAAAGAACTTGTAGAGCTGAAAACACGGTGTAAATTAAACATTTTGTTGATAAAATAACTTAATCATTACTTATTTGTTAGACATTATAAGATGTAGATAATCGTAACGTGACATTGGACAAGTTGGACTACTTTATTCGTTACACTGGCGGAGGGTGATTCAACATGTTTTACTTGCTTAAAAACATAGGGGAAGGATTTTTAGATCTATGTATTTTAGTTTAACATATCTTATATTAGTCGAATTAATTTAAATCCAACACGAAATTTCTTATAAGTGTTAGAAAAACTAAGTTTCAGACCCCTTCAGACCAAAATGGACTGTTCCAAGAAAATGAAAAGAATTCTGGGTAGTTTGTGCTGCATTCAGGGCAATCCGTGATTTACAGTTGCTGTTATTTGCCAAGTTCGTTTCTAGGCTGTGTGAAAAATGCAGCAAATGGCTTTTAATATGTATATAGATGTTTGCTATAAACAAACACAATTAATACAACTATTTTATGTATTCTAAGCAGACTTAAAATCTTTAAATAAATAAGAACTTTTGAAGTTTTACTATATTTACACTTTTACAAACTAACAGTGAATGTACCCGAAAAAAATGGCTGCCCCCTGTGGAAGGATGGTGAGTCGTTCTGTCATACAGTTTTTTTGTACATTTTCCCGTCCTAAAAGCAGAAATGTGGGATTTCGACAGTTCGGTATCAGTTCTGCGTGTCGGGTGACTCTAAAGACCAAAAGTGTGTCAGAAACAGCCAGCCCATCTCCGTATGGTTTAGCGGCAGCGGTGTATCTCCAGCGACTACCCGTGATCTCTGCGGACTGTTCTCCCATCGAGCAGAGTTTCAAAGACATGATGCATCAGGTAAATCCAATCAACCAAAACGATGAACGGCTACACTCACTTTCTTTAACACACAAATTCACTAGCACTGGGCGCATTTGTCAGATTCACAGATATGTTTTCCTTTTGTGGGATAATACCTCCAGTAAATAGTTTTACACCGGTCAAAAAAAAAATAAAAAAAAAATAGAAAAGTTAATTTGGCCATGGGAAATTAATATAAGGGTTACATATCTATCTTATGGGGGATCAGGATTTTCAGAATTGTTCTTAGTTCCAAAGCTGAAAAACTGACATAATGCAACTTGTATGTTATAGTGTTTCTTTCAACAAGAGTCACAATTCCATGATACTGCATTGGTCTTTTCCAGATTGAACTCGAGAAGAGCCTGTTGTCAGACCATGAGCTGCGTTTGATCGAAGATGCTGAGAGGCTGAAGAGGAAGCAGGCTGACGATTATGACTCGGATGAGGAGGACAGCCACATGGATCAGGACATCGTATTGACCCAGGACTTGGAGGACTCCTGGGAACAGAAATTCAGGAGCTTCCAGCCTGCCCCAAGGGTTAGAGGTCAGTGTAAATGCACGGAAGTCAATTGAAGTGAAAGTGATTGCTGCTTATCTACTTTAGTAATAAAATGTGTGATAGAGAAGATAAAGTGAGTGAATGACTGAATGCATGTCATGTTATGGTGCAATGTTGCACCCCACCCTTATTCTACATTGAGAGTTAATTCTACAATTTCCAGTTGAATAAATAAATGAAGAATAAAAAAGGTACCATAGATCGTCAAATTTTATAATGCCACCATGATTTTTTTATTCATCTCACTTGTTCATTTCAAAGGCTAGCAAACAAAACATTTTTAAATGGCCATAAAATACACATTTTTTACATAATGGAGCTATTTTGCCATAAAAGAACACCCAAAGTAAACTATAAAAAAATTCAAATGTGATATTTTCAAAATTAAAACAGTAAAGTGGAAAACTTAAGCTTAATTTATCAGAGCTTTGTATATATCAATAATTTATGGTGGAAAATTTGTTGCATCACTGTTTTGAATGGGAGAGGATTATTTAAAAAAACTCACGTTGCCACCATAGGCAAGGGTTCGAGGGTTCATTTATAAAATCCACATACAGTTGACACCAGAAGTTTACATACACTATATAAAAAGACATGTACCAACCCAAGAAAAGCAAAAGACCTTATGAAGATACTGGCTGAAGCTGGTAAGAGCGTGTCATTATCCATCCTGAAATGCGTACTGTACTGACATGGGCTAAAAGGCCACCCTGCCAGGAAGAAGCCATTACGCCAAAGGAAACATAAAAAAGCCAGATTACAGTTTGCAAATGTACATAGGGACATTTTTGAAGACAAGTCTGACAAAACTAAAATAATAATAATCCCAACTGCGAAATATGGAGGTGGCAGCATCATGTTGTGGGCTTTGCTGCAGGAAGGACTGGTGCACTTGACAAAATAGATGTCTTTATCAAGAAAGAACATTATGTAGAAATACTGAAGCAACATCTCAAGACATCAGCCAGGAAATTAAAGCTTGGGGGCAAATTGGTCTCCCAAATGAGCAATGGCCTGAAGGATACTGCCAAACTAATTACAAATTGGCTTAAGGATAACAAAGTCAGTGTTTTGGAATGACCATCACAAAGCCCTGATCTCAACCCTGTTGAAAATGTATAGGCAATTTAAAGGCATGTGTGAGCAAGGCAGCCTACAAACTTGGCTCCATTACACCAGTTCTGCCAGAAGGAATGGGCCAAAATTCCTTCAAGCTTTTGTGAGAAGGATATGTGGAAGGATATCCAAAATATTTGACTCAAGTCATACGGTTTAAAGGCAATGGTGCCAAATACAAATGAAATGTATGCGAACATCTGGCTTTGAAGAAAGTAATGAAATTAATTAAAAGAAAGTAATGAAAAAATATTCTGGTATTTAGCAAATAGAAGATATTTTGGTAATCCTGACTGACATGAAATCAGACTAAACTTTTCTTGTTTTACGGCAGAAAGAAGCATATGTGTCTTATAGGTTATAGTGTATAATGTAATGTATATGTAAACTTCCGATTTCAACTGTAGATTAATATTGTTTTCTACTTTTAAAACTCTTATCTCTTATCTATTTCTACAGTACTCAAACTTTTTATATGCTTTGTATATTTTCTTCATTTATAAGCAAATTTTACCTTAAAAGTACACCACAAGTAAACTATAAAAAGTAGAAAAATTACGTTTTCAAGAGGAAAACTTGAGCTCAATTTATTAGAGCCTAATATATGTCAATAATTCATGGTGGAAAAAAGTGCATTATTGCATTTTTGTTCAGCATTATTATGCATGAACAAAAATGTCATGTTCCCATTGACTTCCATTATACACCTGTAATGACTAAAAATGGTCTGGTTGCTTTGGTCTGAAGGTAAAAACTGGCTGTGAGTTCAGCACAGACACTGTGACCCTGTGACTGCATCCCCCTGTGGCACCTGTGTGAACACATAACTATTAGTGGTCAAAACAAGAGCACCTCAAACAACAGCATCTCCCCTCTAACTGGTCAGCACAAAGTTGACCTATATTTTTTCATGTGTAAAAGTGACAGACAGAGAACTGCCCAGGTTATTTTCACAGCAGTCATTTTGGGTCAGATGATGATTAGAGGCTAAATTTAAGAGGTAGGCCCTCGACTGTTCTGCAGCAGATAGTAGAGGATCTCAGCAGCCAAGATGAGGAAGAGGATGAGATCTATGGTGACAAACATGAGTTGTTTTTTCCCCCCCTCCAATCCAAAACACCTTAATGCACCCAATTTTTTCCACCATAAATTAGTGACATATACTAAGCTCTAATAAATTTAGCTCAAATTTCCCACTTCACTCTTTTTCACTCTAGGGTGTACTTTTAAGGCAATATAGCCTTATAATGGAAAAATATGCATAAAATATATAAAGTCCGTGCATGTATGAGTAGAGTAGAAATAGATGAAGAGATCTGAGTTGAAAGTATAAAAGATATTAATCTATGGAGACCCTCGAGGGTCTCTAGGTGACAAACGTGACATAATTTTGAAGGTGACCAGAGGGTTAATGTCATCACATGCTTGAAAGTAAATTTGTGGCCACTGCAGAAGGTAGTTCATTCCACTCTCTTTCTGTGACTAGATGATGTGGATAAAGACATGAGTTCAGTGCAGCGCTGCCTGGCCGACTCTCTGGTGCTGGTATCTGAACAGACGGTGGGGGATCAGAAGTTGTGGCTGCTACCTCAAATGCAGTGGCAGGAGGGCGAGACGCTCAGGCAGACCGCCGAGAGGGCTCTGGCTTCACTCCCAGGTGACTAGTTGCTATTTCTCAGATGCCAGTCATGATGTGTGATGTTCTGCAGATCCCATATTTTTGTGTGGGAGGTATATTCAAAAATGATAATGATGGTTGAGGTACAATATGTCATTTTGTACACATAATATTACTGTGAATTATATTTTTATATATATAGAATATATACATTACACTTGACTATGAAAAGTATTTGAGCAGAAACCATGCACGAGGACATAAATACATACAAGTGCAAAACACAGACTTTAGATGAAGACTACATACATAGTTAAAGCAGTTATGGAGTATGGTGATAAGTGAAAACAGTGATGACAGATGACATTTAATTAAAAAGAGTGATTCACTTTACATGGTTGTAATTGTACGCTTACATAAGTCGACATCCATTCACATAATACCTTGTTCTGCCTGGATAAAATGGTAAAGGTTTTATGCTTAACATTTGACTACTTTGATTTGATGAGCAGAAAACATCGTTCTCCATAGCTCTGTTTTATTGGACATAGATTTGGGTGGAATTGATCAAACCTGTCAGAAAAAAGTAATAACTTCAATCTTTAAATGTCAGACCACCTTTTAATTAAAAGGTCAGTTTGCCAAACATCAGCAACATGATCTGTGTTTATATCGTCCCCATTACACATTTAAAGGTAAAACTCATACCTTTAGTACTTACCTCATTAGAGACAAATCCCTTCACGATTGAAAAAAGTATCTTATTCAAAGCGAAAGGCACTGAGCAATCAATTAATGTTGGACTTGTATTTTCTTTCTAAAGGAGGACTGAGTAGTTTATTTGTTTGTTTGGTTGTTAAATTACAATTGTTGTGGAATGGTGGGAGAGTAGAAGTTCAGAGTTGAATAAACTGTTGTGTAATCTTGGAAATTGAGCAATCTGTCCTGATGGTTTATTGACGTATTTTACCCTTAAACTTTAAAACATGTGGCTATTTTGTTGGGATGTAAGGTGGCAGTGTTGATCAATTGATGCAGCACTCACTATATAGGTCTTTAAAGGGGGGTATTATGCATAAAGTCGATTTTTGAACCGCCACCTTAACGCCAGTTGGACACAGCCCAAAGGAGCGATGTCAGGAACAGTGTCCCTCTTTGTGTCCTTTGGGAGGTGCTCCTAGAATTGTTCGGTCCCTGTATGACCAGAGCAGGTGCTGTGTTTGCATTGCTGACAATAAGTCAGACCTGTTCCCAGTTCATCTTGTCACCAGTTCTGTTCATTGTATTTATTTAAGAATTTCTAAGCACAGTCGGGCATCTTTCTTTCAGTGTAATACCCACCTTAAAGTGCAGGTCAGCTGAGATGGCATGATTTATTTTAGACAACACAAAGTTAGATTAAAACCTTGAATACGTGCTATTGGTGTAATTAAGAACATAACTTTGCACAAATCAAACGTGGATTATTTATGATGGCACAATTAAAGGTGCATTTGTCCTCACCTTTTCTCTCACTGCGTGTCCTTGTGTCTCTGCAGTTGGTCTCAAGGCGACTTTCCTTGGTAACGCCCCATGTGGAGTTTACACGTACAAACTGCCCAAGCCTCTGCGCACTGAGAGTTCACTTGGGACAAAGGTATTTTTCTTCAAAGCCATTCTGTCAGACAGTGGTCCTTCTGCACCTCCTAATAGTGCTCTCCTCTGGCTGAAGAAAAGTGAACTGCAGGGTTATCTCAAACCAGCATATCTGATGAAGGTCGAGCGATTCATTCTCGACTTGTGAAAAGTTGGACATTGATATTGCAAAGTTATTTTCTTTTTCTGCTTCTGTTTTATATAAATTAATGATAACATCTCGAAAGCTGCCAGTCTCTATGAAGTTATTACTTTGCCTGGAATATTCCACGTGATGGCATTAAACTTACCTATTTCCATGAGGATAAGCAGGTAACACCACTAAGTTACAGATCAGATGTGTGGAGGGTTACACTGTTTATATTTACAATGCATTTTTAACAAGGTATTTGTCAAATCAAAATATCACATGTAATTAAATAAATATAAGATGGGTGATTTAATGCCATTATGTGGGGCATTCTAAGCAAAGCAAAGACATCTCCATGGAAACAAGCAGATGGCAGAACCTCATATTTAAAAGGATTCTCGCTGTACAAATAAATGAGAGTGTTTACCAATTACACTGTGTGCATCGTCAAAAATTAATACAAGAATACTTAGCCCTGACCTGAATGATTTAGTGGATTTGAAGAGATTGTGAAATGATTAATTTAGATGTGTACCAGTGTTTTGTTTTGTTGTAACCTCAGCCATAACAAGAGCAAGTGAGAACCGGATCTCTGAGTGCACACTTGATGCTGAACTGAGGGGGCTTGGCAAACCTGTTAGGAGTCATCTGTTGAGCCTACCTGACTACACTGTTTCACCAGCGAACACTAGATGGCAGTATTGACACGCCGGGGAACAGGGACACGGTGATAAGCTGTGTAATTATTGGTGTGCCGTGGCCTCAATGGGTCACTGCAGAGAGAGCTTTTGTGATCAGCACAGATCCCTCTCATTCGTACAGAAATTATCCATCAGACAGAGATAACGTTCTCCGGATTCTTTTTAGTAGGTAAGAGCATTGTGATGTTCCTGACCTATTTTCTACCATTTGCGTCTACAGAGACAAAAAGTTATTAATTTTGTAGACCCCCTCCTTCCTCCTCCTCCTCCACCACCTCTACCACCACCACACACAGACACACACAATCTTTTCCCAGCAGTTGTGCAGAAAGCCCGAGGTCTTGGTTAGATGTGAGATAGTGTTGAGAGCGCAGTGGTGCAAGCAGGAGCTGAGGTGTGATATGTGAAAGTCGAGAAGCTGATGAAGCCCATTAGAGCGTGTTTGGTGGGAACACATAACACAGAAGAGCCGCCGCCCCCTCCTCCCTCTCGTCCTCCGCTCGTCCCACACGCCTGGCGATGGCTGCTGTCGCCCCGGGGCCAGGTTCAACGCCCTCTGGTAAAATCAAGGTAATCACAGGTGAAGAGAGGGCGCCATTCACCCTTGTGCTTTCATCCTGACTGAAGGTAGCCTGAGAAGAAGACCTTTAAAGCTTGCAAAGGCTCTGGAACGAACTGACAGTAGACACGTTTATGCAACAGCAAGAATATCATCGAGGTTTAGAATTCGAGACATATAATACATATTTAATTTGACATAACAAAGTCAACCCAGGTTACTTTCAATAGAAAACTGTCCATCACGTGCGTTTTTGGAACCATTACAACATCACATTAATCGGAAATACTGACCAGTGTCTGACTAAATGTTATCGACTGGATTTCAAGTTACATTACATTATGTTTCAGGAAGGATTACCTCAACATGTAAAAGCCAAAGTTAAATCTGTCAACTGGACAAAAAGCTGTAGGAGTGATGTTTTGCTGCTCCTACAACTACAACGTTTTGTCCATTTTATAGATTTAACTCTGGCTTTTACTATGGATCAGACCTGGACGAAGGATTACACAGATACCTCAACATGTTTTATTTCTACATTCTCAATTGTTGTGACGTAATCTGAAATCCAGCAGTACAACAAAACTACAACAAGCAAGCACTATGTAAGGATTAAATTATAATAAGGTATTAACCATGTTTTATTGTTCACCTTCACCTCATGTTCTTTTTGTTTAATTTACATATAACCAACAATATCTCCAGACCTCTGAGGCTGTGTTGCCATTGGGCTGTCCAAAAATAAATCCAATTTAATTTAGTTTTATTTATGCAGAGGGCAAAACATTCTGTTCACACCCATCCACGCAGACTTCTACTTTAACTACTGTTTACTCCCCACCTTCAGTAGCAGAGGAGACCGATACTTTCCATGCACTAAAATAAGATTTGAATTATTAGGTTATCTACTGTAATGTGCAATTTAAAAGTATTAAAAAGCAGGGTATGTATTTTGTCATGTGTTTACCTTAAGGATAAACAAAAAACATTCCATGCAGCATCAACAATGGTGACTTTGCTGCATCCAAGGAACTGGCCGACTGTCAACCAATTAGACGGCACATGATGGTGGCGGGGAACAAATGTCAAGGGAAAGGTCTTGCACTTTTTCACCACAGCAAAGGGTAAGTAAAAAGCCCTAAATGTCGCCAAATGGACATGTGACTGGAAGGTAGCCCCACAACAACATCAAACATGGCGGCACGTCCAGGTATAGATATGTTACTATTGACAGCCACGACACTGTCCCACTCTCTTAGGAATTTCAAACAGATTTTGAAAGCAGCAGCTGAATTTTTTAACCTTATTCTTGTGATTCTTTGAAGTGGAGGGCTCTGAACGGAAGGCTGCCAGGCTTTGGAGCTCGGTTCCATGGGAGTGACCTGTGCTAAGAATAGTGCACTCTGCTGCTTGGGACACTGTAGGGGATCTAACAGGAGATAAAAGCTCAGCACCCAGATCTGCCCCTTCTCTTTGGTGATGCCGAACACTTTTGAACCCAGATTTTTGGAGAAAATTGAAATGAAATTGAACTGAAATCAATTTGAAAGAGAAGCTAAATTTAAATGCAATAATTCCATAAATATGCTTTTCACACCCCTTCTGTCCCATTTTTGTATGCCACCTTCTATTACACCTACAGGAACTATTGATATTATCAAAATTACTGAAAATCAGATACAATTTAATTTAAAAAAGTCTAAAAAAGTCACATACACAGGACTGAAATGAACCTTTCCTGAATAGCTTTAGAACAATCTAGAGCTTTATCAGAACAAGTATAAGACTGGACGTGGACGTGGACGTGTCCATGTCCATGGAGCACGGAGCACTATGGAACATACCTGGACGACTGAGGGATTATACAGATATAAGGCCACATGCTAATATGAAAGAAAGTGCTAACATTTAATGCTGAAAATAGCATTCCATTGTCTAAAGTTAAGTGGTTAAGATTTTTATCAATGTTATAACAATATTTTTTCATATAGACTTAACTTAAATTGAGCATGGTCTTTGTAGTTGTTCTGTGTGCTTCTGAGTCCTGGAAAAAAGTTGTGTAGTGCGTGATTGAATCTCTTAAGTAATAAAAAAAAGATGATAATAATAATAATAATAATATTAATAATAATAATACATTGCTTTTATATAACACCTTTCAAGGCACACTGCATTATTCATTCACTCGACTGGTTAGTTACTATTGTAACCACAACTGCCCTGGGGTAGAGCGATGAAAGGCTGCCAGTCTGCAAGAATGTATGTGAGTGAAGTGTCTTGTCCTAACGCTGCATGGTTTTTGTCTAGATCGGGCATTGACAAGCAGGTATAAAATGCCACATGAATTTTGATCAGAGTGGCTTTACTCTTCTTATATTTGCACAGTTTGCCAGAAATGTACAAAAAGTACATTCAAAAAGCACTTACAGGATTGCTCAAATCAGTAATCATGACTTTAGAAACTGTCCTTCAAGCATTTGGAAAGAACATATCCACGTACCATTCTAAAATTTGCAGTTCATCAAAGAAAGTGCTTGAGAAGGTGTGTATGGTGAGGAATTTATGCTGTTAATGCCATGTCTTGATTATCCTACTTTTTGATTAACAGCCAAATTTGTAATCCCAAAAGTTATCTTTTCTTTTGATCAGTGTTTGGGAGCTGTACAAACCCCCCTTTTTACTTGAACAAACTGATATGACTGCAGCAAGTGGATAGTTCACTTATGAAAACATGAAGTGCTTAGTAAAACAGCAGGTATCCACAATGTGTCATAAACATCCTCACACTGTACAACCAAATTTAAAAAAGGACATTTAAAACAACACTATGTCCTTTGCTTTAATCCGTCCAGCAGCAACACTCAGTTAAACATGTTCTTGTTAGCTAGTTCATTTTGGCACAGTTACAACTGCAATGAATTCTAATTTGTAGCTTTGACATCTTTGACTTCATACACTATTGGTAAAAGTCAAATTCAACTCATTTTTATGTTTTCCATTTTTCCACAAGTCGCAGCTTTTCAAGTGCAAATTGCAGTAACACCACACCATCATTTAGTTGAAATGGCTTTCAACACATGAAAAGGTTGTGGCCACAAATACTGAGAAATGTGATGAAGCTTTTCTTTTACATATAAATATTTCAAAATTGTAATATTATAAGGTCAAAATTAAACCTATTTGACAGCTCCCTGCAAAGACCTTGAAAGGGAAATTATTTTTTCAGCTTCTGTTGTAATACTATTGTATAATAGTGTGGATATATCAGCTTAGACATTCTCTTGGAGGTTACAAATATGAGTTAAAAGAACAATAACATATAGGCCTTTTTAAAGTATGCAGTACAAAAGGCTGTAGGATTTGACTATAGCACATCTTACAAACATGTACCTTGGCAGGAGTTTGACACATTGGTGAAAGCAGGTTCAGAGCGCTGCTCCTCCATGACCTGTCAGTGTCATGTGCAGTTAAAAACAAAGGCAGGTTGTGGGAGACAGCAGCCATCTGTAGAGAAGCACTGCTCCAGATCTCCTCTCCCCAAAAACCTCTCCAATGTATTTACACACACACACACTTTCCTCATACTTTTTATTTTATGCAAATCTGTTCCTGCTTATGTCCCGCTCAGGCACTAGTCATTCAGAGTAGCTTAACCAAAACACCGAGGAAGGAGCTTATTAGCTGTCTTTATGTAGCGTTTTGGAATAGCAGGTATAAGAAAGAATGATAGGGACCTCATGAATTGGAACCAAAAAGCTGGACCACCTTAAGCGTCTTAACTGCCACCCTCTGCCGTTCAGCTATCCCAGCATGCTGTGCTCCCAGCGCTGCACTATTACTCTTACTCTTAATCACAGAGTGACAGTCAGTTACAGCGGGCACTCTGCCATCCCACTCTGCCTCTTCACCGGTGTTCTCTATCACATATATATGAGCTAGTTAAGTGTCTGCATTATAAGGCTGAACTTCAATAGAAATATATGCAAGGTACAAATGCATTGCACTAGATCAAGCATAACACGAGCGCTTGTCTAATATGAACACTAATCTTTTTATCAGAGCCAACATTATGTAGCTTCAAACTTTCTCCTCAGAGTGGTCTAGCTTGTGCTCCCTAAAGACACCACTTTATCTTTTCATGGATCACGTTCAGAATAAAAAGAAAATTATGAGAATAGGGTCTATTACAAAAATATTATTATGGAGTTGTATTGAGTATGACAGAAAGAATGACCCTCCTATATACAGTTTAAACCAGAAATTTACATACACTATATAAAAAGAAGCATACTTTTTTTTCCCCTCACTGTCTGACATGAAATCAGACTAAACTTTTCTTGTTTTAATTAGGATTACCAAAATTATTTTATTTGCTAAATGCCAGAATAATGAGAGGTGGATTTTTTAGACATTTTTTCATTACTTTCTTCAAAGTCAGAAGTTTACATACATTAAGATTACTATGCACTTAAAAGATTTAGGAAAACCCAAGTGATGATGTCATGTCTTTTGAAGCTTCTCATTGGTTTATTGACAAGATTTGAGTTAATTAGAGACACACCTGTGAATATATGTGAATGCACACCTGAAACACAAGCTTCTTTGTGTGACATCATGAAAACGTCAAAAGAAATCAGCCAAGATATCAGGAAGATAATTGTGGACTTGCACAAGTCTGGTTCATCCATGGTGCAATTCCCAGATGCCTGAAGGTGCTACGTTCACCTGTTCAAACAATTATAATAATATAAACACCATGTCCAGCCATCATACCACTTAAGAAGGAGAAAGGTTCTGTGCCCCAGAGAGGAACATGCTTTGGTCTAAAATGTGCATATCAACCCAAGAACAAAAGCAAAAGACCTTGTGAAGATGCTGCTGAAGCTGGTAAGACTCTGTCATTATCCACAGTGAAACAAGTACTGTACTGACATGGACTGAAAGGCCACTCTGCCAGGAAAAAGCCATTACTCCAAAGAAACATTAAAAAGTCAGATTATAGTTTGCAAAGGCAGACAGGGACAAAGACCTTAATTTCTGGTGACGTGTCCTGTGGTCTGACAAAACTAAAATTGAACTATTTGGCCATAATGAGCATCATTATGTTTGGAGGAAAAAGGGTAAAGCTTGTAAGCCTAAGAAAACCATCCCAACTGTGAAATACGGGGGTGGCAGCGTCATGTTGTTGGGTTGTTTTGCTGCAGGAAGGACTGGTGCACACAAAATACAATGACATCATGAGTAAAGAACATTATGTGGAAATATTGAAGCAACATCTCAAGATATCAACCAGGAAGTTAAAGCTTAGGAACAAATGGGTCTTTTAAATGGACAATGACCCGATGCAAACTGCCAAACTGGTTACAAAGTGGTTTAAGAATAACAAAGTCAATGTTTTGGAGTGACCATCACAAAGCCCTGATCTCAGTCCTATTGGAAAATTATGGGCAGGCCTGAAAAAGCATGTGTGAGCAAGGCGGCCTACAAACTTGGCTCAGTTACACCAGTCCTGTCAGGAGAAATGGGACAAAGGCAGTGGTACCAAATACAAATGAAATGTATGTAAACGTCTGAAAGTAATGAAAAAATGTCTTTAAAAAAACATTCACTCATTATACTGGCATTTAGCAAATAGAAATAATTTTGGTAATCCTAATTGACCAAAAATAGGAAAAGTTTAGTCTGATTTGATGTCAGACAGTGTGTTTTTATATAGTATATGTAACTTCTGGTTTCAATTGTATGGTACTGAGCAATGTGTGGAGGTGAAAGATCAATATTCAGCTTAGTGTCAATAACACCAAACACAAATACAAGTAAATACACCTTATACATAGAAATAAAACGCACAACACAACAGACATGTCCTGATGAAAACAATTGAAGTTCAGAAATGATCACACCCGCAGAGATACATGGCATTTAGAAGCAGGAAAGGTTGATTTAGCAAAAAAATGGGACTGGCCAGTGGAAAGTTGTCTTGATCATCTTTGATTATCAACTTTTACCAGTGGAGCAGTGCAGACAGTGCTGCAGATATAACATGGCTGTGTGGTGTTGCAGGGGCCAGATGGAGAGATCTTTTCTCCTGTTTTGCTGTACTGGCATCATGTTATGTCAATGTGCCACTTGATGAATGATACGATTTTCTCAGCTGTCAACCAAGGCAGGTATTTTTGCTTCCTGTCAAACACTGACATATTTTAAATGCTCTTTTTGTGTTTTGTTATTGTTTATTTTGGCTTGTATAGGTTTTATTAGCCAGGGCAGTAGGCCTATGATGTGAAATGGGGGTGTGACATTCAAAGTTTTATGAATTAATTATGAATTATGAATTAAAATGCTTAAATACTTAATAAAAGCTAAATTTAATTATAGCAAGTTGTTTAAACTATTGATTTACTGCACAGTGTGGGCCTAATTGCTTAAGCTTTTTCCACAACTGGCTGATGTCACTGAAATGCATAATTGTAATATTTAAAAAAAAAAAAAAAAAAGTTTATTTACTTTTTTTATTCAAAATCATTGTGCTATGGTCAGAAAAATTTGAATTTAAATTTCATCATTAATTTACTTCCATAACTAGAGTTTTCAGCCCACTGTTGAGCCCATTATCATGATCAACAAAGTGAACAAAAAACAAAACAAAATATCCCCCTAATATTACTTGAATTGCCTTTTCCCCATAATCCAAGTAAACAACATATGTTAGCCGGCATTTCTCATTTCCTCACCATAACCTTTAGCTCTCATTATCGCTGGGCTTGTATTCTGCATAAACCTTACACTTAGGCATTGTGCTGCATCTTCACAGTGAGGCCAGAGGTCCTTTTATTTACCCATGTTTTTCCTCACGGCCACTGGGAGGAAAGAGCCACCACTGAGGAACGCCACTGTCTGTCACCTATAATTAGAAGCAATTCACTTTAGCGCCACTATTATCTTTCACCTACAATAAGGAGCAGGCTGCAGCTCTTCTGTAAGACCGGCACGCAAACCAACAACAACAGTATGTCCCCACAGGCTCCTGTTTGATGAATATCCCCCCTGTAGAATAGTTTTATAAAAAAATACCATAGCTTTTTTTTTTGAGATTGGTATTTAATACACAGCTTGTAGTATTCTTATGGAAAGTATGCGACCAAGGTGTGCCAGTCTGTGCCGTCAGCCTCATTTGAATGAAACATCAAGGCACCTCCGTCGCCAACCACTGATTAAAAATGGATTAATCAAGTTTGGTTAGGGGCAGAACAGCACTCTGAAATTCAATTTATCAGGCCAGCATATTTAAAATGTAATTACATCAGAGGCGTTGACAGATTTGAAAAAGGCTTTAGAAAGATTTTAAAGATTTTTTTTTTGAATGAGTGGAGCCACTGACAGCCATGGCGGTGTTAATAGGCAAGACTGTTGTGTGAGAGGAGCAAGTAACAAACAACTGTTACCAGCAATAAAATAAAATGTACCACTGAGATTGGTGAAAGGTAATGCCTAAAAATTGGTCTGAAAAGGGTGTGAAGCGAACTGATATGTATATGCTTATGTTAAGGGCACGTACTTTCTGGAGGCGCCGCATGGAAATAGAAAGTTAAAACCATACTTGGGAATATTCTTCATATAGATAGATGAATTTTATGTCATATTGTGGAAGAGTATAGCCAAAGGAACAACATCTCTCTTCCAGCTTAAAGAAGAGTCAGGTTTGTGGAGATGCAAGCCCACTCACAGTAAGGGCCCATAGTTTTAAAAGTAATATGTCACAGTTCTGCCTGTTTGCATGTTTTTCCCCAGTCCAGCTCCATTTTTCATCCTATTCCAGCCCTTCTTTTGTTACCTCCCTGTTTTCCCTGCAGCTGCCTCTCGTTTGTTAATCAGCCCAGGGTAGTCTATATATACTGCGTCTGTTCTGTCATTTCTTGCTATATTGTTGAATAGTAAAAAGCAACACTCAAGCCCTATATCTGAAATACCCTGTTTGCCTTTCTGAAATTTTGAACCTGCATTTATCGGTGTTTGATTTACCTGTTCCTGAGTTTATTTGCCCAGCCTGTTTCCCTTATTGAATCCCCAGTGTGGAAGAGATTTTTGTTGATATGAAATAAGACATTATTCCTCAGTTGTTTAGTCCCTGGTTTGCCATATTCTGAATTACCTGTTTATAGGACATTTGACTGTTCTCTTTGTGTTGCATTTGAGTCCAGTTCGCCTGCCTGAGATAATACACCCAACCAAAAAACATACTTTTATTTTAGTGAACTGTGGCTCTAAGTTGATTTACTCATCACCAGTAATGTTTAATACATTGCACATTCAGATTGTATGTCCTGAATAAAAACTGCTATAATTGAAAGTCAGATATGAGTTTTTGGCAAAGTCCAACACTAGTTTACTATTTATTATTTAAGTTTATTTTATTATTCACCATACAGTCAAAAAGGGGTTGCTTATCTTCCAGTATTGTCATTTTGGGAAAAGCTTTTCAGTAAACACCTTATAAATCCATTAACACAATGATTTTGCACAGAAACAGTAAAGTTCAGACATGTAAGAGATTAAATTATTCACTTCTAATAACATTTCAAGTAACAATCGTGCTATTCCTTATTAGAGAAATGGTTTCCACTACAATCAAACCAGATTTCCATTTGAAGTGTCTATCATTGTCTTTTAAAACTACAGAGGCTTTGGACTCCTGTCTGGCTGTCTGCTTGGAGCTGAACTTGGCTCTTCCTGGAATCATTTCTTGATGGCAATTAGCTTGGTGTCTTTGTGATTGCAGTGGAAAGCTTCTGGAAATGGTTTAAATAGGGTGCCTTTGTGAGTCTGGTTATGTATTCTAATATGTGACCTGCTGCGATAATTTGGGCTTGATAAGTGTGCGAGAAAGTACCTAATCACACACCCCTCTGTCATTCTGCCATTAAGTTATATATTAAGCACGTACTATAATCCACAAAGCTGCCACATTCAGAGTAGTGAGGAAAAAGTAATTTTTCACATTTTTATTCAAATGTGTTGCCCGCTTAATATGCTCTGTTGCACCTCCTCTGTTTTAGCACATCATTATTTTTTCCGTATACTGAGGGATACTTTCTATATAACTAACCAGTACAAGTACTTAAAGCAGGGAATTGCAAGTACAACAATCGTTCTATCATATATGTATCGCAAACATTATTGCTAAACCCTTAGAGACGTAGAGCAATAGTACTGTTTGGAAATAAGTTTGTTGTCTAATTTTTCTATCTTTTGCATCTGTTTGGGGAATATTTATAACCTTTAACACTGCAAAAAAGAAATTATCATTTAAATAAGTTGAACTAGTTTGAATTAAAATGGCCTGAACTGATTTTTTTTTTTTTTTTTTTTTATGTATTTCAGCAAAATTTGTCTTCAGTACAGATATATTATATGTGTGCATCTAAATGAATCAGGAAGTGCAGATTGGCATGCTAGTTATTGTTGGCTTTACCGTAAGTGAAAGTGCTTATAAACTCATTGTGGTGAAAAATTAGAATGTTCGGAAAATGAAAGTGAGGAATAACTAAAGACCATTGCATCCATCCATTTTTTTCTTCTGCTTTTACGGAGCCGGGTCGTGGGGGCAGCAGTCTAAGCAGGAACTTCCAGACTTCCCTCACCCTAGACACGTCCTCCAGTTCCTCCAGTGGGATCCCAAGGCATTCCCAGGCCAGCTGAGAGACATAGTCCCTCCATAGTCCTGGGTAAGACCACTGCAAATCGTTTAAAATTAACTTGTTCTATTTTTCACATTTACTCACCTTTTTGTAAATTTGGTCAAGAGGTAATATTTATAGGCTTTTTGTTAAATCCACAAAGACAGCAAACCCTACATATGGTCCATCTTACAGTATTTGAAAGTATTAAAAAGAAATGATTATATAAGCCTTATATGTGGAGAATGTTTAACGGGGTTTGTGCGAGCTTTCGACTCACACCGTATGGAATCATTAGCATACTCGCCTACATGGGGAACTGGTTTGCAAACTGCGCACGTATGTAGGAGTGCTTCGTACAGCAGATGTTGTGTGACTTTCTCGTGTTTCCATGTTGCAAACTTTGACACGATTACTATTCATGCACATATTATGCCCGAATGCTGCTTTTCTCATTAGTATTTGGCAACAACGTTTGCTGTTTTGAGTGCCATTCACCTTGTCACAGCTAAAACCCTGCGCTAAAAGTTTGGGGCCTGTCAAATTTTGGCACTATATTTACTATTATTGAATCAGGTGGTGGCTGCATTCAAATGCTCTCCTCCCCAGTGTCACACTCATAAATATATAAACAGTGGGGGAAATTGTGAATTCACCTTTGTCCTTGTCCTGCCTCTGTTAAACACAGCATTTTTAAGCTTGAAAAGTGAAATGAACACAATTTTATAATTCATAAAACATCTATTTAAATTTGTTTGAAAATTAGCAATGCTCCTCCTTAAGGTATATATCAGAATACTCTATTTAACTTTCTTTAAACATGAAAAACTAGTTCATTTTAAACTGCTTGCAATGGTCAAACGTTTTTGATTATCTTATACACTCAACACAATGAGTTTATAAGCATGTTTTACAACTTCCAGAGGCAAGAGACTGGAGTTTGCCGTCACTGTAACTAAAAACTATCATGCTAACCACACACTTCCAGATTCTCAGACAATAAAATGCTTCATAATTAAATGCAGACAGACACAGTGGACTTATTTTAGTCTCAAAGTAAAACATTTAAAGGTCCAGTACAAGCAGCTTTCTGCTTGTACTGGACCTTTAAATGTTTTACTTTCTGACTAGAGATGCAAATGTGAACATTTTGCACTTATTTCTTTTACATTTTTAGTGTATGTTCCAGATTTTAAATGTCTTCTATCTTCAAAGATTTCCTGTTGGATGAATTCACTCTGCACAGATATCTGCACTCTGGTCTTGAGCACTTCACTCTGTTTCTTATGAACAATTTGTATCTCGATTTGAGTCATTGTCCAGTGTCCGTATTAGCACTCAAAATGATAACCATGTAAGATGTGTCGTGAAGGGCCATATTATGTAAGTTGACCTTTACGACAGCAGGTAATTTCATTGACCTCTGAGCACTGGATGTCACATTAATGATACCCTGTCCACATTCTTTTCACAATTATGGCTTCCATAAGTTCAGTATGGTTCCAAGAAATCTAATCTAAAATGTATTGTTATAGGTGTCAAAGCTTAATAAAAATAATTGCACACTGCTGTAATATTTTAAAGGAACCATATGTAATATTTTGCTTTTAAATTCCCTAAACATGACTCTGGACTCTGACTCATATATGACGTAGACATGCCCAGATCCAATATATCTTTTACTGATTATAATTGTAATTCTGATTTATTCTTAATCACAAGAACAATGGACATGATGTCTCTCAAGATGATTATCCAATTAGAACACAGAATGAGCCCCACATGAGTCTCAATTGAACTGATATTTTCTGTGCTGAAATTCAGTTGATTTAAGGACTCTGATCTGAATGCTCACTGACTCCACCACAGCATCTGCAGCCAATCATTAATCTGAGCTAGTGCAGCCTCTGCAGCTGCAGTGCTGTCCATATACTGACAATATCTGTGTAATCTCCTCAGTCGTCCAGGTCTGATCCATAGCAAAAGAAAAATATAAAATGTGTCAACTGGACAAAACGTTGATTAAAGCTTAAGTGATTTTCTCTTACCAGTTTGACGGTGGTTTGCCTGTAGTTCTTGAGACGATATCTGTGTAGCCCCTCAGTCATCCAGGTCTGATCCATAGCAAAAGAAAAATATAAAATCTGTCAACTGGACACAACATTTTTTCTAGTTGACAGATTTTATATTTTTCTTTAACTATATACTGACAATGAGAAAAACTTGTATGTGTCATTTATATGCCGTCGGAAGTCAAAATGTCTAGTGACTTACTATGAGATGATGAATGTTATTAAATGTAAAATGAGCTTTTAACAGTGTTTCATCATCATTAGCTTACTCAGAGTTTCATATATTATCTTGCATATGAAGTTTGAGTGCGCAAAAAAAATCTATTTTCACCTAACCCCCATCTCCACTCATATCTATATAGTTTTTGCTACGCCCATACTGAATACCCCCAAAAGCATGTCTTCTTTAAATGACTGGGGTTACATTATCTAATGTAATACATTTCTCCAATTTTGAGATTTCTCCCATTCTTCTTAATTTAGCCATACGCTTTTTGGCCCCCTCTTTCCAGTTTGGTCGACAGTTATTCTCTTTTATTTGTGCTTAAAGCTTTAACTGTCCCTCACCACGTCGGCTGGATGTGTGAACAAAGCTCTGAGGGAGTGGGGCCAAAACGTACCTTTGAGTCAGACTCGCTCAGGCGGGACGACTGGCAATGTCTTGTCTTTGGCTGTCCCGAAGAACACAAGGCCAAAACAAATGGACTTCTTTTCTCCTGGTCTTATGGTGACTAGTCCCTGCTCGGTGTCCACTGCTTGTGATGGGCCTGCTGTCAGAGTCAATGGAGAGGGATTCCAGTGGTTCTTGCACTATAAAACTGTGCATTTTTATAGATTTTAGTTTTTTGATGTAAGATTCTGATGAATGGCTAAACACAATTCTTATGATTTCAGTTGTTCTCTAAATCAGCTTTAATGCAATGTAATTACCACAATCATCAAATAAAAGTCATGCAGTTGATGATATCAAAGAATCTACAAATAACAAGTATGTGTGAGGAGATTTTATAAAGTAAACTTGCATACCAAGATGGGTTCTCGTGATATTTGTGAGTTCACAAACTCACGACAATCCATCTTGACATACTCCAGCTCAATGTAAACAAAAGTAAATGTTTAGAAGGAGTTACTGCACAAACTGAATTAATCATTTTATATATAATTTTATCCTATCATATATATCATATCATTTTATATATATGCTACAGCGCAATAAGCTGCTACACAAAATTTGTTGATCATGTATTCATCACAACATAACCTTTTTTACAGAAGAAAAAGCTGACAACTTAGAAACAAAAAATCCTTTTCATAAAATATTATACTAAATTTTATAAACCAAGTTTTACTTAGCTGCCAAAAAGAGCTTTGACATAAGCCAAAAAATAAATAAATTTAAAAAAAATTCATATTTAATCATAATTATATTTAAGATTTGACTAAAATTCTTCCATAGTTTATGATTTGACCTCCTGGTTGTGCATGAGCAGCAGATAGTGTCGTATCTTTTTGGATGGAATTTTCTGTGTTTTGCGTGCACTACTTGTTCTATTTTTGTTCTTTTCTTCTACAGTTTTTTTTTCCCCTCAAATAGCCACTTAACTGATGTAAAACCATGATAACTAAACCAAGTAATAATTAGAATACATGCACATGAAAAACTGTTGTATGTACTTTAATTCCCAGTGCAAACAGACTCTTAAGCATTAGCTCATACGATTGCTGGATGTCCTGATTTCCTGTGATATTTACCAAATCATATTTTTCAGTTGTTGAGTTTTACAGTGCATGGTCTGGGTCTGCCGTGTGGTCGGCTCAGTCAGGCAACTCACACAGCCGTGACCTGGTGAGTAACCGGTCGATAGGAGTCGGCGTGGATTGACTTGGCTTCGCAGGTGGCCATGACTCATTGTGCTTGCCCTATTCCTCTATTCTGCGGACATACATTTTCTAAGCCATACCATCTACGTGCGTGAGAGAGATAAGCTAAATTAAATCAAAATAGCCAGTCAATAATTAATGTAACAATAAGGGCACACGTTTATCTATTCAGAGAGCGCAGTGGGGATGTATACATAATAAGAATATTATCTGCCTGCTGTGTGGCTGCCAGCGTGATCTGGCCCATTTGGCTGTGAGCTAACTGCGGAGTTTGGCTGGCAGCTATCGAACCGCAGCATCTCGGGCACTGGGTAGAGCACGCTGGCACCAGGACGCACCCTTGTACTCCTGACACATCACTGCATCAGCACTTTGTTACTGTGCAAGTAGGAAACAAAAGGAACAAAGTGGTTTGGAAGATATAACATTCTTTCACATGGTTGATCTACAGTTTCTAGAAGAGGTTGTCCCACACACAGATCCTTAAGTTTTGCTTCAACAATTGTATGGTGTGTTTTTTTTTTCAAATATTTAAAAGGATAATAACAATCTGAACCTGAACGTTAGATTGGCAACATGATCATTCTTATCTTTGTATTAGCAAGGACAAGGTTTGTTATTGTGCAATTTCTAACATTACATAACATTTTTATTATATTATATTTAAACATATGCTTAAGCCTGGAGTCCACTGTCCATCTGTGATAAAACATTTGTAATTGTGGGGAAAATCTTGTATTGTTGCTCAAAATGACAGGCACAGGACCCATCAAATGATCAAAGACAAGCTGCGATTGCAATCAAGCAGAATGGGCCATCCTCTCACTGCATCAATCTTTCAAATAAGTGACCGACAGTAAACACAAGTGCACCGTCAAAGTAACATCGAAGAGCTCAACTGTGGACGGGCATATCTCCCCTTTTCACTTTAACTTACTAACTTTTACAAATGCAAAAACATACAACTGACATTGTGATTCTCACACAGAGTAAAGGACATGATATTAATTCGCTCAGACAAACATTGGTTTATATTCATGACTGATCATGCGAACCATCACACTGTGGAAATGTGTTGTCATACAAATTAAATTCCTCACATCATGTAATGTGACATCCCTGGATCTTATAAGATGAAAAAATAAATCAGTGGAAACCAGGCTATCTGAAACTAAGCAATGAATAAAAAAAAGAACAGCGTGGTCTAACTGTACCAATTATGATTTTATTATGGCTGCCGAAGGAGAAGTCACATTTTTCCTTTAATTTTCCACCTTTGAGTGTGATGTAGTTAAGCTTTTAATTGTTAAAGCTGACTGTGACAGGTCACTTCGAAATCCAATGGCATATGTTTTCCAACTGTTTGCATTGCCAGTTTACAGTGGTCACATGCTGTACTATTTATCAAAGAGGTCCAAGCACACAAACAGTTGGCTGGTCTAAAAACACACTTTTACAGATCAAACACTAACTACTGTAGAGATCATGCTATAAATATGTTTGCAAAAGATATTATTCCCTGTACCTGATTTTTTTGTCCATGAAAAGGAAAATGTGTTTTTCCCTAGTATTGTAAAAGTAGCTGTTAGGTCGTTTTCACACATGTTACTGTGCCCTGTAACATGAGAAGCCATCAGCTGACTGCCAAACTTATTTCCATGACAACAGACTTCAAGCAATACAGGCCCATAGATACGCACACACGCATTCACTTCTCTGGTGCTATACGCTTTAGTCTTTTCTTTAAATAAGCTCCACTCTGAGGCCATGCTCACTGATGGCAGCAGAGAACAGGCAGACAGACCCAAGTTTAGACAGAGGCAGGAGAAGTTATTCCAAATTGCCTCGTCAGATGGAGGTTGCAAACGAAACACTCTGAAGCACTGGTGGACTGCGCAGCGAGAGCTTTCACGCCACACTCACGCCGCTCCAGAGTGCCATAGGAGCCGCTCTGAGACGTCCTGTTTCAACTGCTCTCAGAACAGTCATTTACTTGGTCCAGAATGCGGCTGTTGGGTTCACACCGGCTTAAGCACACCACTCTTGGATCAAATGCTCTTATACATTGTAAGTATTTACAATGTGAACATGACTTCAGTCAAAATGTGACCACTGTGTATTGCCTTCATCAAATTATAAAGGGTTTTATTTTCAGAAAACCAAGAAATGCACTTTGAATTCTAGGAATTCATTCGGAAAGTGAGGAATCAAATTTGGTGCCTTTAATTTACATACTATATAACATTACATTTATTTTGCTTGCATCATCTCTTGGGCCTACTCTGTTTGAAGATTGCTTGTCTGTAGCTTAAATGAATTTCCAAATTTTCTTTTCCAATACCTTGTAAAGTGCGTACTATAAAAACAGCCGCACTATTTTCTCCCTATTGCTCCAGGTGCCTATCATTTCCCTTGCAAGTTAAGTTGAAATAGTGAACTTTAAAACTGTATTATACCAGGGCACTTAATATCACATCAAATGCTATTTCTACATCATTACCTCACTTCAAAACAGGTGAATGCTCCATACTATTTCAGGCAGGATTCTTCAAATACAGGGCTGCCAGTTTAGCACAGTAATTGCAGCACACTGTCGTTTTGGTGAAAATTGGTCTGGGATGAAAAGTAAAGCGTTACAAAAGAAATTGATTTGTATGTGTGTGCCATTACCCCTCTCTATACCAGGGTCTGATCAGCTCTCCAGCTCCACCACTGTCTATTCTAATGTTCACAAAATGAGGCTGGCCCTATGCAAATTGAATGAAGACAATATGCAGACATCGACTTGCTAAATTGAAAAAGTCACAACCCAACTTATTCTGGCAAAATGGCTTCCGTGAACTGAAATAATTCATCACAGACACTAATAGTGGCCTGTCATACAAATGTGAGAGCAAGTTATTGAAATCCGGTGTAAACATAATTTCTTTATTATGAAGACAACGTTCTGTTCCTAGTTGAATCATGGACACACGCATAACTGTTAGTATATTTAGCGTCTGTATTACTGCTGTATGATCAAAATGTCACTCTGTCTTAATTGCATTCTCTTTGTTTTGAGTTGACTTCGTAATGTAAATTCTGTTTATCTTTATTGAAACTGCAGAGTTACGATCAGGGTTCTATGGGTGATTCTAAATGAAGACATATTAAGCTTTTGTCTAATATAAGATTGAAATCTATATGACAACTGTGGATCATGATTTAATATTTTGAACATTTTAAAAGCACAATATCTATATGATCAAAAATGACTCAATAAAAGAAAATATGGAAGTATTATTTACAAAAATAGTGGGTGAATTTGGACCGCAAAAACAGCCTTTTAAGAGTATTGTGTAGCCTGACGTAATAAAAAGCATCATTTTCAAACAAGATACAGTACATCCCATATTCTGCAAATGATCAGCACATTTTTCTCACTTTAAATTCTCCCAGACACAGATAGACTTAAAAACATATATTAACAGAAAACATACATCACACACCATCATAGCAAGTTAGTTTCATGTAGAAATCTGGTATTCTCTCATTTGTACCATGGTGGCCTTCTTAGGGAGATGCTTGTTCAGCAGAAGCAATTGGAGTGTGACATGCAGACAAGCAGACAAGGTGTAATCCATAGATAAACAGTGTCGAGGAGCAGACAAACAGCACACCACGCCTGTACCCCCCAACACAGCTCTGCCCCCCAAGTCAAACAAGCCCCCCGGAGCCTCCCTGTTACCTTCTCTCTCTGCATTTACATTACATTGGGTATTCAGGCTTTGAGTGACATTGAAGTCTTTACAAGGATAGAAACAAGTTCACACTCCAGCAAGGGTGGAATTTTTCCATCATTTTATGAGTTACGATTATGAAGAGGTGCATTTAAAGAACCTGTACTGGATGTTTTTTTTCGACATATTTGAGCAAAATTGCTTTTGCTCTCAGCACAGATATATTGTACGAGCAGTTCTTGAGATGAAAATAAGTCAGCAGTGTACTGTCTGTACCAAATTATAAAACTTTTTATTGTCTGAATATCAGGAAGTGTGCAGTTAGCATGCTAGTGTGCAGTTAGCATTACTGTGATGACAAAACTGCTCTGGACTCTTAAAAGCGCTTATAAACATATATCTTATATCAAATTTTCTGTAAAATCATTGTTTCGGTGGATTCTTCAGCTATTTAATGTGAAACCTGTAACCTACTGTGCTGCAAATTCAGAAAACAAAATAAAGGGACAGACAGTAATCTTTTTTTCTCGTGAGATCTTGAGGCATTACATCTATGACTAATACTTGCACAGGGTAAGGTAACAAAGGTAACATTTTCTCAGCGAGTTTATACCTAAAGATAAGTACGTACAATTATTAAAAGCCTATGAATCAGTTCCATCAGTATTTAATGTTTCTAGCTTTACACCTAGGTACAGAACATTATAAGAAATGAGCCACAATACACAATTTTATATCTGTCTCTGCTTCTTTATAAGATTCAACCATTTTTCAGCATGCAGCCATTTTTATTCCTCAATAGATGTGACTTATAGAAAAAGTGCTAATCACTCCCGCCTCTGGGATTACATTCCTTATCGTATCTGCCCCCAGTCAGGTTAAGCACATTGCCACCACAGTGCAAGGCTTTTTAATAACGTTCCATTTTAAATCAAGATTTCGGTGAAGCCACCCACTCAGTTAATTGGTTTCTATTAGGAGGGATTGTACAAGGGCCGAGTCAGGCAGACAGACTCGGGTTGTGGTCTGCCTGTTCTGCTGACTCATAAAGGCCTATTTGTGAAAGTAGAGTGGAAGTTGTTGGTGTGGGATGGTTAAGTGCAGAGAGGAGCACAGGCCTGGTGTTTGGTGAATGTTCTTACTCAGGTCGTGGTGACTGTGCCAAAGGATGTTAGCAGCTCAGTGTTGGAGATCACCGAAATTATGTTACGGTGACAGAGGGGGCTGGTGCTCAATTACATTTACTTGAGTAATTATAGTTTTCTAGGAAATTTTCAGGCACCATACTTTTCCTCCTACTCCTACTTGAGTAGCCTGTTTATATTTTACAGTGTAACCATACTTTTTTGTTAAACTTTCCTCTAGTTAGTCCTCTAGAGTCTACAACTGACAAAAAACATTATGATAAGATTGAATGATGTGAGCAATTTTTTTATTATTATTTTTTTGCACTGCTTCTTCAATTTTCTACTTTTTTTTCTTTTTTTTCTAATTTTTGTGGTCTATCCTTTGAAAATGCTAATACTTTACTAATGTTTTGTTATTCAAATTGCATTAACTCAAATTTTAATATAAGATACAACAGTGGGGTAGCAGTGGCTCTAGTGTGAACTGTTGCTGTGTCCTTAGGCAAGACTCTTCACCCTCATTGCCTAGTATGAATGTGGTGTGTGTGTGTGAGCGCTTGTTGGTGGTCGGAGGGATCAGTGGTGCAAATTAGTGGGCTCATTAGTGCCAATTGAAGCGCTTTGGGTGTTTTGAAAGACACAGTAATTACCAAATACTGTCACCTGTGTATAAGTTTCCCCAAATACTTTCTTACTCTTACATGATTTCCTGAAGTAATGTTATTTGAATACAATGCAACATTGAACCATCTTGCTGAGGGTTATTGTGCCACCTCAAATTCAGTGTATTTGGCTCGTACCCATCAGCACAGCTACTTCTGAACTGTATCTGTCAAAAATACAAACACACTGATGCTTTTACTAAAAGAACATTTGTAGTCACTCTCAGTGTTCGATTTGAGTCAGATAATAAGGTGGACATATTTGCTTACAGAGACAAGTATCAATAATAAATGGAACAATCAAAACCGACTGATGGATTTGTGTGTGTGTTTACAAACCAATCCCACAGAAATTGGCACATTATTATCTAAGACTTTGCATGAAGCCAAAATGATCAACACAATTCTATTTATGTTTTCTTTTCTGTGCAAACAGTCTGAGCTTTTGGCAGCTTTTGATTCCATATTTACAATTCCAGTGAGCAGAACAACAGCCAGGAGGGCTCTTAATTCAAGAGCATACAAGCAGACCAAAATGTATGCAAACATTTTAGGTACAAACCAACTATTCAAATCAATCTAGGTTTCCTGTTGTATGACTGCTGTAGACACGTACACTAGTTACTTACAATAATGAACCAATATCTTTAAAAATCATGGAATGTGTGTACGAGGCTGAGGCTGCCGGTGCACCAAGGATCTTGTTATACACACTGGCAGCAAGCATTCACATTACCAAGATAAGGCTACTCTGGATATGGTGTAAAATAGACTTTAAAAATGAGAAGAAGCTTCATTACAATGTGCCGATGTACCAGTGGTGGTTAGAGCTCAGGAGAGAAAGACAAATCAAATATACAGGATTACAAACGAGTCAAGTAAAAAAATAAAATGTACTAGAGAGTAATAAATCCTTATGTTTGCTTGAAAGTGAGAACAGACAGGGAGACTATAATTTTTATCATATGTCCTGTATATACTATACTTACCTTGGAACGTAACTCATCTGCACAAGATGAATTGACGTATATGGAGAGAATTGCACTACAAAGTTAAAGGCGCTGTACCTGATTATTACTGTCTTGAAAACAATACAAATTCTTTTAAATGCTTTACTGCAGTCCAAGGTTATTCCTCACTTTCATAACACATTCCCAGCATCCTAATGCCTTTGAAGCCCACTGAGTTTATAAGCACATTTTACAATTTTCAGAGACCAAAGTAAAGTTTTACAATCATGGAAATGCTAACAACGTTGCACCAGCATCCCTTTTTATTTCACAGACAATAGAAACACTTTATAATTAGATGCAGACAGATCACAGTAATCACATTTTGACCCATAAGGTTGCTTTTTACAATATATCCGTATACAAAAAAAATAATTGACTTTGTTACATGTAGAAATAGGTACAGCCCCTCTAAATGCATCTGGGGAACGTTGTCTAACACTTGTCTAAAAATCCAATATTCATGCTGATAAAATGTGACTGTTTTGCTCTACAAAGCCCGCTTGGTTTGAGGCACAAATAAACTTTGGAATTGTTTTTGTGATACTCCTGAGTCCTGTGACAAAATAATCACAAAGTCTGTCAATCAAAACTAACTGGATTACCTTTTGTTTACTAAGAGCTGTATTAATGCAGAATCTTCACTCAGTGTCACTATCAATTTCTGTTTGGGACAATATGATGAAATTGCTGTTACACAGTGAAATGTGAGGTTATCTCTGGTCAACATTATAATTTTCAGGCTTTGAGTCGGTCATCAAGTCAATTATGTAAAGTTCAAATGAAGACTAAGGAAAGCGTTTTATGTATTCCACAAGGCCATATTCCATTTACATAGGGTTGTATAATGAATTGGTTGATATATCACTGTGCTATGTTATTTTAGAAATAACAGTATGTTCAGGATACTTATTTATACCTAAATAAAATTATGACATCAGTGGATCAGTGGTGTTTTAAGCAGATACTAAAATATGCTTCAAGTGGGATTAAACGCCTAAACTCTGCATTTCAAATAGAGCTGTTAAACTGGACAGTGCCTGGAGGACTAAGGAACAGTGTAATTGGTCTAACAGGTCTCCACAGGTCATACTCCGCTCCTGTAGCCAGACATCTTTAATCAGAAACACCTGGCTTCAATTGGGTCGGTACAGTGTGATATCACATAGTACTTGAAATCACACTGGCCACTGAAGGCAGTACACACTGTTTTTGACCAGAAAGCTACAGATGTACCTTACTATCTATCTATTAAGGGAATGGGCTTGAGGTCGGCTCCATCCATAGAATCAAATGGTTTTAATCTGGAGCGACGCAGCACCTCCACCAGCACCATTGGACTGCACGGTGTATGATCTGAGCTCCTCTGGTAACTTGCGTTTATACAGAATACCGGAATGGAGCTGCACCGTGTGCAGTCTGAAAATGTGGCAACACTTGAACACTCCAGGCGCAGTGGCCTAAACAGATTATGTTGGTTCAAAATATAAAAAAAAACACACAATGTGCAAACAATAGTGGGTTTGTGAGTGCACCTCTTCCACACAGATGATGCCATGCAGTAGCCTTTTGGTAATGAAAGGTCCAGTCTCAAAAGGTCATTCTTCTCTCCACGTTCTAACAGCAGTTACACGGAGGAAACCAAAATATATTTTTAACATTGGAAGCACCTCACTGCATCAGGAGCACTGGCCTACACTTACTTTTGAGAGAGAGCGCTAAAAGGATAGCTGTGCACCACTGACAACTACTAACATGCATGCGCTAAGAAAGGATGCAAAAACCTTGCATCGGTGACACTTTCGGACCGTATAGATCTGCTCCAAAGTGAACCAATCGAAACAAGACTGAAGTATAAAGACAGCTATGAAGGGAAGTAAGCAAAAGGTTAACATTTAGGGTATATATTTATTTATTAGTTGTTAGCACTTCTTAAGATAGCTTACTACTGTTCATAAATTTTGTGTTAATACTGTGCTTAATGTGTTAATTGTCCTGTCAAATAAATACATAAAACATAAATGACAAACCAAAAACATCTCTATGAAGATAAGCATGTGGCAACACTCCACCAGAAAAGTTATATAGTGCACCTTCAAAATTAAGGGAATGAAAAAAAAAAAAAAGCATACAGCTATAGTTAATTTTGATAGACTTTGTTGATTTGATCTGAAGGCTGTTGACGCGCACTCTGTACTAAAAAAAAAACAAAACATTACTCATAAAGCCTGTTTAATTCCTGTCGTAGAGCATATTACAAACATCATATTTTTAGCTCTTTGTAAGCGAATCAAAGATGGATGGGATTTTGTTTTGGATTCAGCAGTGCCATCTGGTCCTGAACATACCATACTGGAAAGGTGATTCACGGGAAAAGCCATCTGCCCTGTGTTGCTATAGTCAGACAGGATATTATTGGTGGTACTCAAATCAGTTCTGTACATGATGCATCCGCTCCAAGTGCTGCCACCTCCTCTTTGAAACGCTGAGGAGGATCTGACAGCAAACACACCTCAACTACTCACATGTACAAATCGAGCCACAGTCATACATGGTGTTTTCTTTGGTGGTTTATATTGTTTTTCTTTGCTGTCTAAAAATCAAGATTCTGTTCACGGGAAAGTAGTTATAATGCTGCATAATTAAAGCTTCTGTGTTTGGTTAATTTTAATTACGATTGTGATTTGATTGCAAAAAAATCTTTAGAATGGCAGATGTCCAAAGAAAAATTAGCCTGAAAGGAAGAAAAGACATTAGGCTGAAGATCTAATGCAGGGGAAGTAAATTTACCATCAGTATGAGACCCGGGACCTGGAGACATAAACCCTCAAAACATTGTAATAGTATTGTCCAGTCCAGTCAAGTCAAGTCCAGTCTGACTATGCTTTCGTTGTAGGGAGTATTATACCTCTTATGTAGGCCAAGATAACGAGGGCTGAGCTAGCACAGCACAAAAATGAAATTTCTCTATCATCTGGTATTAAAATATTTAATAAGGTGATGAAGTAATTTGCATGATACGTAAAAGGTTTTTGTTGTCCACTTTTTTGTAAAAGAAAAAAAAAAAAAAGAAACAGCCACTGAAAAGAGTACCAAATATCTGTATCTGAATTTTCCAACAGATCAACAGCTGGTGAATTGAACTTTTAGACAACCTCTTGAAGCCAGTGCCCCTGTGTTGGAATGAAGATGAGAATCTTATCATTCAAAAAGAATGAGCAAAAAAGAAGCCATGAAATATGCCACGCAATATTACACTCAAAAGACATTGGTAGAGGGAACAGAAATAAAGAAAGGAGCTTTTTCAAAAATAGTTCCCCACATGTGGACCAGGCTGACAGTTTGTTTACACCGGTTACATGGAAAAAGCAGCTCTTTATTTTGGGAATGTCACCAAACTCATCATGGAATCAAATTTGGACTTGGCTAATGTATGCTTCAGTAGACAGATATGTACAGTATGCACTGTGTAACTTTTCTAATGCAGAGTCTGTCACCTGTTTGTCTCCATGGAGATATTATTGCTCTTACTATAATGCTCCACAGGTGTGGCATTTGACTTACATATTATATATAAGCACGTGAAGCCAGGTTGAGTTACAGGTCAGATCTGTGGAGAGTCTACCCCGCTTACAGGAAGAAAGCATGTTTTAGTATAGTTAGATCAAGTTTTGTTTTTAAGCAATACATCACATGCAACTGAATATATAGAAGATAAATCTGGCACAATCCAACCCAAGCAACAGCACCTCCATGGAGATGAGCACTGCAGGGTACTTTTAAATACTTCTACTACCTTCAGTGGCTCCACAGTCAGTGCACTGTGACTTAGAATAGTTGTCTGTACTGCCAATGTTTTAAAGGACTCTTCTTAATAACATTAATTAAAAATAGTGCTGCTAATTTCTTCATTATACTTATAGCCTTTTATGCTCTGATAATACCAAGCTGACAATACCAAGCTTCAAATAGGCTCATGTAAAACCCATGGAGATAGTTTATTCTGGTACAGCCTCCTTATGTCTGCCACATCACTGTCATTCACGCTGTCCCCTCTCTCTTGCTCTGGCTCAAGACATGCTCTGTTCTGGGTTTAATCATCCCCTGTATTCCCCTAGCCCTCCAGTGAACCCTGTTCCAGGACTCTTCTCCAACCTTCTCCTCTTTTATCTAAAGTTCTCAATCCCTTAATCAGACGGAGGGTACGAGAAGAGAAACGAAGGCTGCGTTACAGTGCGTTATAAATGTCACAGGATTAGGGACTGAGCTACACTGACTCTAACCTAGCCAGAGCTCTACAGACATATAAGTAATACAAGTGCAATATCGCTTTAGTGTTAATAGGCTACTTTACTGAAGTCATAACGGCAAGTAATCTGGGATTGCAAACACTGTAATCAAGTGAATGAAGGTATGGATTAATAGAACACACACACACACTGCAAAACTTGGACATTTGACCCATCCTTCAATCGGTCCTTCAGTGCAACCTATCAGTGGTTAAACACAGTGCAGCGGCAGGGAACACATCTCCAGATCTTGGACCAAAATCCTGTTCAGGACTAGCTACCAAACTGGAACTATTACTGTCATAATTTACAAGCAATATCGTCTTAGCTTTTCTCTTTTGGAAACATCTGAGCAAAACACCCATTAAATGTGCAAAATATAATGGACGAATATGCACATTAACATGAGAGCAGATTTTGTTTCAGTGCACTTTACAACATCTTAAAATACATCACAACTTGGTAAAAAGATTGTTTCCAAGATGGCATACAATTCAATTTTCTTACAAAGCGAGACTGCAAGAAAAAAACTTGTGTAATGTTGTAAAAATCAAATATTTTTTGCTTAGTTCCTTGTAAGTCTAAAAACAACTTCAAGGCCTTTCACCAGAACTCTCACTTCTTAGATACTGAACTCTCAAACATGTCCCATTCTTTGGTAAACCTTCATATACTATATTCCTTACTTCAACTTGTGGTACCTCACCTTGGCTGTCCTCTTTGTCAGGATATTGCGTGAATGGAGGATCTCCCACATAGACGGTCCATAGTGCTGGCAGCAGGCAGGAGAGCAGAAGTTGTAGCCCGAATACTCAAAGTTGTACCTCTTTGGTTCTTTGATGTGGGCACCTCTGAAAAAGTATGTGGGTGGACTGGGTATATGTTCATTAAACACTACTGGACTCACCACCAAACGCAGCACTTTGATCTGAAGAGAGAGGGAGGGAGACAAGAAATAGTAGTAAGTTAATTTGGTTAAACTGCAGTGAAGGATTACTGATTACTGGCACATTTTATTGAACTGTGTAACCTACCCTGTTACTTTAGAAGTGCACAGGGGAACTTATCTCCTGGCTTAGCTTAAAGTGCACTGTGTAACTTTTGTGGTATTGAGTTTGCCACCAGAAAAGTTACTCAGTGCACCTTTAAGCTTCTCAGAGCAATGTATATTTTTGCTATACTTATTTCACACTAAAAGGTCTTCACAACTGATACTGTCAACCAATCAGGTCAGTATGTTTTGTTGAGCACTCTGAAATGTTATTGTTATTGGACTTTAAACATTCTCTTGAGTATCTCTGCTTTGGCACTTCATTTTTTTTTTTTTTTTTTTTTTTTTTTTTTTTACAAAATTAACAAATAAATTGCCCTGGAATTAACAAATATAATCACATCCAATCAGATGAGTTCCCTATACTGGGATTTGGTCTTTGGCACAACATCCACTGGCTGCAGTGGGAGGAAAAAAGCAACAAAAACTAATAAGGCAATTTGACAGTAGGAATTCTCAGAGTCTGGTGATGATTTAATGAAGAAATGAGAACAAATGTGAAAGATTTTTACCTTTGTCGTCACAATCCAGGAATAATTAAGACAATGTAAACAGGATTAATGAAAGAAGAATGAATAAAGTGAAGTGCAACTCCAAATATGTTTTTTATAAAGGAACGTGACATTTCTAAAAGCTCCAAAAAGTCAATTTCACATAATAATTGTCCTTTAAGCTATACTATACAAAAAGTCTACCATCTGCACAAAATAAATAACTTCCTAACTGAGAGTGATTCTGCGGGCTTACATTTAGACCTTGATCAAAGAAAATAAACTCTGGCATGGGACTCATTTTGGGAACGACGCCAGAAGACAGAATAATGGTTATACAATATTTTAATGCTTTGTAATTTCACTCAAGACAGTTTACTCAAGGCCACAATCATCACAAAAGAGCCATGATTTATGTACTATTCATGGTATAATGGGTATTTTACAGAATTCCCTCTCATTACAGAGAACTTAAGTCAGCTGAACTCTATTTTTGTCCTTAAATACAGACTTTTTATATTATGCAGTTGTGTAAAATCACTTGTCTCTGTAAAACCAACTCCCCCTCAGTGTTGTAAGATTTCCATATCAGCCTCAAACTGCGATTAACGTTTAATTTATTCACTGTTAAAAATAGAAGTGAACTGCAGACCCAGACTATTCCTAAAAAGCACTGATGCTGAATTTGGCTGTGACATGATTACCCTGTTTCACCTGGATCACCTGCTGTACTAGCTTCTTCTTGAATTTGGAAACAATGTAAATGTCCCGGTCAAATAATTGTAGTGAGTATTTGTAAGAGATGTATGTTTTATTGCACAAGAGGTAGGCAAAGAAGACCATCTTTTATTCACAGCAAGTCCAATTATTTCATTATTGTCCAGTACTGAAACAATTTTGAACAGAAATGAGCTATTGGCCGCAGACTGATGTTGCTCTGTTTGCATCATATGCAAAAGTATTAGAAAAAAAACAAAACACATTTACAGCAGTGAACACATTGGCCAAGCTGAACCATGAGATTAATAATTGCATTGAGCATTGACTGCCAATACACTGCACACGCGATTAAGATGCGCTTTAGATTGGAACACGCAGCAAGCCCAGCTCAAATCATTACTGCTCTGGTGATGAAACCTCACTTTACACTGCCTTCCATCCAGGCTACCCACGGGCATATATGACACATGTTCTGCTAGCGAGCTTTGTGATAATTGTTTTTCTTATCGCTGGTTTGTTGACCTATGCCCAAAGAATCCAATCACGCAGAAAGCAATCTTGCCACAAAGTAGGTGTTAGGGTTCATTGTAATGCTGTGGTAATTGTTTGGTGAGTCAGACTGGCTGATTCAAATGGAGAACTGTCATGATCGGTTTAGGCGTTAGGACGATCCAAAGGCGTCTATGGGCAGATTGTCGATGGTCTGAGGGTTCACGCTGTTCCTCAGGGGTGGTGTGTCCGGTGCTGGTAAATGAGGTGCGCCCACACCACTGTAGCCAATGCGACTAATCGTTCACTGATCTAGACATTGATCATGAAGTGGAAATCAGTTGTTGTATGGCATCATAGTGTTTTCAGTCCCGTATCTCAAAATGATTTCTTATATGTTGAGTGGAATGACTGTGTCTTCTGGTAATGGCATGATTCAGTCACAATAGTGCAGTGGTGGTCAGTATACACACTTGGATGGTGGCACGACACAGAACAGGTTTAGAGCCCAGTGAAATGGTTCGTCACAACTCGCACAACTTGTTTTGACTGATTATGCACAGCTATGAATTAGATAAAGACAAAATTCCACACTGGCGGGCAGAATTGGCTCAGTAGCAGAGCGTTCACCCATAAATCCAGAGCTGAGTTGATTCCATTTCCAACTCGTACACAGCTATTGTGTCGTTGGGCGAAACACCTCACCCACCTGCCTACAGTGTATGTATTGAGTATGAGTATTAATATTAATATCCAAACAATCTATAGTGTTCTTTTGCTGGTTTCAGTTTGCTCTTATATTAATATTTCCACAAAATTGACTATGGCTGGGGAGGGACATTATCGGCAGTTCAGTGTTCAGTAGAGACAATGTGGAGTCTACAATTTACCCACTATTTTAAAATGCATTATAATATTGTACACTTGTTCTTGGGTGATGCAAGTGCAGACTTTAAATCCATGAACACCTATTTGTATTACCAGTAACTGCGCTAAACGTAAACAGGTTGCAATACTATAACATATGACTGATATTTGCCCCCACCCCTCTCTAGTTTGTGTATGTTTGATTCAGAAAATATGAAATGATCCCAGTCAAAAACGTAACCCCAAAATCCCTTCAAACCTCTTTCCTAAGTTCCCAAAAGTCTTTCTAGTCACACAAAGTTTACCATCTTCTCAGCAGCAAATTAAAATCCACAAATTTGCATTTTCCTTTTGCGAAGTCTTTCAAAGTTGCTCCAAATTCATACGTTCTTGTAACTGTCAGAGCATTAGACGTCATGAACACAGCTGCTGTTAATGAAGCAGACAGGGAACGGGATCAATACAGTTATAATAATAGCTATAGTTGAATCAAGCCCAATTCAAAAGAAGAGAGGCACTTGACTGAAGTAAAATTGGGGGTAGAGATCGAAGAGTGATTTTGACATTGACAGGGGAAAATAAGCCAAGAGACAGAGAGGTAGAGGAGTGGAGCGTCTGGCATAGAAAAACCTGCACTGCAATTAGAGTAATGCAGTGCGTGTACTAGAACTCTGTGTATTTTGTATCAGGTAGAAAGGAGGTCACACTCACCTCTGTGGGATATTTACAACCCAGCATGAATGCCCTGACCAAGAAGGCAGCCTAAAAAAACACATCCTTAAATGTAGGGCCTGCTGACTTCACAGAAAAGTCTAAAATGTCCCTCCCAATGTCAAATAGATCACTATAATAAGAAATCTTGAGTGCCCTCTACTCATCGTGGATCATTATCATAATTCTGTGTTAAAGGTCCTGTTCCCAATTTTCCCATGTGTCTGAGCAAAAATTGTCTTGTCCCTGTACAGATATATTGTATACGCAGTGCTTGAGATAAAAATACGTTTTGTGCTGTATATCTAGTTTGAAAGCTTTTTTTTTTTTTTTTTTTTTTTTGTCAGAGAATCAGGAAGAGTGTGTAAGCATGCTAGTTGTGGTCAGCTTTATTGTCACAGCAAAACTCCACTCTGATCTCTTTGAGCGTTGTGAAAAGCATTTCTAAAGTAACTGTAGTGAATAATTAGGCTAAGTGAGGAATAACTTTGAACTACTGCAAAGCGTTTATTTTAAATTAAGTGGTTCTGTTTTACACGTTTTTAAGACAGTATAAATCTGGTACAGTGCCTTTAAACGTGTGGCCTGCTGACTTGACAGAAAAGTCCAAATGTCCCTCCCAAAGTCAAATAGATCAGTATAATAAGAAACCTTGAGTGCCCTTTACCCATCCTGGATCATTATCATAATTCTTTGTTAATCAGCTCCGCCTCCACAAGCCGACAGCCTGAGATCTAAAAACGACCCAAAATTTCTCACTTATACCGCCCCTCGGCTCTCACAGTGAGGTGTGAGCGTTCATTCAGGGGGTGTGGGGTGTGATCTGGTGCTAAGAGGAAGAGCAGGGATGCTTTGATGCTGCCATAGAGTTTGGTTCTAATGAGGCTGGGTGGCACTGGCAAGCTAAAGGTGGCAGAGAGGAGAAGCAGCCAGCCCGCTAAAACACTCCTGCTATTCGTGGCTTGTTCAGCCAGGCTCCAGCTTGGGTCAAGACTCCAGCTCTGTGGAGGCAACACACAACAGTCACTACCATAGACAGGTGGTTCTCAAACTGTGGTACAGGGGTATTTTTCATATAGAACCGGTTAAGTCTTGAAATAGCCCTTGTTTGTGTAGTCGTAGAATGGCTAAGACATATTTAGGACCAGAAAGTTAAAGCTACCGTTTGTAATTAGACTGGCTGATCCAATCCTGTTGTATTCTCACAAAACATCACTAGATGATATCTGCTGTCTGTCAGTGTACCTATTTAACATAAACTGTGTACCGTAAATTTCGAACTATAAGCCGTTGCGGCCTATACAGTGGTGCGGCTAACAGTCAGCGGGGGACACTGTCTAACAGTAAATGCAAAAGTGAGACAAACGTGGGGAAAGACTATGCCCTGAAGAATACACTAGTTTTCATTTTGTGCATCATACACACACCCTCATCATGGAAAACACATGAAGAAATGCATATGATGCAGCTTTTAAGCTAAAGGCAATGTATCTGGCATCAAAGAAGCAAATAGAGCCACTGCACATAAGCTTGGCATCAGTGAATCAATGGTGCGACGTTGGAGGCGGCAGTGGGAAGAATTTAGTCAACGTAAAAAGGAGACAAAAGCTTTAAGAGGAAATAAATGTAGATGTCCAGTGTTGGTGCTGTTTTATTTTCTAAACCTGCAGGTATGTTCATCCTGTGTTGATGGTGTGTTGGCTCCGATTTTCAGGCAGTTTGAAAAAAAGCCTCTGTGTACTGGCTTTCTGTGTAAATATCTCATGTTACAACATGAAAACCTGCGGCTTATATTCAAGTGCAGCTTATATATATACAAAATGTATTTTCTTTTCAAATTTAGCTGGTGCGGCTTACATTCAGATGCGCTCAATATTCCAAAATTTATGGTAAGTTTTCAGGTGGAGGGGTCGTCTTCTGCTTGCCTCATTAAAATGTTATTGCTTTGCTTGGAACATTCCTCTCTTTCCCCCCTTTCTGGAGCATGCCCTTCATGCTCTGTGGTGTTAATTCTATTCAAGGATTTATTGGTGATATTGGGAGGACTTTTGCCCATTCAAAAGACATCATATTTTGTTCTGAATTGTTAATTGCTATGGCAACACTGCAAGATTTTCATCACTTTGAAACCTGTGGATGGGACAAGAACCAGAAGCAACTGAATTTGTAATGATGCACGTTAGCCCCGCCTATTCACTTCCTTATTTTTTCTGTCTAACATTTCAAACTTATCCATGTTTTTCTATCATGGTGCAAAATCTAGTATAGTCCCCATGATTTATTACCAGCTCAGTTAATACTTGTAAAGCCACATTTTTGAGAATCACTGCAATACACAACATGTAGCAGCACAAAAAAACAGTTATTAAAGGCCAGGGTCTTGCAAATTATAGCTGTGTCAAATGAAGTTTTTAACCTTATTTTAGAAGTCTAACATTGCTATATAATTACTTCTACATGGGTGCAGAGGTCTGTTTTAATGCATACAGTAATACGTATTTACCACAGAGGGCAATGCACTCAGACATCGACCTGCTGTTTACCTCTGTTGATTTCTGGTCTTTGAACCCTGCACCATTTAATTCAGAATTGATTAACTCGTGCTGTAAGTCTAAGGCCTAATCTCCACCCGCTTGTTTTCCCTCTTTACTGCTCTGCTAAAGACACACATAAGGTTGGTTTACAGTATTTTCTGCAACACTAGCCGTGCTAATAGCTGCTCATTACCCCCACTGCTAACACCTCTAGAATAGCCGATGGGAGCATTGTTGACCTATTGGACAGCAGCAGACCCAATACGCCACTGAAATTCCGTATCACTTCTTTGTTGAGCTGCGACGTTGTCAGTGCTGCACATACACACAGGATTTTCAGCTGTTTAGAAGACGGATATTCATCACATTGTGGGAACTGAAATCTGAACACATTTCTTTTCTATATGCAATTCCCCATGAGGTAAATCCTTCAATATTAGATCAATGACATGCCCTAAAGTTCATATATGGATTAATTTAGGTTAAGGTTAAGGTTTAGGTGAGGTGTAAGGCAAGAAATAATTATGTTAGGTTAGGATAAGTCTCCAGCAACTCAATCTTATGTCTCCACAAAACATAGAAACTTAACATATGTGTGTTGAACTGCAGGGAATATTCAACCATTTTAATCCAGTCTATGGTATACAACCCAAAATGCCCCAAAGTCAGACACTTTAAAATCTTCAATAGCTCCTATAATTCTTAAGTTATACTCACCAAATTTTAGCAGTAGGTAAATTGAACCTTCCTCAATTATTGGCAATATATACGGTTATAATTGTTCACTTACACATGAACTTATCACTACTTAAACTAGTGGAAGTAAAAATGACCTGATTTTTAAAAAATAATGTTTTTAAGTGTCCACCATTTTTGGTTTCCCACTGAATAGCGCTCTCAACACACTCTGCATAACATTTGAAAGCATTTCTGGGCTTATGCCTCTTATTTGATCCTCGATATTACGTTTTAAGTTGTCTATTGTCTGAGGTTTATTCACAAATACCTTTTTTTCCCAACTGTCAGTGACCTTTGGGCCACCCTGTACTACTACTAATAATACATCTGTAAGTACTTCATAGTTTGGTGTGTTATTTGTTCACTCCCCAATCATTATACTGTGATAGCGTACTATACTTTCTGTAGCCTAAAGAGCCCTGAGCAGAAGGACAAAGATGCGGTGGCGATTCTGCGGCTATGGCCTTCAGAACCACCACCTTTCACACCCATGCATAGTCACACACACATCCAGCCCAAGGAAACAGGAATGATCCAGCAACCTACTGATAACAGGGCAAGTACTACACCACCCTCAGAAATACCTGAGTTCAAGTAAATAAGAAAAATAATGACTTGCCCTTGTTAAAGCCTAAAGCTACACTATAGTCATAATTCATTCAGTCAATACTCAGTGGTGGTAAACAACTGTTATAGCCACGGCTGCCCTGGGGTAGACTGATGGAAGTGAGGCTGCCAATCTGCACCATCAGCGTCTGCAACCACCACCAATCACTCACACATACACCACATTGTCTCAGAGCTAAGTGTCTTGCCAAAATGTCTGTGTAATCTCTCAGTCGTTCTGGTGATCCATAATAAAAGCCAAAAGTAAAATCTGTCAACTGGACAAACAACTTTTTTGCCCAGTTCACAAATTTTACTTTTGGCTTTTACTATGTCTTGCAAAAAGTCATAACTTGGTCTGAACAGTAATTGAACCTCTGACTACTATTAGTTGGATACATTTTGTCTGGTTCCATTTCATCTTGTTTTTCTGCTCATAAAACTCTTTCTTTAAAAAAAAAAGAAGCAAAACTGTAATGATATTGTATAATTACTTTAAAACCCTTTGAGCCCCTGTGACTTAATCAGAGGTTATTCGGTTAATAATTCATCTTCACCCAGTCGCTCAGTAATAAAGGTATAAACTGAAGCTGAACTAAACACTCTACTAATTGCATCTATTCTACAAGGAGAGCGTGTTCGGGGAGTCAAGTCAGTCTTTTATTCAATTTACCAGTTGCATATTCTGGCGCTGAGATCCCTCCTGATATTTCCCCACTTACTGAAGCGTAGCCAAGTGCGAACAAGTTAGCATGTACCAAATCACGGACTCCCATGCACTTCTCCTGTCTCACTATGGTTCACAGCGCTCCGAGTCTAAGCTAGTGTCAGTCGGTTGTTTGCATTTGCGTATTCCCAGGTTTAATTGGTGTCACGCAAGAATAAAAACGCTTTTCTGAGATCGCTGAAGGTTAAGTGAGGAAGAAATACAAACGTGACTTTAGTGCCATCGAATATTGATTTGCAATTTAAAGATACAACAGAAAGCTTGAGGCGTATAGTCCTCCGTGGAAAAGTTTTGAAAACGGAAAACATTCGGTTGGCTGGGTCGGAGTAATTTCATAAACTCTTTGCAAAAGCTGAAATGAGCATCTTCAGTGACCTCCTCTGATCCTCGCACCAGTGGCAAATAATCAGCAAAGAAAGCAGGTCCTCATTGGTTTAGCGTTTGCTTTTTTTCTCAAATTATTCTCTAATTGATAAATAACACAATTATTTATTTTAATAGGCCAGAGTAGACTTAAAGCTAAAATAATGCAAACAACTACTAGCATGCTAACGTGTACTTCCTGATTATCGGACAGAAAAACTCTTCAGAAGTAGATACAGACACGTTGTGGGCGTATTTTGACTTCTTCTGCATTTAACTCAGGTTTCAACAGTAACATGTAGTAACCATTCTGCCATAAACAGCCAGGTAGACCGGTAAACTTTGTTAAAATTGCATTTTTAATCAAAAAATAAAGCCATATCCTACTTTATTGTGCACTTTACGCTGATTCTCAGTGCATCTCTGGAACCCCCGCAATTTATTCTCTGCATAAATGTCATTTTAATCTTAAGGGTCTCATTTGCATATTTAAAAGGAAACATATTGTCTGTTGCCGTATGTAGGTGTAGTCTTTGACAACCTTCATTGCTAATCAGTGGAAAACCAAGAAAATCGTAAATACGCAACTTCACAGTCCAGGATGTATTCAGATTGATTTTTTTTTTTTTTTTTTTTTCTGGAAATGTTGCCGGTTTGCCTGGAATGTTCCACAATATGGCATATCTAAAGAAATCTATTTCCATGGAGGCAACGACTGATGCCACCAGTCCAAGTTACAGCTCAAATCTGTGATCTGTGAAGATTTTTTTTTTTTTTTCTAGAAATTAAAATGATGAGATCAATCAAAACTGAATAGTATGTATATTTGGTAGTTTTTAGATTCTTAAATGTGATGATGATGATGATATTTATTACATTGTACTTTGCCATGAAATATCCAAGAGTACTGCAAAATGCACTAATGTTGAACCTTATCATTTCTATCAGTGACTAGTCCCAAGAACTCGCTATATTACGAAAAAAAAATGTTAACACTATAATAATTCATTTTAGCTGCCCCCATCTGTATTAAATATTATTGTCCTATAGGGTGTTATGATGTCATCTGAAACCCAGCAATACCATTCTGTGGAACATTCTAACTAAACCAATAACCTCTCCATGGAAGTCGTGGACCCTCCAGAGAGGTTACAGAGTCACTTTTAAATATTACTTATTATATCCATTCTCTATATTTATACCAAATTCTGTGTCCAATTGTGGCAAAAACATAAATGTACGTGAATGTATTTCTAACTGAGGGCTGGTGCGCAATGTGCTGAACATGTGTGAATTGTTGTTAACGCCATAAAAACACTATGATGTACAGGCCCTGTGTGGGGAGCTTGGAGGTGACGCCATGGGAGGAAGTGAAAGGTTAAGGGGTGAAGATTTATCTGCTAGGCTCCTAACACATGGTTTTATCAAGTCCTTCCTACATACCCATCTGCACTGCGAACACAGGAGTACATGCGAGGGAGTTTCCAATCATTAAAACAGTAAATGCATAAATGATTTTGTAGTTAAATAAAGATAGCCAAACAATAGCCAGGTTTATTCCATATATTATGTTACATAGAGGAAACTGACTCATGATATAACTATAGGCCAACTGAAAATAAAGGGTCTGTTTATGGGATACACTTATTTTGTATTTACATTTTCTTCTTTTCTCCTTCTTCTTTGTAATTGTATACATGCATGTTTCAGTAATTTAGCGATCTCTCCCAGACCCTATTCAAACCCTAACGTTTAGCTGCAAGATTCTGTCCAACAAACCTACATCAACCATACTCCCACACAACAATTCTCCATAAATATACAAAAACATGATGCAAACCTGCTAATGAAACCGGGATGCGGGATGCGGGATGCACACACATTGCGTTGTGATGGTGCTTTGAAGGGGAGTGACTTAGCACAGAGAGCAAAGGGAGGGGAAACTCAGAGCGTCAAAGATGAAAGTGAAACAAAGGAAATATAACATTTTCAAAACAAAAGGTAAAGATCTAAATATGTTATGTGTTAGCAGGTAATACCCTATAAACGTAAAATAACCCCTCTTTTGAGTATTGGAAAAGTGTGTATTCTGGATCCTAAGCACTACTGTAATTTGCAGAAAGAGTACATAATTGTTACATAGCTCAATGGTACAAATTTAGCTTGAATAGCATATATTTTTTTTAAAGTACTAACTACTGCCACAGTCACAACTTACTAATTGCTAATTGTGAACATGCTAATGAACTAATGAACATATTTGTGCAGTAACAAGTAAAATAAAGTAAAAACATACAAAAAATCTTCAAACCACTTTTCCAAACCCGTTGGTGTGGCAGCAGTTTAATCAGAAACATGTTCTCATCTGCAAATGTTGACTGGGATTATAGCAGTGACTGTCGTTTCAGTGCTGCTTTTGAGTAAAAATAAAAGCATTCTGTTCAGATTTGGGAAGCATTTACATGGAACACAAACACAGCCTTAGCCTAATGGGACCCACCTGCTTTGTCTTAGTGTAAAACAAGACGGTAAGCAGAACTCCAGATTTTACTGAATTACATTTCGTGTTATTCATTAATTTATTTACAAAGGCCCCTTTACAGGACTGGACACATGTTTTTTTCCTCTAAAAATATTGTAAATTAAAATGTGTTTTTGGTAAAGCTTCCACCACCTGCTTATTTTGAGACACTGCTTTGTCTATAATGTTGCACAGTGACATCAAACAGATCAGAGCTGTGGAGGGGCAAGCCTGTTCACATTAAGCTACTTTTTAGCAATTAAAATCTGTAATTGAACATGAGTTTAATGCTATACAAAATATTCCAGGCAAAGTAATAAAAGCAGGAAACAAACCCCAAAGTTAGATAGTGCACCTTTCATTTTCAGATATTTCTCAAGAACCAAAACGAATAAAATTTAATGGTGACTTGTTGTTGTTTGACTATTTTGTGAACTGCTTAATGAATTGCCATTATCAAACTGCCAGTTCTTGCTTGAATAGCATAATGTGTTCTTTACTTCAATTAAAAATGAGTTAATGACATTACGCAACATGCCACTTGATTGTCCAGTGCCAATGGACCCGTCTGGAATGTTTTACAAGTCAAATTAGACATACTCGATTGTTCCTGCCAGCCTGTTCTGCTCCTGCCTCTATGGGATGAGAATTTGAACTGGGTTATATCAGTGAGTAGACAACATTAATGATACTGCAGAGGACCAGACCACCCCAGCCAACGGGAGAATTTGGCCCATGCCTCAGATAGAAACCAACAGTAGTTTGCAGATGAAACGCGCCTGTTTAATTTATGTGGCTTTATAACAATGTTGGTTGTGGTTTTCCTTTGAATGTAAACTAAATGCACCATGCCGAAAAGAGCAAGTCCCTCACCATGGTTTGAATTAAGCTTTTAACCCAGTACAAATATAAAGCTGTTGTGCTCTCATAAATAATGCATGATGTGTAAAGCAGATGCATTACGTGGGGCCTCATTGTTCGGACACTCTGTTTGATGAATACACTGTAAAAAAAAAAAAAAAAAAAAAAAAATTACCATAAAAATACACTACTTTTCAATAGAACTTACTGTCATTAAAAACTGTAGATCACCGTACATCACGACACTTAAATATGAGCAGGATTCTAAAGTTTACATTTTCGGTATTGTCCAATATTTATTCTCTTGGAGTACATGTGTTTGGCCATGTCTTACCTACATGACAAAAAGGTTTTTGGTCATAGAAAGAACCTGCATAGGTCTGGTAGCTTACTATGGTTTTCATCAAATTTGTTAAAAGGTGCTAATGATTGACTGTGTTGTTGATTTGAGGTATCTCCTGCTGCGACTAATGGTCAGCTGATCCTACTCTTTCTCTCAACACTAAACACTGAGACTTGCAGATAAGTGAAACTGTTTTACAGCATTTTAAGGGATATTTTTCTTTTATATTCTGTTCAAACTGAAGTCTATATAAACAATACACTTCAATAGCTCATGATTATATTTACCATAAGGTGGACATAAACATGACTAAGAGGCAAGTGACTCACAACTTCCCCGTTCTCAGGCTGTTTCGTGTTAAACCACATGTGGAAGAGGCAGAAGGCTTTGGGCTTTATGTAAAAGGTAAATATTTGAAAGGAACTACATTTGACTTTGTTTTTGTGGTCATGGGCCTGTATATTTGAGTGTATGTTCATATATTTTGTTGTAACAATCAAATTGTTTGATTGTGGTCATATTTGCTTTATAATTGTTGCACAGATTTGCATTTTTAATAAAACTAATTGTTTCTAAGCTACTGAGTATAAAGGAGTTTTATTTTGAAATAGTATTTAACAGATAGAAGCCATAAATTCACCACCAGTAGTGGGTCATAAAAATAAAATGGTAATGGTAAGATGCGTACACCTGTATACAATAAGAAACAGTTTTTTCATCCACTGTAGGCTCACTGCAAACACACGGCCTTGTACAGGCTAATTTTGCTGTCAGTTCTTTAAACGCTATTTTTTTCGTACAATTTAGGCTTCACTAAGAGCCATTACCTGAAAGCAAAGCCACCGTGGTGTCTTCTCCTGCTCCCCGCATTAGTGAACCGGGGTTCCTAAGCTAAGACCCTGCTCAAGCCTCCCCCCTGACTGTCTCATGTTCACGCTCGCTAAATTGTGTCGGAATTGCTCCCCTGGGAGGCATGAACGCAACAACAGCATGAGAGCTATAACTACTCCTTCCAAGACAATATTATAAGCCGCCTTGGCCTTTTGCTTTGAATAAGAAATTAATTATTCATCCACCATTGGGAGATAAAGAGCGCAGAGGGTGATGGAGGGTTGTTTTTGTACACAATGGACGTTGGAACCCTTTCAGGTGTCGGTGAAGCCAAAATGAAGACATCAAGAATAGATGAGGAGAGCGGAGCCTCCTTACTCTGATTGTCCTCGCATTACTGTCGGAGAAAATCAAAGGCGTTCGCGGAAATTAAAAACGCTGTCATTTGGGGCCATCAGCAGCCCCTTTCACTCGCTTGTAACAATAATCCATGTCATCTGAGTGGCTTGTCACCTGTTGGCCGTTTGCCACATGATTCATCGGAGCGGGCGCGGCTGGAGCTGTGGGCTGTTTTGACTGTTCCTGAGATGGCACTATACTGAGTCACTCACCCAGAGGTCAGACCAGGAGCATTCATCTTTCAAAGTCGCGACAACAAAACACATCTTCCTCAGTGCCAGATAAGGGTGCACATAAGAGCCGCTATCAGTGCCCGAAATCAGGCCCTAATCTCCACAGCAGTCGGCTAAGCATCAATAAAAATGCATTTAATGTGTGAAGTTCTGTGTGCCAACAAGGCAAAGCAAAGATTGGATCAACCTCTTGCTACACGGAAGGAGTGGATTTAACCATACGGTATATTTCAGTGTTATGCTAAAGATCCAACATAAAAGTGACAAATGCGCTTGTCGTATCAAAGAGCCAAAATATCAACATCCATCATTACTTGTAGTTGGAATCACTTCTGAATTGTTAATTACCAACTAATTTGATTTGGTTTGACACGTAGGACTAATTTCCGCATGGCTCTGTAACTTTAACAAACCAATCAATGAGTGTTGTAAGTGATTTTTGTTTGTTTATTTATTTTTAACTAAGACTTCTAGTGATTCAGAAATCTAATGATCAACAAATTTGGATTGCACAATTAAAAATGTCTGAGTTTGGAAATTATATTGACATTATTAATGACTTTTGCCCCTAAATGAAACTAAACCGTGCTTTCTTTGTGGTGGCACTCCCAGTTAAGTTAGAATCCCATTCATTTCAATGCAGAATTTGAGAAAGGTTTTGCCATTAAAATATGATATAAAGTAGGTTGATTTGTGTAAAATGTTCAATGTTCATGTGCACCAACAAGTCAACACTGCACATTCTCTGGGAGTCTTTAAAACGGCTTTGTAGTCCTTATAGAACTTATTTGCTGTCAAAATGGGCAGCCCCAATGAAGATAGCGGCACGCACAGCGACTTCTGGACTAAGGTGAATAATAACTTACTTCTATTAAAGGTGCACTATGTAACATTTCCGTTCTAGGGAGGGTATTATGGCGATCTTATGTTATACTTTGCCTTTAATGTTCCACAGTATTACATTAAACTGAAATACAGTGGTCCCTCATTATATCGCAGTTCACTTTTCGTGGCCTCACAGTTTCGCTGATGTTTTTTTGTGCAATTTTGCAACGTATGAACGTGCATTGTGTTCTGCGTCCTGATTGGCTAAGGGACTGTAGACCACTGTCAATCAATCTCCTCTGTCTCCTGTACAGAATGCATTCAGTCAAATTTAAATAAATGTTTAATCGCAGTGTGACTCTGAAGTGCTGAAACCTTTGCTGACAGGGATGACATTCATCACAGCGAGGAGCAGGATGATGCGGAGCCCAGGCCATCGATGAGTCTTTTTCACGCAGTACCAAGCCCATTTAATGCCAGCAAGGGCTGATTTGACAAATTTCAGAAACACTTTGGACTCAAAAGTGTTCTGCACGGAGAGACAGCCTCTGCGGATACCACTGGAGCAGAGGCATATGTGAACAACAACTTTAAAGGATCATCGAGGCAGGGGGATATAAGCCTGAACAAGTTTTTAATATGGATGAACTTTGAGAGTGTTTAAACAAGAGAGGAATATGAAAAAATGTTGTACAAAGTGTGTGGTGAGGGGTTTTACAGCCTTAAAACATATATAAAAAACAAAAAATAAAGCTGACTACTTTGCGGATTTCGCCTATTGTGGGTTATTTTCAGAACGTAACCCTCGCGATAAACGAAGGACCACTGTATAGTAAAAGCCAAAAGTAAAATCTGTCAACTGGACAAAAAAGTTCTATAAGTGAAGACATTTCACTGCTCATCCAAACTCCTTCTTCAGTTCTGACTGAACTGAAGAACTGAAGAAGTGGTTTGGATGAGCAGAGAAACATCTTCACTCCTACAGCTTTTTTATCTCGTTGACAGATGTTGCTTTTGACTTTTACTATGGATCAGACCTGGACAACTGAGGGATTATACAGAAACTGAAATATACCTTATATATCATATGTATTTAATTGAAGATGTTTGTATTGCTTAAAATTCCTTGGATGAAACCTATTATTATGGCTTGCCTCTCCACAGATTTAACTACTAACTTAACTAACCTGCTAATCTCCATGGAGAAGTTTAACACCATACTGTGGAATATTCCAAGAAAAGCAATGATGCCAATGGATGTGGCATACCCTCCACAGAAAAGTTACATAGTGCATCTTTGTGCTTACATAGAAGGTTTGATATCTGGTCAATGACATAATCAATGCTGCATATGTAATTCACCAAATTCAATGCAGATTATTTCTCTATTCTAAACAGATCATATTTTAAAGGGAAGCACAGTAATGGGAACAAGTGCTAAAATCTAATAGACCCATCTCTAATTAATGAACTAGTGCTTTACAATAACACCCGCCTCATACATACTTTATCACACCCCTCTAATTGGCTTCTAAATCATTTATCAATTAGTTAAATCACAATTTCATACTGATTATTAGGCAAGATGAATTTACAACGTTTGTCGTGCCTTTATGTCAATTTGACTGGAGTTTTTATTACCATTTTAAACAATAATGTGCTTTATCACTGCCTCAAAATTAACTATACATGTCATAACATTGCTGCAGCTCACTAAAACCCCAGAACTACAATAGACATTAGTGGCAGGCGTACAAAGAACATAATGGACATAATTACAGACAAAGAGCCGTTACTAAGAGCTGACATAATATTGGGCAGGCGAGCAAAACCAAATGAGGGAGACTGGAGGGGTGTTATTTCCACAAAAAAGGTGTGCGTGTTTTGTAAGAAGTCATTGATTTGTCTAAAGAGAAATCCAATAGCTCTGCGGACCACCAGTAAGGCACGCATCACAAAGAGAGGTAGAAAATACAACTGTTTCCATTGACTTTTCAACAATATCAGTGTAATGGTTTTCTATCGGCAGACACTAGGGCAGACACTAGGGCAGACACTAGGGCAGACACTTAAGCTTCATCCTTTAACATGATTCATTCTTCATCAAAAGCTGTTGTAAATCCTAACCTTAAAGTTTCCTCAGTCAAACTTGAGTTACCTCTGCCCCGTTGACTATTATGTGGTCAATGGTTAACAGACAAGGCAAGGCAGGGCAAGTTTATTTGTACAGCAAAATTTTTTACACAAAGTAATTCAGAGACAGAATAATAAAATTAGAGAATAATACAGGCATTCAAATTCCAATATAGCAAATTAAAAAAGAAATAATCAGAAATAATCATAATCAAATCAACATTAAAAGAGAAGAGTGCAGCATAAAACCCTTTCAGTCATATGCACAGCTAAACAGAACTGCTTTGACCCTGGATTAAAACATTGTCAAAGTCTCTCATATATTCAGGAAGACTGTGCCAGGTTCTAGCTGCATAAAACTGAAACGTTGATTCTCCATGTTTAGTCCTGGCTCTGGGCACCAGCAGGAGGCCGGTCCCTGAAGTCCTCAGAGTGTGAGATGGTTCATATGGCACTAACAAAATGTTGGACATATACTTTGGTGCTAGGCCATGGAGAGAACCATCTGGGACGATCGATTCTCACTAGGATCAGTTAAAACTATTCTTCTGTCATTAGGCAAGGCCCTTCACCCACCTTGTCTAATATGAATATGAAGGTGTGTGAATGATTGGTGATGGTTGAAGGGGCATATGGTGCAGATAGGCAACCTTACTTGCATTAGTCTACCCCAAGGCAACTGTGGTTACAGAAGTAGTTTACCACCATGTTGTAGGTACAATGCAAATACAATATATAAATCAAATGCTGTATTATTATTATTTTTAGTAGTAATTTTACCTCTAGAATATAAGAATATGAACTGTTAATCGTTATATTATTCATTATGTGTCCTCCTTAACTAAAGGTGTGCAACTTAAAATGATGCACTGTGGGAAACAAATGAAACAGTTTGGGGCCTTTTGTTTGAATATACAAAGTGGTGCATTGACGAGTAAATTTGCTAAATCAGGCTAAAAATCAAAGCTGCTGACATCAATGTTGATTAGCTGCATATGGAAATCTGAGAACTGAAATGATTAGAATGAGTCTGGTGTTTTGATTTCAAAAACAGGAAAACTGAAGTTTTTTTTCTTCAGTACTCAAACTGAAATGCAATAGTTCGAACTTTCAAGCTTTTTACTCAAGCCTACTATACATATTGCTGCTAATAATAAGATGAATGGTGTGGGAGCTCTGTTGGGCTGGCAGTCTGCCTGGGTGACAGGGTCAGTGAGAGGTGTGCTATTACCATGTCTTTATTAATCCCAATTCTATGTTTCTTTTACTATATAAATATTAAGGAACTGGCTTCGTACAGAAAAGAGATCAAACTTTCTTTTGGTGGAAATAAGGTATTTTCAACCTTAGGCTCATTCTTATCAAAATCACCATGGTAATATAAAGTATGTTTCTACATGTATCTCAACAAGCCACATCAAACCACACAAGACCCTGTGTAATGTGGAAGGAAAAACGAGTTTTAAACATACAGATTTATTCAATTTATTTAAGATTAACTGACCAATTTTCCGGTGGCCAATTGTTACCCTTGAACACTGAATAGCAGCAGAGGAAGCACTGCCAAAATGCACTTACAGCTCATGTTGTTTACGAAGAGTGAAAAGTGCCTATAGGGACTGGAAAACAGTCAACAAATCCAATTTGCTTAAAGAAAAACAGCAGCTATTATATTCCTTTGGCAAAGTACATGGGGTTCTGTACTGGTCACAACAAAACAAGTTTATTTAATATTTTAAATGTAGAAGTATTATTTATAATATTTTGTTGGCACATGCATCTTGAGCTCTTGCAGTATCAAATGGACTCATTTAGTATCAGCATGACAAACCACAGGGACACAATTTTATATGCATATTAAAAACGGCACCTGCATTGTTCTATATTATTTTCTCCAAGCTCTTGTATTATTTATAGAGAAATATGGGAAATCATGTAGATGGAACAAGCAATTGGAGATACTAGCACTGACTTCTTATCACACATTAAATTGTCTCAAAAAAAATTCTTCACTTCATCCCTTGTGACCCTTTTTGAATGTCACCCTACGTTGTCTTTTTAGAAAAAGGATTTACAGAGCAACAAAACACATCCAACTTAAATACATATACACTGAAGCTCATTTTAAAGTGCTCTTTGCTTTGGGTTGTCAGCCATGCTATAAGCTCTGTCACACACTGGTTTGTAGTTAGGTCAGCGTGAGAAAGTCACTGTTGTTTTGATGTTTTGATGTGCACATGCCATTCTCTCCTCCCACCTCAGGCTCCGTGACTCTTTAGCACTTCAGCACCAGCAGGTCATGTCATGCTCTGACTCAAACAGACAGCACTGGCGGCCATCTTTGAGTACTAAAGACTACAGAAATTGGGTGTGGGCATGTTTACAAAGTCATGTGGGAATATCAACTTGACAGTCATTTGCGAGGCCTGGAAGGACAACACTAGCTCAGTTGTCCTCTATGCCGAAGGTTGGCGGTTCGAATCCCACCCCTGGCATAAACATCAGTGGTAGAGTGGTCAGATCCCCTTGCCTACAGGTTGACAGGATGATTCCAGCTCCCACAGATACATACTGCATCCTTAAGCAAGACATTTAAACTCAGCGCCAGTATCTGCATACACTTATGTATAAATGTGTGCTTGAATGACAGAGGGGTTCCTTGATGTAAACTGTTTTGAATTCCTTGAAAGTAGAAAAGCGCAATAACACTGCCACTAACACAAAAACATAAGTCGCCACCTGGATTTAACTAAGCAGGTTGGGGTTGCTGCAGTTGGACAGGTCTAGGTTCAGCAACAGTCTGTGCTCAAAGAATGAGGTCAGATGACACCTGAATATACTGAATGACCAGGTTATTCCATCAATGGATTTTTTCCTTCCCTGATGGCACGGGCATTTTCCAAGATGACAATGCCAGGATTCATGGGACTCAAATTGTGAAAGAGTGGATCAGGAGAATGGGACATCATTTTCACACATGGATTGGCCTCCACAGAGTCCAGACCTTAACCCCATTGAGAATCTTTGGGATGTGCTGGAGAAGGCAGGGGTCAGACTCTACCATCATCTTGGTGAAAAGTAATGCAACACTGTATGGAACTAAATCTTGTGACATTGTAGAATGCCACAGTGAATGTGTGCTTTAATCAAAGCTAAAGGCGGTCCAAATTAGTGTGTGTGACCTTTTTTTTGGTGGCGACTTTTTTTTTTTTTGGCCAGACAGTGTATGACAATTACCTGTTGAAGTTAGAAGTCATTTTAGTCATGTCAAGGTTATGGGGCAGTAACAGTTTAAAGTTTGGCTGTAGAAATTCCATGTGAGTCTATGTAGCATCCAGACAGAACACACACACTTGACGTGTGCTTGACGATGGAAGGCAGCTGGGCATGTGGGTGGTGGCCTATCACATGCAGCATCAGTGCAGCCCTATGAGGTGAGGACGCATTGCTCAATCTGGGCTGTGGAGCGGGAGGTTGCATATATATGCGTGGATGGGTATTTATTGTGGGGACTAAAATCTGTACATACGCTCATATCATAGCATTCTGGACAAAAACCAAATCCCCATGATGTAAGTGCTATATTATTACATCACGAACATCTGTGGTAGAATTGGTTAAGGGGACATATGTAACATTGATGTTGTAAGAGTGTTCCCTTACCATTTGCTTAGTCAAAGTATTATTTCCATTGATTCATGCATGTTTGAGTAATCATGTGAGGCTTAACTGCTAAGAACATTTTTCTTCTTCTAATAATAATGCATTGGATTTATAGAGCAGCTTTCAAGACATCCAAACCACTTTACATTACACTGCATTCCAAATTATTACGCAAATGATATTTTTCTCTGATTTTGCCAAGCTGTCAATATAAATGACAGTTATCATAATTTTCAAGTCATCAACCTTTAGAGTACACTTTGAATGTTATTGAACCAACCTCCCAATGATAACAGTATTTTTTCAAAAATAAAAACTTAAAATGTGCTGTTCCAAATTATTATGCACAACAGAGTTTCAAACCATGTTATTTTTGTAAAGAACTGAAAATGGTAATTTGTTTATTTTTCAATTAGAGGTATTAGCATATTACTGAAATGATGAGGATGCTCCAAAGGTTCTCAATAGAGTGGAGGTCAGGGGAGGTTGGGGGCCACATCTTTTCTTTTATGTTCATAGAAGCCAATGATGCAGGGGTATTCCTTGCAGCATGAGATGGTGCATTTTCATGCATGAAGATGATTTTACTAGGGAAAGCACAGTTCTTCTTCTTGTACCATGGAAGGATGTGGTCAGTCAAAAACTCCACATATTTTACAGAGGTCATTTTCACACCTTCAGGGACCCTAAAGGGGCCAACCAGCTCTCTCCCAACAATTCTAGCCCAAAACGTGACTCCGCCACCTCCTTGCTGACGTCGCAGCCTTGTTGGGACATGGTGGTTGTCCACCAACCATCCACCACTCCATCCATTTGGACCATCCAGGGTTACATGGCACTCATCAGTGAACAAGACTGTTTGAAAATTAGTCTTCCTGTATTTTTGGCCACACTGGAGCCATTTCTGCTTGTGAGCATTGGATAAGGGTGGCCGAATAGAAGGTTTATGCATAACTGCAAGCCTCTGGACACTACACCTTGATGTCGCAGGACTCCAGAGGCACCAGCAGCTTCAAATACCTGTTTGCTGCTTTGCGATGGCATTTTAGTAGATGCTCTCATAATTCGATGTATTTCTGGTATAAACCTTCCTTAGTGTGCCTTTATCTGCACTGATCCGTGTGTGCTCTAAATCAGCTACAAATCTATTAATACTACGATGATCACTTAAGTTTTTGTGAAATATCAAATGTTTTCATACCTTGTCCAAGGTATTCGACTATTCAAGTTTTTCAGTCCTAGAGAGATCCTTTTTCTTTCCCATAATTGCTTGAAAATGTTGGTTTGCTTAATAATGTGTCCTTCTTAAGTACTTTTTCCTTTAATTGGACTACCTTGCAAACTAATTGGCACAGGTGTGTGACCCAAAGAGCCCTAAGACACAATACCATCCATGAGTTTCACAGGAAAACAAAAAAATGTACCTTTACCTTTATGACACTTAAACAATTTGCATAATAATTTGGAACGCAGCTGTATTCATTCACTCCACACTCGGTGCTTGCAAACTACAACTGTAGTCACAGCTGACCTGGGATAAACTGATGGAAGCAAGGCTGCCAATCTGCACCATCACCCTAATCTGCACCATCGCCCCCTCCACCACCAACACTTCACACATCACTGTCATATTAGGAAAGGTGGGTGATGTGTCTTGCCTAAGGACACAACAACAGAACTTGGTCAGAGTGTGATCAGATCATTTGATCTATGGGAACCGCTCTGTCCTCTTCATTTATTTGTAATTATTAAAAAAATGTAGCCTTCGATCTCTTCTGGACAAATGGGGCATTACACCATCTTGTTTCTTGTTGAACTATGGTTAAGTGTAGAATCACTCTGCAGGAAATGAATGTCCCCAAGAAGCTCAGAAACTGAACATGTGTGTGCGTTGAGTGTATGTGTGTGCACCTGGTGATGTGGCGCCTCGAAGTGCGCAGTGAGAGGTGCAGGAGAGGACTATAAATACAAAACCTGCTGCTGGTGCGGTGGGCAACCTCCAGCCAGTTTGGAGCCGTTCCGATCACCCAAAACGCCATTAATCTAATATATTGGCCTATTACGACCTCTCCTTTATGTGCACCTGCTGAGGGAGCCCCTGCAGTCTCACAGCAGGGCCACAACGCACAATTGATTGGGGAATCGTTCTATTTCTACGAGCAAACTCTCTGTCATGGCGCTGACTTTTTGTTGTCTCCTTGTGACTTTCTTCTCCTCTTCTCATTTTGAATTCTGTGTGTTCTTTCATCCACCTCTTTGTCTCCTTTATCTTTTGACTGTCTCTACTCTCCCCCCGGGCTGAATACAAGAGCCCCCCCCACACACACACAGAAATCAATAATTTCATTCTAATTCAAACTGATATCAAAAGGCACAAGGCCGACAAACGCCTCTCTCCGCGGATCACCGTAAGCCCATGTTTTTCCACGTCATTTATATTTTTGGTCCCTTCGATCTTCCCTCCGGGTCGCACTGGCCTGGCGTGTCTGAGAGAGGGGCTTAGCAGATGCAATGGCCATAGAAAGATTTGGCGATGTTAACGGAAAAAATATCCCCAGCGTATATGCATTGAAATCCATGAGTTTTTTGTTTTAGTCAGGATTTAGTCAAATTTTTGCTATTATTTTTGGTCTAGTTTTAGCTGATTAAATGTCATGCTTATTTAATTTAGCAAAATCTCACATTGGTCACACATTACACCTGAAAGTGGCTGTAACCATTTTTTTCCATGTAAATGAGCGAATTACATCAGTATATACTGTATAAGCAGATCTTTACGCAGGCCTATAATGCACAATTTTAGACCTTTTTTCTCATTTACTCAGTTAGTTATTATTCATGTTTGAGTAATTTATATATTCCTAAAGTCATTAATCCAATCAAATACCATTTCATCTGTGTTGCATGTGCGATTTGGGAGCATCACATAGCCATTTTGACTCACATGAAAAAAATAAATGAATAAATCAACACTTGCTATCATGATCTGCAGCTATTCATAGGAAGAACCAACAATATGCGGAACCCAGATTTGTTTCTTTTATTAAGTCATTTTAGATCAATATTGTGATTTAAAATCCCAAAAATACAAAATAATGATCCATGAGTGTCGAAGATTATAACTTTATAGCAGACAAATGCATAATATATCTTCATTAAGGTACAAATGACACTGTTTTGTGCAGTCTGTATCTAATTATAAGGCGTTTTACCATCTGAAAATCAGGAAGTGTGATGTTTGTTAGCATTGCCATGACATTACTTCATTAAGGGTAATTAGGCATATTTATTAAAATGTGTTACCTGTTTGTTTTTAATATTTGTACATATGGTACTTATATTGTATTACCTCATGAAGTCACATTTACAAAGATATGCTTGTTGGACATTGAGTCTATGGCGTTTTTTTCTTCTGTGTTTGAAAAGGAAAAACATTAAATTAACTTTGATATAATCATTTCTTTTCATTTTTGTCATTCAGTTTTTAACTAAAATGTCTTAAATTGTATCACTAATTATTTATTTCTTTTTTTTTGCTTTTATTTTACTCAAAAAAAATTACATTGACAAAAACGATGACAAAAATATTTAGTCGGCAGAATTAATCCTGCTACACGGCCTCCAACAAGCCTTAAACATAATTTTAATCTTTCATGAGGTAGGCCAAGAATAGGACACATCATTATGAAGTCTCAGAAGCCCAATTTCTTAAGAACAATAAAAATGGAGGGAGGTGGAAGCACTAAGCAGGAGTCTGCATTATACGCTCATGTTTATTCCGTTTTAAGTCAGCAAGTATCACTTCCTTAATGTAATTATTGCAAATCGCCAATGTTTCTTCCCGACGGCCATATAAATACCAAACCCACACTACTCCAAAAGTGCACATCAGCATGTTTGAGTCAATAGAAGAGTCATTTATAAAGCCATAATGCAGTCCAGTCATATGCAATAAGACTATCAAGGCCTCAGGTGATGCTACGGCTCAATATTAACTAGATAATGTAATCATGTGAGTAGCTTCCCTGACAATCTGTGGTTGGATAATTCACGGTCCATATGGCTTGTAGTTGGCTTACCAGAAGGCCTGTAGGAAATGCAGTTAGCTGTGGAGTATGGACTGTCCACGCAGCAGAAAAGTGTTGCATAAGAGGACAAACAGTTTAGAAGTGCAACAGCCGCTAATGGAACTGGGCCAGCTGACATTGTTCAAAAACCCACTTCTCCCAGCAGTTCTTCAAGACGAGAAAGTCATGTTTGCAAGCGCCAAAAAATCGCAACATAATTATATTGTGTGTGTTTATGTCTCTGGTCATTTATATTTAAAGGCTCTATACCAGACCTCCTCCCCATGTGGATTTGAGAATCATTTGTTTGGCCACAGTATGGATATTTTGTATAAGCAGTTCCTGAAGTCAAAATATATCCACCGTGTCTTGTCTGGGTCTAATTATAAAGCATTTTTTTGTATCAGGAAGTGCGCTGTTATCATGCTAATTGCTGTTAGCTTTACTTTGATGGCAAAACTCTGCTTTTGCTTCCGTGAAAGTTGTGAAAAGCCCTTATGAACTCATCACGGTGAATAATTAGGATGCTCCAAATGCATAAGGAAAGTGAGGAATAACTTTGGACCACTGCAAACTATTTAATATTAACTAGTTCTGTTTTTTTATTTGTATTTGTTGGATGTGTCAAGCTATATTAATCCTTCTAGTTTAGTATTCTAAACCGTAACACCTATTAAGTCCAAAGTTATTCACTTTTAACTTGAAGAGGTTGGGTAAATGCCAATAGGAATGCATAAACCTATTATTGACCAAATTTGGCTTCCCTCAAATGTTTTTTCAACTTTTCAGGTGCTAAAAATCCGTCTGTAACTATTCCCTTTTCTGTGTGAGTACATTGACTGCAGGGCCTAACTCAGACTATTGAACGGACATCAGCAGTGAGTTGGGGCTTTTTCCTAAAGACATTTTGGAAAGAAGTTGTAACTACATTTCGGCCTCGCTCCCAGTTGTAAGTATGTGTTAGGATTGATTGCATTATTGTGATTAGTTTCCACATTATGGTAGCCTCCATTAAGCTTTTAACTTTAAATGCTTGTCTATAGATAAGATGAGTAAGAGTTTTTCTTCCAAAACAAGAAATGCCTGCTCATTGTTTCACTCCATTATGAGACAGTTGTGTAATCTTGAATCTAGAGAGTTGACAGTCAAATCATTAAAGCCACAGTATGTAACTGCTTTGCAAAAAATAGACAAAATTAAATCATGTTTTTCCTCTCATTTTGGTCGTTTATTGCACCAAAAAACATGCATCCGGTGAGCAGACAAACCTGATTGTTGTTTGGCCTGGAAGATGGTCTATTCCATCTTGTTTCCATGGAAATGTTTTTCCTTTGACTATAATCTTCCAGTATGGTATAAAACATATCTGTAGCCATGGGGAGTGTTTTCCTAAGTATGGTTTTAACTTTTTAACATACTGCATGCTGAAACTTACACACTGTACCATAAACTACAAAAAATAAATAAATAAAATAAATAACTGGTCTACAATCTTAATTAAAGCAACCTTAAAACTTAAAAAAAATGTACAATATTGTTTCTCTGTTCTTTTTCCTGATTGCTACAGTTTTCTTCCTACATTTGACAGCTATCTTGATTTGATTGCAATTCTTTCTCATCTATTTTACCCCTTCCAAAACAACCAGACACACTTTATTGAACACAAATAAATTATGTCTCCTCTCGCTAACCAAAAGCGCAAATGTTACCCCCGTGTTTCTAGATGGCGTCTTGTTATTTGCTAAAAGAAGTGCCCTTTATCAAGACGTGATTCGCACTTAACCTCTGTAGTCACTTTAGGCCTGGCGGTAATGCTTTCTGTCTGTCACATATAATTCAGTTTAGACTTGTCGGGCGAAGTGAGAGCGTGGGACCTATTTATCATTGTTTATATGCTTGCAGTCACATTGTGATACATGGACCACTATCAGTTAGCCACACTCGACCCATGCTCTGCTTTTAAAAGACAGTTCAATCAGTAGAAACCGCGCTACTTGTGCAAAGCGTCGCAGATAAGGAAGGGAAACAGTATTTTTTTTAGCACTGGCGTTAATGAGCAGTTTGTTCCCTGTAAGCAGTGATGAGGCTGTGTTTTTTATTTTTTTGACTTCAGATTGAAAATGTCAGTAAACATTGGCATTTGGCACAGGTGCGGTAGTTAGCCTTCATTACTGATTGGGTGCGTCTCGACTCATTAGAATCGTCGTGGAGTGGAGGGGTGTTAACCTTTTTACACTTTAAAATCATAATAGCGCAGAGATGTCGGGAAATATACGGGTGGATGGCGGCCAAGCACACGGCTCAGAGCCTATAATAAATTCAAGATGAGAATAAGCAAAATATGCCATTTGCTAGCGCTCAAGAGGGACGCTTGTTAGGGAGAAATAAGGTCTGGGCAAAAATAGTGAGCGCTTTGTATGGTGGAAATAGGTTAGAATGCGTTCAATGGCAAATCTGTATAGGCTTTACATTTTTCTCAATATATGTGCTTGAACGCTTGTCACTGCTGTCTGTGAATGTTCTCGATGTTATTTAGCGATGAGATATTGTCTGCTATCAATGGCGGGGTTACAATGCTCAAAACTTGCATAAGGCTTTCATAATCTGCTATTACTGCTTAAATGTAACTTCTCTGATGTGGAGGATGTTATTGCGTTGGATTTTACACAGTATGTCATTGAACTTATTTACGTTGCATGTATTTAATTACTAGTGTTTTTATTGCTCAAAATGTCTTCTTACTCTGCGTGGCGTTGCTTCTCCACAGACCTGCCCTGTAACTTGACCAAGTGGAGTCAAATGTTTGTCTCAATTTAGAAAGACAGGCAAAGCAAACACATCTCCACTGGGTATATGTGTTAAAAAACCGAAAAAGCCCATTTTTTGTGTGAACTTGGCACAGTTTTTGGATGGTTGCAGTTATAAAGCATCAGTGTGCATGAAGGTAAAAAGTATTTCATAAACTTATCTATATAACCTTGTGCATGTGGATAATGGCTGAACACATGTAACGGAGTAAAGTGTCTTGTTATTGTGTAGTCCATTGGAAAACAGTTTCTTCCAAGGCCAGTGAAGGTAGAAGTATGAAAAAATAGTCACTGTTTAAGTCTATGTTCTGATTTTTCTACACATTCCAAGATTTATTCAGTAAGTGCATTGTTAAAAATGTAAATCCTCAGTGACCATTATAAACTTACCTCTACTTACTTATGTCCAGAAATACAATTCAGTGAGTATTGCCTATAAAAATAACTAAAATATCATCATGTCAGTGTCAATAGTCTTGCCAAAGAGTGGGGGGATATCAAACTCATCATTATATTGTTCAGTTATTAAACAGGCAGCTAATCTGTGGAGTTATTTTTGATATGTGTATTACAATGCAATATAGCCGGATTTTGTGTATTTTTAGCACTACTAATTCACATTGAGTCACAGTTGAGCCTAATGGTCATTTCTGACATATATAAAATTCAGCAGGTGGCACTAGCATCACCATATGTAGCCGGCACCATTCTTGCATATTTATACTAATTTGGGTTATTGAACCTCATTATTCTTCTCCGTGTGTTTTGTACATATATCGTACAGTCTGTGTTTGCTCTTTGTTATTGTACAGTGGGGGATAGATCATCTCTTCTCTATTAAAGTGAATGGTTTGTTTCCTCTATGGATATGTTTCAACCTTTCGTTCGTGGGTGTTCCTTCATAAACTCACTCTATATGTGCTGTTACGGCCTTGTGTTTTTACAGGTTGCATTCAAGTGCCCATCTATCCAGGGACAGCACTGCCTATAGCAGTCCGTGTTTCCACAGGCGCTACAGTAATACATAATAAACTTGAATATTAGGGAATTCTCCAGATGACTTTTTTATGCAGATTCAGCTCCCCTGCAGCAAAACACTGCAAGGAAAAGTTTGTACCCCAATAAAAAATTCAAATCACTTGCATCTGTCTGAAAACAAAATGTTGATTAGGATGTTTGCCGGTCTTGCCATCAAATGTTAGGGGGCCATCCGTTTGTTGTTATACATACATTTTATAGCTACAAAAATAATCCTTGTGAATATTCTAACAATAATAATATAGCAAAGAAATAAGCTTTAGAGAACTCTCCAGCAAAGAAGATAAATGCAGTATTATACAAAAAAACAGTTCAGGCATGAAATCAAGGAGTTGCATTCCTGTTTGACTCTGGTAAAGATACACACACGAAATGATGCCCATGAACTTTCAGTTTTTTAATTAAACCTAAATATTGTAGCAAACCTGCATCTATTCTACTCTAAAGGGGGAAATTAAATGTATAAATGTATAAGCAACAGAGCATGACTTCTGCCTCATCAAATAGTTGCAAGATTTATTGCAATATGTATGGCAGCTTTTTGTGTCTAAATGGGATGGGATCTATCATTTTTTATTCATATTTTTTTTCATAAACATACATAGAATTCTAAACACATATAAAGGTGCACTATGACTTCACAGTGCTTCCTTTGCCTGGAATGTTCCATAAATGGCATTCACTGTTTCTATCTTGTATTCATTTCATTGTTAAAAACTACAAAATACCTTGATCCTTTTTTACTGTGAGTGGGGCCATCACAGATATGAGCTGATATGAGATATGAGATAGATATATTTAATGCCATACCATAGAACATTCTGACAAAGCAGTGACATCTTCATGGAGATGGCAATGACCAGAAATGTTAAGCAGTGCACCTTCAGGTATACAGTATATATTTCAGCTATTACCATTTTGTTTCTTCATTCAACTATTCATGGGTTTCAAGCTACGGCAACTGTCAAAGGTGGAAAGTTGACTATAGCGGGTAGGAATATGGAGTAAATAAAAGCAATAGTAAAATGATAAAATAAACCATAAATAAACTAAAAGCTGTCTAAAACTAGATAAAAACCTATGCTAAAATGGGCAACAGTAATAAAAGGTAAACGTTCTAATAAAATAATAAAGTGCAGGGCTCAGTCAGTGCCTCAGTGTACCTCAACCACCCCTTCCAAGCAGGCCGCTTCACCTGTGAACAACCAAACACCAAACCAAACACTGGACCCATCCTCAAGAACAGGTCTAGTCTTCATTTTGAGCAACCATCTGGATCTCCTCAACGATGGTGTGTCTGGCCATCCACGATTGTCCGTGCTGATCCCACCTGCCTCTGGATCTGCTGTAAATGGCTCAATCTGGCTCCTTCCGTGTAGCACCATCACCCCATTCTGTCCAATACTGTCCCCGTTTCCCCACATCCCACCCTTCGTCCAGTTCAGACAGTCGTTTCTGCCGTCATCCGCCGCGGCCCGAGCCTATGGACATTCAGTTTTTCACTATGTACAATTCTGTTTCTTGATTTGGATTTTGGCTGCAACACGTACCCAATGGTTTTATTCAGAAAAAGGCTAAATGCAGTGGCTGTGTTTGCCAGTAATTCCTCTAATGAGCACTCAGCGGCAGAAGGTTAAATCAGAGGTGAGAGTGCGTTTACTCACTAGTAAACAAGTAATTAATCATCCCAGTGCACGGGACACTCACATCTATATGTACTGTACTGAATGAGACACTCCATTGTATTTTTTATGTTTTCGATCCATGTTTTAACCCTGTGAATGTCGCTAATGGCTGATCATGTGTGATAAACTGAAGTGTTTTGTTATTGAGTTGTCCACAGAAAAACTCCAATTGTGAAATGGGTTGTGTGCAAAGTATCTTTCCATGTTTTATTTCCAAACAACATGTAAAACCAACATAATTATTTATGTATGAATTACTTCTATGACTGATCTATGACTGCTGATAAATAATCCCATCCTCTTGGTCAAAGCATTAACCAAAAGTCTTTAACCAGAGATTTCAGTATTATAAAATGTCTTATCCTCTGTGTCAGTTTAAGTAGGAGAGAACTTCAAACTATTCTGACAAAAGAGGGGAAAAACAACAGTCCATAGATCCAAACTCTATTTTTCATTTTTTTCAGTGAACCATCTTTACAGAAGTAAGCTTAGTGAAACAGGACACAAGTACAGAGGCCATACACCATTTTCAGAGGCTACCATAACAAAGAGTTAAACCCAAAAGGTCATGTGACTGATGTGGAGGCCACCAGAGTGAGCCCAGCATGCCCTTTACCTGTGCAGATAAACTCCTCCACCTCATAGGGCTCTGACCTGCTGGAGAAGACAAGCTGCTTTAAGTTAGCTTCTGCCTGCTCTGGCTGTTCAGACAATCGGCTCCATGGGGTCTCTCCCTGCGTGTATCCCCCATTCTGGACAGTACAGGGGACAGAGCATCCCACTGGGACAGCCCGCTCTGAGCCTGTCTGAGAGGAACAAAGGATAGCAGACAGGCCTTATCTGGAGATATCTCTGGGCATCTGCCTTCAAAATAAGAGCAACATATACTGTTGACAGTAAATGTTTTATTTAGTTTTGTATTTCCTCACTAGTATAGAGAACTAATCATATCAATATTTAAAATACAATTCATAGAAATAATTCAGTGTGTCATGAATTAATTACATATATTATGAATTAATATTAAGTAAGAAGAACAGAAGAAGAAGAAACAAGATTTTTCTTTTTGTGAACAACTTCTAGTTCTAATACTCCTTCATAAACTACAAAAACACCATATATATTACAGTTTTTTATGTTTAGTCCACAATGTTATTTGGAACAGCAGTGATTTGTAAACCAAATGTGAATCATCTCATGCTTCACTTTGTCCGTTGCAGTCTTTGGTCTGGAGCTGAGAGCACTTTGAGTCATTGTTTGTCAGTCATCCATGTTTTATGAATGAAACATGGACTACTTTTAAGGCTGCAGGATTATTCCAGCCAGCAGCACTTCACATCACAACAAGTATCTCCTAGTCTTTCTTTTCATGAACAATAACATTTGTAAAACATGAGCATGAAACTGAAACATGAAATTCACCCCACTGGATTTCAAAAAGGGCTACTTTAAATCCATTTCTCTTCAAAGTTTTTTTTTTTTTTCCTGACCAAATGAGAAAATTTCATGAAAGTTATAAAAAATTGTGTTGAATCTGCGGGATTTTGAGTGCATGCATGAACTGCGTTGGTGAGTTCCTTCATCCATTCATTCACTGCCTTCTCCTTATCCGGGGCTGGGTTGCAGCAGTCTAAACAGGGACTTTGAGACTTCCCACACTCCAGACAATTCCTCCAGCTCCAACAATGGAACTTCAAGGCCTTCCCAGGCCAGCCGAGAGATATAGTTGTTCCAGTGTGTCCAGGGTTTTCCTTGCAACATCTCCTTGGCGAGGTGTCCAAAAAGGTGTCCATCTGGAACAGATGCTCAAGCCATCTCAGCTGGCTCCTCTCGATGTGGAGGAGCAGTGGCTCTACTCCAAGCTCCTCCTGTGTAACTGAGCTCCTCACCCTATCTCTAAGGGAGTGCCCACCCACCCTGTGGAGGAAACTCATTTTGACTACTTGTATCTGTGAACTTGTCCTTTCGGTCATTACCCAAAGCTCATGACCATAGATGAGGTAGGAACGTAGATTGACCAGTAAATTGAGAGCTTTGCCTTTCAACTCAGGTCTTTCTTTACCACAATAGTCTGATAGAGCGACCACATCACTGCAGACACTCCATCCTTCCCTCACTTGTGAGTGAGACCCTCCACTTGAGGCAGGGACTCTCCACCCCCCTGGAGAGGGCAAGCCACCTTTTTCCAGTCAAAAACCATGACTTCAGAGTTGTAGAAGTGATTATCATCCCAGCTGCTTCACGCTCGGCTGCAAACCACTTCAGTGCATGTTGCAGGTCCTGGTTCAATGAAACCATCAGGACAACATCATCTTCAAACAGCCCTAGAGCTAGTCCAGTGTTCCAAAAACCACACAGCTCCTCAGATCAGATCAGGGTGACTGTTCTTCCCGATCACCCTTCTCCAGGTGTCACTGTTGTGGAAGTCTCCCTGTAGAACAATGGAGTCCCCACTCCCCACTGTCTTGTACCCTTCTTGGAAGAAGGGTACTCTGCACTGCTGTTTGGCCCGTAGGCCAACACAACAACCCCCCGTAGGCAATGAAGAGAAGTGGAGAGTCCAGTATCCTCCTGTAGATGGTGGGTCCACAGGAGGACCCCCATGGGGAAAGGCCTGACCACCAGATGCTTGCTGATGAGCCCCCACCCCAGGCCTTGCTCCAGGGTGGGGCCCCTGTACGCCAAACCGAGTGGTGTAACTGACCTTGATATTTGACTCATCATATGGGGCTCTTAGTCTGACCCATTTCCTAAATCAAAGAGCCGTTCAGAAGCCCCCTATGCATCGATGAGTTTTGTTTGCAAAATGATGACTCAGAGCTTAACTCAGTCATTTTAAAAACTAGTTCACACACAGTTTTACACATGTCAGTGATACTGGGCTCTATGGTGTTGAGATCTTTTCACCAGCATTAATAGATCCATCATTCTGGTGCTTGGGGCTAAGCAGATCAAGGTGCTGTGCTGATCCACTGAGATCAGCAGTTACAATCTGTTCTCCTTCTCTTTCACTCCTACTTTAAATGTGCAGGATCTGTTCTAACAAACTGTAGAGATGGCCAACTGAAAAGAACTCAGTGCAAAAAAGTTTAACCTACAATGACTTTTTGGGCTACCGTATTTTCCGCACTATAAGGCGCATCGGAATATAAGGCGCATCTTCAATGAATGGCCTATTTTAAAACAAATTTCATATATAGGGCGCACCGCATTATAAGGCGCATAGAATATAAACTACTGTAGTATCTGGAGTTGTGTTACGCATCCACGAGATGGAGCTGCACTGAAGGGAATGTCAACAAAACAGATAAATCAGTCAAACTCACAAAACAAGTTAATGCATCACAATATAGTAACTCTCGAAATAGTGCAACGTAATTACAATAACTCAACGTTGTTCAAACGTTAATGTCCATATTCACAATATCTCCCAGCCTTGTTTAGTTGTAAACACGTGAAAGAAACACGTAAAGCCTCACTTTTTCAGTTTATTCCTCATTCACGAATCCGTCGAGTTCTTCCTCTTCAGTGTCTGAGTTGAACAGTTGGTCGAGCTCATTCAAAGTGCCCGATTCCGTCTCGTCAAAATCACCATTATCCGTGTTGATGCTGTTGTCTAACAGTTCAGTGACAATTCCTGCCTTCGTGAAACTCGGACCACAGTTGAGACTGATATATCAGCCCAGGCATCCGCAATCCATTGGCAGATTGTGGCGTATGTCGCCCGGCGCTGTCTCCCCGTTATCCCTATAGGGTCGGATCCTGTCGTCGCAGATACAGCGGGTTGCGGACTTTCCAGCAGCGTAACTCTGCGCCCAGTCGTGCTCTCATGTAAATTCAAACGGCGTCTCAAAGCGGAGACACGGGGCTATCTAAATATTTTACCGTCATTACAGTAATCTGCCTCTGTTGTCCTGAAGGTGACGAATGAGAGCGCGGTGCTGCGGGGATTTTCCCAGTCATTTATTCGACGCGTAAAAGAAAAAATACGGATGGATGTGTAAAATAGAAGTAGTTGTGTGGAAAAAATGCAGCAAATGCTGATACTTCGTTTAACATGATTTTTATGGCTAAAAAATAATAAAAGTCTAGGTCTAGGTGAGCTATACTGGCCCATAGTGTGCTCAGTCCTTAAAGGGTTATTACCGCTATTACTTCAGCGACGGCTCCTGACTACGGGTGTCATAATTGACCAATATTGATCCATATATAAGGCGCATCGGATTATAAGGCGCACTGTGGGTTTTTGAGAAAATTAAAGGCTTTTAGGTGCGCCTTATAGTGCGGAAAATACGGTATTTACCATTTGAATTATCTTGCAAGTTTAGTCTCTTTCAGAGCTCATGGATGTCTGTTAAAGAAGATTATGCTTGTCTCTGCTATATAATTGTAATCTATGACACCAGTAGATGATTATGTTATAATCTGGACAATTTAAATCGCAATAGAAAAAACAAGTCTCCTGACTTATGTGTTACAAAACTGCACTGCTCAATGGGAGCTGACTTCACTGTAAACTTCATCACAACAAAGAGCTGCAAAGTTGTCAGCACCTCGGATGGATCGAGCCATGGATTTCTTTTGTATTTGTACCAAAATAACTATGCGACTCTTATCAGAGATTAAGGAAATAAAAGATGAGAACGTACAAAGTTTAGAGCAATTGGCGTAAGCCATTGACGATGAAAACGGGAATTGACCAACAAAATGGCATCTTGAAAATAAATAATTAAAGATTGCTCAAACATGCATGAATCACTCACATAACATAACTTCTGGTGAGTAAATGGTGGGGAGAAATAACCATAACATGGTTAAAAGCTCGATTTTGCTTCATAGGTCTGCTTTAATGGACAGACAATCAAATACATGAATGGGATCATCCGTCTATTGTCCCAGTGCCCGCTGCTTTTTTTAAATAGATACTACAAGTAGGCTAACTCTAAAGTAACATGTCCATTTGGAGCTTTGAAAGTAGTTTTAAAAGCCCAAATAATATGAAACCTTTAAATGGCAACACTACAAATTTTCATGCTTCCATTGTCCTCTACTAATGCACACTGATGCATCTCTCTGATGTTATGGAGGTGATAGTCAGGTGGCATCCGGTACACATTTGGCATCTCTTGTCTCACCTAATGGCAACAAATGACAGTGGCTAGGGCATATCCCCGGAAGCCATGTCCAAAAGGGGAAGCAAATACAAGCCAGCAGCCTATGAAACACTTATGAGCTTTCTATATTGGATCCATCAGCAGCCATATGGCCCTCCTTGTATCATGTGCAGCGCTGCGTGACTCCTCCGAGGGGCTAGGCAAGAGAGCTGTTGCCTGACCTGTTGTTTAACATGAACATGCTAATTGCTAACTGGCTTTGATATATTTAGCACTGTAATAAATAGAAGCGTATAGAGTTGAGACCAAAATGCTTGGCTGTACTAAAGTTTATGTGTCCTTGATAACCCTGTTTCTGTACGTTCAATCAAATACATTGAAATGCTGCATATAGCTCTGAGCCTGTAGAAAAATGAACTAAAGAAATTGAAATTAGTGCCTTTTCATGACCTTAACGTCAAAACAATCTCATGCATTAATTGAAAAGTGCGCCCTGTCCTCTAGGCAGTACCAAATCGTCTTGTGGCCCTTATTAATTTGCATAACCTCCTCCTTTGATTAAAGCATTTCTGTTTGTCACTTCTGATAGCTATAACTGCTACATCACCGTCAGCTCTGAGCGATGGAGGTCCTTATTTTCTACCATGTCTTCATTACTACAGTGGGCTCCACACTCAAGCCCCTAAGATGGAAGTGGAAATGTCAATAACACAGCAAGAGTTGGCACCGGGAGCAGCGCAGAGGCAAAAACTGGCGACTTGTTTGCTCATTTTACCGTAAGTTACTGTCTAGTGTGCATGTAATTGCTGTGATTACAGAATGATTGTGTTATGTAGATTACGCACCTGTTATGGACCCCCGCAGAGCAATTTGCGTTTGTGCCTCAAAAATGTAAATTAGCGTCAGACTTTTGTACATGTTCACTTTATTCTGACAAGCTTGTTGTAAGCTGTGTACATGAGGTGTTAGAAACAGTCACTGGCAAGGGCACTTCTCTTCCTCAGTCTTTGACTCACTGATGTTTACTCCAACATGAAGTGTTTACTGTAATGGGAGCAGGAGGGTAAAATATCAAATTATGTGTTAACAGTCCAAAACATTAGATGCTGACTTTATGTGTGCATTATGTCACTGTTTTTCCATTTAATTATTCTGTGTTGATTCAAAGCAAACAGTTTTAAGTTGATGTCTTCAAATGTGAAAAACAGAAATAGTTTATTTGAAACGGTCCAAAGCTCTTCGTAACTTCTCATGTTTTCCTAGAATGGTATTCACCGCAATGAGTTTATAAACGTTTCACAAGTTTCACAAGCTAGATCAAAGTTTTACCATCACGCTAAAACAACAAAAACTATCGTTAACTAGATGCAGACAGCACACAGTGGTCTAATTTCTAACATAAGATCTGCTTTTACAACCTATCTGTACTGGGGCAAAACACATTTCTGTACCTGATTTTTACTGACTTAAAAATGTGAAAAACAGAACTAGTTTATATTCAGTTTACAGTGGTCCAAAGTTATTCCTCACTTACCTTTTGCATCAGCATCCTAATTATTCATTGCAACGAGTTTATAAATGCTTTTCACAACTCTCAGATATCTGAGCAGAGTTGTGCTGAGACAGTAAAACTAACAACAACTAGCATGCAAATACACACTTTCTGATTATTAGACAACAAAATGCTCTCTAATTAGATGCAGACTGAACACAGCTGACTGATTTTCATATCAAGAGGTAAAAAATGTCCGGCTTACATGGGAAAAATGAACACAGGGCCATTAACCACACAGAACAAAATCAGGTACAGTAAAAAAAAGGTGACATAATACCTTTATTTGCAGTTAACATTTCCTTTGATATTTTTCAATTAATTTAAAAGTACTGCTACAATTATATGACCAGGAACCTCTGAAACACGTACACACTGAATATAATTGTAAGCACTTAATAATTCTGCACAGTCACACCACAGGCAAATGCTCATATAGATGTTTTTGTGTAGAGTAATTGCTGCAGATAAGTACTCAGAATGAATTAAAGAAAATTCAATACATAGGCAATAGTTATGTACATATTATCAGCTGAAATTTAGCATATAAAAAAAAAAAGTTTGTCTGGCATTTTAGTTGCCGGCAGTCAGAATCTAGACTATTGTTGCGACCGTTTAATATAAAACAAATAACTGACTATACTTTTGCTGTTATGGGTGGTCCATATTGTCTATATTCACATAGATCAACCAATCACAGCGCTTGTTCTTTTTGGCCAAACTGCACATACACCGCAAGTGTCAAATAAAATTGGGTGTGCTGCACATCTCCATGACACATATGACAGCCAACTAGAAAGCTTGCAGTAGCCTATTTGCTGTGTGTATTAAAATAACTGGATAGGATATTGCTAGCTTAGACCTCTCTTGAGTTGGATTTGTGGCCACTCATTGGTACTACGGTGAAAAAAATCCCTCCTGCCTAGAAAGCATTTTTCCCATAGAGCACAATATTATCACAAACTGCTCGTGTTTGGCTGACAGGGCACCTACAGCTTTAAAAAAGTTTGGTTTTGTGTCAATTTTGTATCTATTTTCAGATCATAAACTTTTTCTCATTCTTAAATTGTCTCAAACGCAACTACAGTCTGATGTTTGGTTTGTTTTTTATGTTTCTGTGCTTATTAAACGCGTCGTTCTGTGCATAAATCAAATGTACATCAGGAGCTCAATAAAATACAATGTAAAATAATTATCAACACTAAAGCAGTAGAATAAAAAATAAAAATAAAAAATCTTCTTTAGCCTTCAGTTTGTTACTTAATAATCAGAAAACAAATCATCTAATTAAAAATTCTGACTTGAAAATGAAAAATGCTAAGGTCACTTTTGATAAGATTTCTTTTATAGTTCTAATACCGGTGGGTGTTGAAAAGCAAGCGGTTGTCGTGTTGGAAGTGACAGTAACATTTTGTGAAGAGCTTAGCTGTGGAATAATAAACATCAGGCCCACAGCAGCAGAGAAGGTTAGGCTATATCCAGAGAGTTAAAACAAGGAGGAAGCTGTGGGTGGGGGATGGATGCAGCTCTGTGATTCACTTAGTTTGCTGACCCACTTTTGAATAACTTCAGGAACGTTTTAACAATTCACCCTGACAACCAAAACCATGACTATGTTTGAAGCCCGTCCAACCCTGGCTAAGTGCTGGAGCAGTCCTGTCTTATGGTATGAGAGGTCTTGAAATCACATATAAGTACGGGGAGAGGTGAAGAACGATGTACAAGATTTCACTGGATTTTATAGCAACTGCTTTAGCTTGGATCCAGAATACGCATTTCTCCAATACTTTACAAAGATGCGAGTCTGGTCACCCGTACTACTTAATAGTTTGTGTATGTTTTCATCATCAGATATCCTCATCTTAGTTTCCTTGAGTTAACAAAATTTTGTTTTCCAAATATTTTTTTGACAACTATTCACAGACGAGCACAAGCCCATATTTAATACTATAAATGCTCTTTAGAACTATTCCAACTCTTTCATACTTTGTCCAGTTGAATTTGGCTTGATTAAATATATTTTATATTACTTTCTGCAAGTCAAATCATATATAGATTCCAATTGTAAGTTCAGAATCCAATTAGACACCTCAAATGTTGTGATCCTTGACCTGTAAATACCCCAGATACACTCCTGGACATTTAAAGGGCATGAGGGGACGACCTCTGGTAAGTAGCTGTAAGGCAAAGGTGAACGTGAAATGATTTATGGCACAAACAGGACCTGAGCATCACACACTGTATTTATACAAACCTGACATTCAGTTTAGCAGTGTAGGGAAATAACCCCAGAGATATTGTTTTTTTCAATAATAACAGTGTAACATTTGCCATATATTGTTTTCTCCATATTGTGTGAAAACAACAATCTGGTCACCCACAACAAAACTGTCTATTGGACAACACAGATACAGTTTCAGACCAGTCATTTTGCTGTTAGTTATTATGATATTACTCTTTAAAACACTACAGAACTATATGTTTAACTAACGTGAGCTACACATGCTACTGACTACAACCTCCTGAAGGTCACTGTCCTGGTGATTACGTTTCCAGTTAGTGCGTTTACTTGGCTATTGTTAACTTGTGGCTTGGCTTGGGTCGTCTGCTCTGCTACTCTGTCAAATACCATTCTCTTATGTTTTGGTATGCCCATGAGGCCAGTGCTGGTGCTGGACCTCTTGGTGTCATGATCTTGCGTTTTAGATCACATTATGAGTATTATTGCACCGGGCGTCTTGTGAAAGCTCCTCTTGTGAAACTGCCAGTGTCTGCAGACTACTGAGCAGCATCACCAAGACAATGTGGATTTCTATTCAAGTACACAAGTCCCATCAGTAAACTTGAGTGAGGACTTTTGGAGTCAAATCATAAATGTCCAATTCAGGTCAACAAACTTGCATGACTTAATCAAAGTGTGGGCTCCGTGTTCCAGCCTCCCTTGTTCCAGCTTGTTGTATTTGATAAAGAGATGTTTTGGATGGGCCGAAGATGAGCCCACTACATCATAAAACTATAGTTATTATCACTCGTTATGCCTCAGATTAAAGTTTATTCTGAGGTGTTTTATTGACAGTTATAGAGCAGTTTGATCTTAAAGTTACTACAAGTTTTTTATTGTTTATTTTAATCCACAGATGGCAGATGTGAAACCTGTTCCCCCTCCTATCACCTGACCTGTTTAGACTCACCTGTGCTCTCCTTCTATCAGGCCAAAGCTGTCACACTGCAGTAACGTAGATAGCATCTAGTGGTGATATGTGAGAATACAACTGGGGCGGGTCAGCCAATATAATTATGTATGATAGTGTTAATGTCTCCCTCATTTACATTTAATATAAAGTCAGGTGTTGAAACAAAATATACAAATATAAGCAGTTATAATGTTTTAGACGTAACAAAGGACAAATCCTACAATATAAAATGACTGGGTTAGAATGAGACAAACACAGAGACCTCTCCATAGACAGACTGCAGTGGAGAGCTCAGGGGAACTCTCAGTTGTTTACTGATGTTGCTTTAAGGCCATGATGAAATATTGAAGTATCAAACTGGTATTTTACATGGCCACAAGGCTTCTGTCAGAACCACGTGTTTACTCTAATGAGGACACAGTTAGCTCGCTAATGATGCAAGAGAGGGGCCCTGGATCCAGCAGCAGTGTTCATCTGTGCTGCATATATTTATTTTGTCACACCCATGTTTGGAAGAGATGGTTTTATGTGTTAACTGTATCTGATATAATCTGATTGATGATGCTAATTTTGTTTAGTCATTTCACTCTGCCATGGCACTTGACCTTTAAGGTTTTCTATTGTGGAATTGCATCACTTTATTAAATTCTGTTCATTTACAATTAGATTTCTTGCTGCCTCCTTTATAATAACTACACATTAATACATATTATGCAAAATTAACTTTTTTTGCTTTTAACCATGTTATATTGTTATCAGCTCATCAAAACCATACCTGGAGTTTTATTTTTGCTTAATTAATGTTTGTTTCATTAATCTATTAGTCCAAAGTGGTTTTCTCTAAACGCTCAAAACAATTTCCAGTTCAGGTGCGTCATACATAAAACTGTGCAGTTTTTAAGCACATAAGCCATCACTGGATTCATTCTGCGGTCAAATTGTTTTCACAGTGAACACATGGCTCCATTACCAGAGCATCAATCAAGGATAGGACTAAAATTGTGTTTTTTTTCCTAGTTTGTAAAGTACTTGCAGAAAAAATGCAGACAATATTTTAAGTTAGAAAATGTGAAATACTGAATGTGCCTATTACTTAATTAAGGGATTGTTATTATTAAGGTCAGGATATTCATTAAATTGTTACTAAATCTGAATCATTCTTAATAAACTATTTGCTCATCGTGAATATAATTGGCTAATTAAAGTGCAGTTATTTTAAAGTCTTCCCAGTTGTGCATTGACCTACAACATGAATCACTTATTCTTCATAATAATATACGTTGAGTTTCATAACCACATCTTTGATATACACTGGGGGTCCGTGCGTAATTGTCTACCCCCGTGGCATTCACATTGGCTGCTTTTATGAGTACAACACTCAACCAATCAACAAGGCCAACAGGGTCATGTGATATACTTCCCGATTCTCATTAGTGTTATTGAAATCATCTGACATTTTAGCATCATAAAAAGAGCCCATTTCTTCTACGATCACATATTGTAGACATCCACCTGTCGGCCCCAGTCCCCCCCCCCCCCCCCCCCCCTCCCCCTTCAGCACTGAATACAAAATGGCCAGCGTGTGACCTTATTTTCCAAAGAGCCATATCAACAATGCATAATCAGGCAGGCTATATTTGCATAATGTCCCAAAGTGTGCCGCGCAGGTGAAGGTGCCAGTCATTTAGAATGGACAGTGAAGCGGTTCAGAGCTCCAGAGTGCTGTGGTGGCACTGTGTACGGCGAGGAAGATGGATGAGACCTCATTAAGAGCTCTCCTGTTATACTCCAGCTACAATAAGGCAGCCATTTTAGGTCATGGTACAAATCACCACTTCTCTTGTACATCGCAGGTTCAAATGAAATGCGGTGAAAGAGGAGTAAACAGATGGAGTAAAATGTGCATGTATGGACCAACAGGCTGGTAGAGTGCAGGTCATGTAAGAGCAAAGTTCCAATAAGAAATATTTAATCTGCCAATATCACAATATCGATGCAGCAATTGATTCTGCAATTAAATAAATATATATTTCCACAACATATGTACAGTTTAAAATGTACAAATTTCCTTAGGTCATACATTAGACAAACGTTGGTCTTTGTTTAGACTGTTAAGTTATCATTTTTGTTTTATTTTAACTCTCAGAGATCAGACCACAGTTTTGCTGTTGCAGTAATGCTAAGGTTAAGGTACACTTTATTGTCCCCATAGGGAAATTTGTCCTCTGCATTTGACCCATCCTTTAATGCCGCTGGCTCACCTCATCAGGAGTCCCGTGCCCAGAGAGCTGTCTTCATGATCTTGTTATTCGGCTTAGTCAGGTCTACCTTAGCTGGAGGATTATACCTGTGATGCCTGTTTTGGGTTGGTGGGGGAAACTGGAGGGCCCGGAGGAAACCCACCCAGACGCAGGGAGTACATGCAAATTCCACATGGAACCTTCTTACTGTGAAGCATGAGTGCTAGCCAGACAAGTAACAACTGTACTTCCTGATTAGGGGATAATAAAACAATTAATAATTAGATGCAGACTATACACACTTGACCTATTTTGACCTCAAGTGCTGCATATACAATATATCTGTATTCGGGCATGGTAAATTTTTCTCAAATACATTTCAAATACAGACCTTCAGTGTGCTACAGAGTGCATTAAAATAGCAGTATCATTATCACAATTCAACTATTCTCGTATTGTACAGTGTTAATGAGTACAAGATAATTTTCCTTTGCTACACAGATCCAAAATGTACAAAGATTGGAGAAGTGAGCCAAAGCAACAGTACCTCGTGAAGTCATGCCCTCTGTCTCTAACTGAACACTCCAAAAAGGAAGGCACAATTCTTTAACCCTTAACGCAAACAGATTTCACTGGTATAGGCTTCTTTCTGTCATGATCCGCTATGTCCGCTCCATGTTTTACCTCCTGTCCTGCTCTTCCCCCTCCCTCACCTGTCTGTACCTGGAGCTGGGCGGAGCTCTCGGCTCCTCCCGCGCACACCTGCTGGTCATCTGGCTAATCACCACACCTGCCGTGGATAAGAGGAGCTGGGAAAAGACACTCAGGGAGAGATCGTAGTCGTCCCTTCATTCCTGTCGTCCCCTGTGTTGCCTGCGTTGCTGCACCCTGTTCCGTACTGGATTATCTGTGTTTGGTGCTGGATCCTATGTGTGCCTTCAGCCCTGCTTCGACCCTGCTTTGACCCTGCTCCGACCCTGCTTCTACCCTGCTTCTACCCTGCTTCTCAGCCCTGGTACTGTCTTGGTACTGTTTCTCAGCCCTGGTACTGTCTTGGTTTTTCCCTGCACTCCACGTTCCTGGATCCTGGCCCACACCTGGCCTCCTGCTCACCATCAGATCAACCCTCAGTTTTGTATCTTGTCTCAATCTGTACAATAAACACTGTAAATATTCCCCGAGTCTGCACTCTTTGGTCCGCTACACCCACCGTTACGACACTTTCCCTTTACACTGTTCCCTGCCCTGTCACTTACAGCTCACCCAAATATTTAATCCTGCATTCCTTCTATCCTGTGGTGCAAAATGTTTTAAATGCTTCTACCACATTGAAGAAGATGAAGATGAGTCACACGCCAGAATATTTTCAACACTTGGGCTCAAGTAGCCTATGCATTAACCGGAAATAAACAGCATCTTTTTTTTTTTCTTTTTCTTTTTTTTTTTTAACATCCTTTCTTTTTATTTTTATCAAATATTTTCCTGTAGATTTTTTTTTTCTTTTATTAAAATTGCTAATTCAGTCAATCAGTTATATTGCAACCTGTCCAAATAATATGTATGTGTGGTTCTGCTTTTGCCCAATAGTCCAAAATTGGATTATTTAGTATTTATCAGAGAGTGTAGAATCAGAGCAGAGACCCACTTGAAATGTAAATAAGTAATTGCTTTTTGTAATGGTGAGTTTGATTTTATTTTTGTATTATTTCTTTAGTATTTGATTGACCCATGACACTTGATATGGCATCACACATAACCCTCTAGAGCTCTGTAGTACACATTAATGACTACATGTATTGTCTTTGTGGATCAAACAAGCTTGTTTTGTGCAAGCTGGTGTCAAATCTAGTGTAAAACAAGCCCATGTGGTCCCACTGTCTTTGTTATAATGATTTGATCACAAAATTACTCACGGAGCAAATAAGGCAGTGTCATCAAGACATAGGCTGTGGTGCGACTGGGTGGGAGGGAGTTTCAGGCAGAATGCTTTTAAAGTTATTGCCTGTTACCATGGATCCACCACTGTTCCTTCCTCCCACCATCAAAACATTCTTAATTATGCCTTAATTAATTCTTGATTACTTCTTTGCAAATCTAGATAATTAAAGAATGGGATTTTAGGATAGGTTTTAGATAGTCTATTATTATTATTTTTTATCTGTAGACTTATGCCCAGAGGAATCTGCATTTCACAACGGCCATGACAGTGCAGTACCCATACCCATAGGACCAGAGATAAGCTCCAGTACTAACTAACCTTAACTGCATAAGTTGCAGCGGATGAATCAGTTTTATTACGTGTGTTGTTTCAAGGCCTTTTCAGCACACAATGTAAACTACAATGGTACACTACATTTAACGCCTGAACACTGAACACTGATGCAGGCAAAGTCTCAGTCTTGATCCTGTTAGATCTGAGTGCTGCTTTTGACACTGTTGATCATGGGATCCTCTTACAGAGACTGGAGGACTGGGTGGGCATCTCTGGTACGGCACTAAACTGGTTCAAGTCCTATTTAGAAAACAGGGAGTACTTTGTTGAAATTGGAAAATGTATATCAGATAAAATGTCCCTGACCTGTGGGGTGCCCCAGGGTTCAATCCTGGGACCCCTGCTGTTCAATCTCTACATGCTGCCGTTAGGCCAGTTAATACGCAGCAATAATGTGTCTTACCACAACTATGCAGATGACACTCAGATCTATGTCTCACTAGCAGCAGGTGAATATGGACCAGTGGATTCACTCTGCCACTGCATCCAACAGATCAGTGTGTGGATGCAAAACAACTTTCTTCTGCTAAACTCAGACAAGACTGAAGTTATCATCTTTGGCCCACAGAAACATAGAGAAAGTGTCAGCAGTCACCTCCAGTCTCTCTCTCTAAAACCTTCAAATCAAGCTAGAAATCTAGGGGTAATAATGGACTCAGACTTGAACTTTAACAGCCACATCAAATCAATAACATCTGCAGCTTTTTACCACCTAAAAAACATTGCAAAAATCAAAGGTATACTGTCAAAGCCAGACTTAGAGAGACTTATCCATGCATTTGTCTCCAGTAGGTTAGACTACTGTAACGGCCTGCTCACTGGCCTCTCCAAACGAGCCTTAACACAGCTGCAGTACATCCAGAACGCTGCTGCTCGGGTCCTGACTAGAACCAGGAAGTATGAGCACATAAGTCCTGTGCTCAGGTCTCTGCACTGGCTTCCTGTAGCTCAAAGAATAGACTTTAAAGCAGCTCTGCTTGTGTATAAGTCTCTCCATGGCCTAAGTCCAAAGTATATCTCCGACATGTTAGTGCCATATGAACCATCTCGCAATTTGAGGACTTCAGGGATCGGCCTCCTGCTGGTGCCCAGAGTCAGGACTAAACATGGGGAATCAGCGTTTAAATTTTATGCAGCTAAAACTTGGAACAGTCTTCCTGAAGATGTGAGACAGGCCTCTACTTTGAGAATGTTTAAATCCAGACTCAAAACAGTTCTGTTTAGCTGTGCATATGACTGACAGGTTTTTATTCTGCACTCTTCTCTTTTAATATTGATTTTATGATGATTATTTGTGATTATTTATGTTTGATTTGTGTGATTTTAATGTCTTTCTTATTCTGTAAAGCACTTTGAATTACCTTGTGTACGAATTGTGCTATACAAATAAACTTGCCTTGCCTTGCCTTGCCTTAACTCATTTGTGGTAGAGAAGGTTTCCCCTCTCCTTGAACTTTCAGTAACGCCCTTAGCCTTCATACTACATACATAATGTGCAATGATCATTGTGTTTCTTTCTGTGCTCAGTTTGACCTCATTGAATTTCAAGAGCTTTTGGTGCATGGCATTTCCTTATAATGCAACAGTGAGGCAGTTTTTTTGTTTTATTGTATACAAGATTATTTCACTTTAAAATTATTTTAAATCAGTTACAGATGCCAATTGATCGGAAGGGAACTTGGCTTAATGCAAAAAGTGAAGCAGTGTCCTTTTGAAAAAATCACTACATCTTTGAACACAGGCCAGACCAGGGCACAGCAATAGTGATTTCTTATTTTCTACTGCCTCTCCTCTCCGCTTTTACCCAATGGAGGCATTTTGTGTGCTATGGGCTACATTAAGCCTAGTTTTATCTGAGCAGGACTCTAAAAGCATGAAAAGCAAGAAAATAATAATCGATTTATGAGCTCTAAAACTAGTAGCCAACTGTAATCTGGCAGCACAAAGAGAAGCACTCTCTGATTTGGCCCAAAAATAATTCATTTTGCTCTAACAACCAAAATGGGATAACACTGAACTGCATCAAGAGATTCCTGTGCTTTGAGGCTTAACTTCTGCTGGTTTTACTGAAACAGTGGAACTATGAGAGACATTATGTAAATCATATTCTTTAGAATTTACTCTATTTTACATTCAAACTAATATGCAAGTTTTACAAGGCAAGTTGACAATTTAGGAAGAGTAAAAACCTGCTTGTTTCCAGTTTGATCATTTGGCCCAAAATGTTCCACAACTTGTTTATCTTACATTTATCCAATTACAGGAGTTTTATGGCTCGAAAAATATTGAAAAATCTGCAACGCGGTTACCTCTACACCGATATGACCCAAGACACATTGCCAAAATCGCTTATGCCTTAACTTCAAAAAATATCAAATATTAAACCTTATGAGTGATGGTTAGATATCTGGACTGAATTTGAGGAGCACAGGCATCACAAGGCCATTAGAATAGAGTCCTCCCATTTCCCCAGCCCTGTGGCACTAACAACTGCCAGAATTTGTGTCCACAATAAAGAGACCATAGATTCAAGGTAATTTGCTTCAGAATGAGGTGCGACCTGAATCGCTTGGAGGGAGGGCCTGCTGCAACGCACTTAACCTATTCATCGGTCAAAACAAACAAGCCCCAACGTCAACTTCCATCAGCCCTTTATTTCATAACCTTGAAGCTAAACTGCAACGCTAACCAAGTTGAATAGCGTATATGGGCTATAGCGTGGTTGCATTCAAGCCCGCGTGAGCAGCAATCCCTCTGATCTACAGCAATCTATTGATCCACCAAGCTTGTCCAATCAATAGGAAGAAGAGGAGAGGGGAAACAACATTAGAAGAGAAAATAGGCTATTTAAGGAGACTGAGGGTGAGAGAGAAGCTCCTTACACATTTTGATAGGACACTATAAGGGAGCGAATAATAGGAAATGCATTCTAGCAGGGAAAGGATACAAAGAGACTGTATTAGTTCTTGTAAAATGGTGGGACAGTAATGAGAAAAGTATAGGGGGTGGGCGGCAACGTAGGCAGGAGCGGCTGCTTGGGATGAGATATGAGATGAGGCAATGAACCAAAGAACAGACCATGCAATTGACTCCAATGGGTTACATGCGCAAAATACTCGACCTGTTTCAACCAGTTAGAAGTTAGAGTGGAATACAGATCTCATCACACTGGGACTTTAGATATGTTTGGATATATATAGAAGAAAATAGGCAAAACAGGCATTTACATTTGGTTCCTTGTTTTAGTGTATTTATGATTATCACAACTGTTGAAAAGCACTATGTAACATTTCTGGTGGAGGGTCTGCCAGCTGCTTCTCTCCATAGAGATGTTATTGCTTTACCTAGAGGGTTCCACAGTATGGCCTTAAACTCATCTGCCTCCACGGAGACAAGCAGCAGGACAAATTACAGGTCAGATCTGTGGAGAGGCAACCATGCTAACAGTAAGAATTCAAGGTATTTTGAGCAATAAAACATGTGTGGGTGGATCAAACATATTAAAGAGGACACAGGAGTCAAATGGGTTACGAAAAGTTAAATAGTTTATTTTTAAGTTAACTTTAATTTAGTTTAAAATGCCCCAAACCCTCTCCCGCGCCCAAAACAAAGTAACAACATAAAGGTAGACCTGATGAGCCGGCCAAACAAAGCAAAAGGATGCAGAACCGGGCCAACCCCGTACAGGGTCGTAGAAGCCAGTGCACTAACCTAAAACCGAAACCATCCCCAAACTAACCTTATCAAACAAAAGGTGAAAACAGGACAGCCAGTCCCACCAGGGCAAACACAAAAAGGCTAACTGCAGCTAACAGGTGTGTTACAGCCTGCACCGAGCAGCAGTCAGAGCTGTGGAACGCACACGACGAGCGCGCGCCCCAGTTGTGGAGGGCGAGGCGGTGCGCAGTGAGAGCGTGCCATGGATAGTCCGCCTATTTATACAGCGACCAGCCAAAATACATGTAAGATAATGGGGCAAAGGGGCGCCAGCACGTAACAATGCAAATTAGAAAAACATTTAGCGTAATGTGAAAAGAAATTCACACCTATTTCCACCTATTGTTTTTTCTTTTTTTTTTTTTTTTTTTTTGCCTATTTATTATTATGATGTGACAAATTTAGCAGCCATGTCATGTGCAAATAGGGGGGACCCAAATCTACATTCTGCATAAGGATCACAGATATAAGGCTGCAGTGTTTACAATAATAACATAACTATCCATCAATTTTCTTCTGCTTATCCGGTGGGACATGCCCGGAGCATCTCCACCTATAACATAATTAATTAAGTGTTTTCTGATCATTTTAACAATTTGAGAAATGGCTCTGGTTTGAAAAAATGCGGCATATGAATAAAATATAAAGCAAGATAAGAATTAACTAAGCCAGTGAATGGAGTAAGAATAACATTTAAAATTCTTTGTGGGGAAATAATCAATAAGACTGTAGAGGTCAGCAGTTTCTAAAGGTGAAACCAAGCTATTAAAAAGTTAGTCTAAAAAGCATAAGACGACACCGCAAGTCTGTCCTAGCTTTGGTGTAACTGTTTGGAGGAGTGTGACAGGGGAAGAATGTGACAGACTTGTGTGGATGACAGGGTCAGAGCCTCTCCAAAATGGCAGCTCTTGTGGGGTCTTTCCGGTCTACAGTGGTCACTGTCCATCAAAGCTGTCTGAGGAAGAAAGTGTGATGCACAAGTACAGACTGGCTGCGGTTAGGGCCAATGAACTAAAGCTGTAAAATTCAGAGTAATACGTTATACATAAACATACACAAAACATCATAACATTCTTTAAAGGGCCGTTATTATATAGTACGTTATTTTCTAATCTATGTTATAATTTTGTATCTTCCTCAAAACATACCTGGAGTTTTATTTTGTTTCATTCAGACTTATTTAACATACAGATCCTGCATATTTAGGCTGTGTTTTTCTCTCATAAAGAAAACACTCTGTTCCACCTTGTGATGTCATGTGGTAATACAGGAAGTGCTCCATTGTATTTTTAAACTCCATGCACCTTCACTAGAATCATATGGATAATTTCAGCCCTGGAATTGCCAATCTCTACTGAAAACTGGGTAAAGGTAAAGCGTAGAACTTGAAAACGACCACTACATGACATCACAAGGTGGAACAGAGCATTTGGAGATGTAGACAGACTAATAAACCAGGATTATTCAAACATGTAATACTGAAACTAAACACAACTCCAGGTGTTTGTTTTGATGGATATATACTGTATGTTTTCCATTATTTATGAACGAATGCTCTTCCTGTTTAGTTTAGCAGCCTGTTGACCATGAAGTGATTTTAGCAAGTTTACTTCAATGCTTTATGGAACTGTGTAGTGCTTTTAGTCCTCCTTGAGCTGCGTATAGAACATTACAGGCTCAGTGCTAATGGAACCGTTATATTGAAGACTATTGAAGATATTGAAGTGTGTTGTATGTAAATGTGAAAAATGAAACAGCTGATATGGGGAGTGTGAACATCTTAAGGTGACTAAGGTGAACATCAATATTTAGTTGAAAACAGCTTAATAACAAAAATAATAACATCCGGAACCACGATTGATGCAGTCTGCTCAGTGGCCAGTAGGATGTACTAAAGGACACCATGACTTCAAAAATGCAAACAGATAGATAGATTTATTAGACGAGCACTACTGGCCTTGATTGCCTTGACTGCACATTACAGCTGTGAAACAATATATTCAAGAAAAAGTGTTCAATTATGTGCTTTATTTCAACAAGATGTACTTTTAGTGGTCCATTTTCTTTTGTATTATGTGGCTTTAGCACCACTACACATGCATTTGACATAGTTGCTACTGCACGAGTAAGGAATAAAGTGCTAATTTTGTTGTTGTTTGATGATTGATGATTTTCCAAAAGATATAAATATATACTAGGGTAGCGTTAAGATCCATCCTTGCCTGTCAAAAGCTTCCATTCAATAAATAACAGATAATAATTTACAGCTCACACTTGAAATATATAGTTTTATATCATTTTACAAAAACAGACTTGCTACTTGAAAGTATCACCAAAAAACATCAACATAACTTCTAAACTTTGGACATGTTTATAGTAAAAAACAAAACAAAAAAAAAAAAAACGCTATCAAAACTTTCAACCAATCACAATGTTAAGTCATTCTGTTTGCCTGGAAAGAACAGAATAACAACTCTCTGTTTTTTTTTGTTTTGTTTTTTTATGCAGAGGGATGTCAGTCTGGTTACAACTCCCTCCATTTTCGCCTCCAGCCAGATTCAGACAATGTGTCCATTATTGGCTAATCCATCTGTCAATCACTCACATCTCCACTCAGACTCAGACCCAGGCTCACATCTGTGTGGAGTATTGGAGAAGTGTGTTGTGGAGGCAAACGGTCTGTGACAGGAGGACTTACTGTGGGTGAAGTGTCATGCTCAGAGACACAACAACAGTATTTGCTCAGCCAAATGCATTAATAACTTAATACAGCAGTTATTTTATAATGGAGGATTTGTGAATCAGCATAACAGTATCCACCTGCTTAAATTCATTACATTTTTCATTATTTATTATCCGTTTCAAATGCATTTTATAGTTACCATTTCACCCTTTACATCTTCCCAAACAATATGAGAATGAACATACCCCTCATAAAAAAATAAATAAAATAAAAAAAATCCAATGCATCCACAGCAATTAGCGTCCTTTTTGTGATGAAGCACTCTATATTTTATATTGACTGGGGGATGCAAAGCAGGCCATTGTGTGAGGAGCTCATTACACACTGAAGACTTTCTCTCTCTCTCTCTAAATCAGGCACTGATGCTTCTAATAGGGTCCAAGTAAAGTTCATTTATGATCACATTAATGTGCTCCACCAGACTGCAGCCATCACCCTGTGTTTACATCATGTCCAGAGGCAGGTACAGTGAGTTACACCTTGAACAACATACTTACACTTTTATACTTCATTGCTTATATTTCTGCAATATCTAATCCTGATTTTAGCTGGATTACTACTCTGACCAATACCTTTGCTTTTTAAAAAATATTTATTTATTTATTTACTGGTATTTATTTTTATAGCCGATGCCGATATCCATTGATTGGAACCCAGAAAAAACAATGGCTGATAATCTGTGGCAATATTTTTAGGCCACCATCATGAAAATATATAATACAATTTTACTACCAACTTTTCCATAAACTTTTATACTACAAACTGGGTAAGAAATCTGTGCAGTCACATTTTGTGCAGTACCCTCTTTGCATTTAAGTGTTCTAATAAAGCTTTATGCATATTCTTTAGTCACTAGCCCAAACCAAATATTGGCCTCTACTGGAGATTTAAGGCCAGTATGCCAAAGAATCTGCACTATCTCTGCTATGAATGAACACAAAATGATTCGCTTTCTTCTGAGTCCCAGAATGGGACAGAATATCCATATTTTGCAAACATACTCAGACAAGGTTGGTGCAGTGTCTTGCCCAGTGATACAATAACTGCAAGTAGTGGAAAAGACAAATTCCTTAGCCACTTTTCAAACCACCAAAGATGTGTGTAAGGTTTCTGTCAGTACTCAAGTCTTCAAAAAATAACTTTATCGACTTTTAAAGGTGCATTGTGTAACTTTTCTCCACGGATGTCCATCTCCAAGAAGACTATCAGCAATAAAAAGGTTTGTATAAATACAGGATATAGAGATTTAATGTCATTCTGTAGAACAATTCTGACACAGCAATAACATATCCATGGAGACAAGCAGTTAGCTGAAAAGTTACATACAACGTACAACTTACTATTGCCCTTTCAATTCCTTTTATGTAATTTTGTACCAAGTAAAAATCTTCTGTACTATTAACCAATAGAAGCTACTGCTTGGAGCACACTGGAAAAAGATAAGATTTTGGCAGCCGCTATTTATTTGGAGGATAAGGCATAAAACATATTAGCATAATCTGAGCCGGGCTGCAGCTGCCCGCAACATCATCACGCGCTTAATTTTTCCCCTCATCACTTGTGAGCAAAATGGAAGAGCGAAACATTTATTAGCATGACTGCATCCACCCAGTCTCCGAGCTGCCAGCCTTCATTAGAGGAGCGCGTCTTCTGAGACAAGGATCAAATGCAGTTTTACAGTGGCAGTAAAAAGAGAAAGCCATGGGAGTGGGTGCTGGCTTTTAGTTATAGGTGAGGCAATAGAGTGAGACAGGCCTCTGGGGAGCTCCTGTCTTTGTCTAAAAGCTGCTCTGTGTGGCCGAGGTATAAAACAGGCGTGTTAAAGTAAAGAGCACAGATGTATGAGAGAAGTGGTATTGTGGCCATTGGGACAAAAGTGCCTTTTTGGACTGGGGCCAAACATGTTGCATGATCAATAAATGCTGCCGTCTCAAGAAAACACCAGTCACTGATTTAGTCACTTACGCTGAGTTTACACTAACTGCAGGTTATTTAAAGCAGCGAGGTTTCACGTGGGTTCATGCAATAACAAACGTCTGATGACCTGAAACAGCTCCAGACTGCGGTCCAGAAAAAAATAGACTTCTTGTGGATTCTTTCTGCATTCTTTTGTGCCTGACCTGGACCCGCGCCTGCACCCTGCCCAGGTTGGTGGTGTTGCATTGATTTTAATGACTTTCTTAGTCCTACGGGACACGTGCAAGTCCCAAACTGCACTGCACATGTCAGTGTAGACCCGGTGTGCTTTTCACTTAATCAGATTTTCCATTTGGATTAAAAAACATAATAAATTTTTTTTTTAGATAAATAATGATAAACAATAATTGGTTGATTCTACCATTTTGTAAAATTTGAATATTCTTATTTTATTAAATTCATTTCAAAAGCAAACATAACAGCACAAATAAAAATAAACAACATCACAAATGTGTTCAGCTGTAACACAGCCACCTGTCCATTTCATGACATGACATGTCAATTGATGTGGCACTGGTGCCTTTAATACGCCTTTCACTTGTTTCTGCTCTCAACCTGTTCCTGTTAGAATGCCTGAGTGTCTTCTGTATTGTGTTGGTTTGATGTGTTATTGGATTTTACAGATAAGCTGCAGTACACAATATGTTTTTGGCATGACAGTCGTTTTGATTTATTATATTACATGTTGTCCTGAAGATCACAACAGGCTGTTTGTCCTGCCAGGACACCTGCTGCTCCAATGTTTTTGTTCTAGACCTTTTTGCTCTCTGTTTACCTGATTGCAAAGCAGAAAATAACAAAATAGCAATATCCTGCTGAGATGTGTGGCACAGAATATGTTTGATATTTTGTCATTAATAAAAAGTATTACATAAGTCAGTTTTCTTTTATCACATTTTTGTTTGTTTCATACATTTTTGTTTTGGTTCTCAAGTCAATCATCCAATCAAAAAACAGACTACCCTCCTTGCTTTGAGTTGTAATGTTGTACAGCTAAAACCAACCTGTGCTTGTGTTTTTAATGTTGCTATACACACTATGCACCAAATGTGGGTAAATGTTGAATGCAGAGGGAGATTGACAGTCTGAGAAGCACTGTGCACACTTTGATTGTAGAACATGGTCAGAGCAGTGATCCCTTAAGCCCCGAGCGGCCTCTTTGGTATTCTTTGTTGTGTGTAGGCAACAGTAGAGCGAATACAAGAAGTGTCAGGGCAGGGTCGTGTGCACAATGACAATAGACCAGTCAGTTCAGGCCACGAGCAGGGGTCCATAAGGTAACCTCTATATAGCATATACCAACACCACAGGGGGCCACAACGGAAACTATCATTTATTACGGCCATGATGAGTGTCGTGGGAGGTGTCGAACTGTAAAACATACTATATCACTTGTAAGTACACTGTTTCCTTTTGGTTTAGTAGAGCACAAACATCGTCTACAGTGTCTGGTCAGTAAATAAGGCACTATGGCAAAGAGTAGCGTTTTTGTTTTTTTTTTGTTTTTTAAACCAAAGTCTAATACACTGATGTGGGAAAGTATGGGCTACAATAGACAAATTGTTGGAAATGTGTCTGATAATTAGTGCCAGCAGCCTCCCTGACCAGCAATCACCCACTCACACACCTGTTGGATTTCCATGTTTCTTGGAGACATTTTTGTTTTACTTGAACTGACTGTATTAAACACATGCAAAACAATTTGCAGTGGTCTAAAGTAATTCTTCACTTACCTTAGGCATTCTAAACATCCTAATTATTCACCACAACTTACAGAAGCCAGAGCAGAGTTTTCCTGTCATGATAAAGTTAACAACAAACATGCTAACATTGCACGTCCTGATTCTCAAACAGTAAAACTCTTTATAATTAAAGTATATAAGACAGTATACAGTGAACATATTTTTAGCACAGTAGCTGCTTTTACAATATGTCCATGTGGCAAGAAAATACACAGAAAAAAAAAATCAGATGCAGACACTTTAAGTATTAAGATATTTAATCCACATCTGAAACTAAAAGCATGTTGTTGATTAATTAATAAAAGATTTACGTCATGGGGACCTGATTCTTTTCCCAGGATGTGAGTGTGCATTCTAGTCTCAACATTGTGGGTGATGTGTCTTGCAAGGACACAACCACATGTGAACTGGTTTGAACAGGGTTAAAAATAACATTAATCCATGAGAAAGTGCCTGAAACTAACAGGAAACATACATACATATATGCATTATACTTATCCAAGAACACATGATCCATCGTTGTCCACTTTCAAAATAGTAACCTGAATAATACTTTTATTTTTTTGTTGTTGTACCACCAGAGCAAAGCACAGTGTTGTTATTGCACAGGTGTTGGAAACGTAGAAGTCTATTATGACATGTGTTGATGATTTATGTTTTTCCTCCAGCAACTTCCAAAAAAATTCAGGGTCAATTGATTTCAGTGTAATCGAAAACAGGTTCACATTGCCTGGAGGGAAAGGAAATTATCCTGCCTCAACAGCCAGCCAGATATTGTTGACTTATTCAATAAAAGTGAATTTGTTCTTGAGTAACTTCTCCATGGCTGTGCTCCTCTGTGGGCCACCCTGCCTCTCCACGAGCCTTCACACTCCATAGACTGCAGTCCTGTGGGTTTGCTGCACCATATCATCCATCATCGTATAAGGGCTAAAGGGAGATTCACGCTTCCTGGGGGCACAGCCATGGCACGGGCTGTCATCCAGTTATGATTGATGGGCGGAGTTACGGTGGGGCATCGGGCATACCTCTTGTCCAGGGAGAACGCATGGGCTCCACAACAGCAGCTGGGTTGGGATACGGTGCTCCTCTGTTCTGCTCTCGCTGTATATGCACAAGTACAATAAGGTTCAGAGGTTGACCTGGCCATTCTTGTTAACAGTCTTGGAGGCAGCCGGTGTGGGACGTGCAGACACCCACCACTGGCACCGTGACACAGAAACACACACATGGATGCTACAGCTGCAACTCGGTAACCAGGCAACAGGAAGCATCACACGCTGACCGCTAACACCGCGACGTAACACAAAAACAGTTAGCAACTCTCTCTCTTTGCGCTCCCTGTCTCGTTCATTCTCCGACATGTATTTTCTATCGACAAGACTCTATTCCTGACACAGCCTCCTCTGCAGTTTCCTCCACCTACTCTTTCTCTACAACGGCACTGTGCTAACCTATTGCCTCGTTTTTTTTTTTTTTTTTTATACTGTTCAACACTCAGCTTCACTAAAGGTTAACACACTACCCTGCAGTATTGTTAACTGTTGCTTCATTTACACAGATATAACTTACCTACTTCCCACTGTATACTGTGTATCAAGTGTAATTTAACCTAATCCGAGCTGCAGATGCCAAAAGCTATGAATGTTGATGTATTTGCATTTAACAAAAAAAAAATAATAAATGACTCAGCTGACAGTTCACACCTTAGGGTAATTCAACAAGATACTAAGTAAAACACTGCAAACAACTATTGTGTGTTAGTCTCTCAGTCCTTAAAGAAGACCTGTTGTACTTCTGTCTGCTATATTGCTATAATTTATGACTGGATCAATACGGTATGATTTGCACATTTTAAATCGCAATATTCATCTAAAACTAGTTAATAAAAGATACTAGTCCGCTGATTTCTGTGTTAGAAAACTGTGGTGCCCAATGGGAGCTGACGTCGCTGTAGACATCATCACCTACAAAGGATAGCTGCACACTGACAGATTTTTTTTATTTACTAAAATGACAATGCAACACTGCTGAATCGTGTGTGTATCACCGATTAAGAGAATAAAATTGGAGAACGAAGTAATAAGAGAGCAGTGAGTGTATGCCAGCAGTGGTGAAAAGGGGCTTGATTGAAATAAGTGATTAAAGAGTGCTCAAACATGAATCACTCCAAAAACAACTTTTACAAAGGGTGAGATATTGATACACCTTTTGGGGGTAAAAAAAAAAAAAAAGTTGTGCACACAAAAAACAACAACTTTATTCAATTACTGTACACCAATCAGGCCACTGTCATGGCAACCTTAGCAGAGGTATCACTGAAACATTTTAGTGGTGGTGGTGCACTTAAACGATGTTGAATAGACTACACACGTCTGTTGCTTAAACTACTCCATGTGTGTATTATTATTTTTTTCCAATTATTCTGAAGTATAGGCCTACACAGCATATAAATGTGCAATCTGAATCTAGTGCACCTTTCCTTTTAGCTGCAGTGTCAGATAAGCGTTAAGATGAGTGAATTACTTTCTTCAATATATCATTACTGGAACATTATAGTCCATTTTTCTCAACACGCAAACAGAAAAGGCGCTTAAAACTTAACCACTGCTGCCTGCTCTAAGTGTTGAATCCATGACTCTTATCTCCTTCTTGGGGCCTGACCACCCTTCTCCACACCGCCTCATATCCTCCCACTCTGCCCTTTCCCATCCATTTTTATATAGCTCCGGTGTCCTCCGAGGCTCGTGGCGTATGAAGACAGGTGTGCGCTTCTCATGCTATTTGTTTGGTTATTTTGTCATTCTATGCAGCAGAGACTGTGGTGGTCATTATTAATCAGCCTGCTCCCTGTGGCTCTGTGTTATTGTGTCTCCGGGCCCATGTTTTCCAAGCCGGTTGGCAGGGCCCCAGCCTCACAGGTGCACACACACACACACGTACACACAGAGAGACATAGCGAGCTGTAGGTAACTATATGACGGCAAGGAAGAGCAAAGGAAACAACAGGTGTCACATGTACTATGTATACCATGTGCACTGCCTAGGACTTATACAGTGTACATAAATGCATGAACCAATCAGACTAGGTCCTTTTACGATGAGTTTTCTGTGAGCTGTTGGTTTCACACAAATTGGTTATTTTGGGATGTAGGTGCTTGAATTTGTCCCGGAATTTTCATCAACATTCAAGTTTTGTTGTGTGGGTAATTGGTCAAAAAAATCATTCCCTGTTCCAGCTACATTTTTTCTTGCATAATAAAAAAAAAATTTCAGTGATAGAGCTCCCCTGGCAGCTCCCTTATGAGAATCCACTGTCAGAGAACCGACTCAAAAGCACTTTTTTCTTTTCTTATCTTTTCCCCCTTTTATTTAAATGAGGCAATATAATCACATACAAAACATATACCAAATTAAAAAAGCATGCCTGGTTTTCCACGTCGAGACAGCAGAGAGAGATGACAAATGCTTCAAACTTACAAACATGTTTATTAAGGTAAAAAAGTCACAGAGTTTTTGTCTGATCTAAAAATAATCAGTGGATTTTCAAGCAAAATGATACAAAAAGAACATCATGCTATAGTGAGTCTGACAGGCCATATAGGGTTTGTTTTTTCCTCCTCAAGTCATGTTTGCTGGGCCTGAGTGCAGTCAATATGTGGCCAAGAGTGCCATTTTCTGCCCTCCCTGATTGTCTGTGTGCCTAATAGCATTTCCTGCACCGGCAACTGTTCCCCTACGGCCACAGCTACAATACAATCAACAGTAAGTAGTTTATTCTAGATAAGCCTAGCTACCATATATTTACGGCTTCTATTCAGTCCCTCCCACACACAAGGACATTAGTCTGCTTTCATGACAGGCTTGTGTGATGCGCTGGACTATTACATCTAATATGTTATAAAGTTTAACAGCAGGAAAAGCACTTATCTAATTCTCCCGGACTCAAGCCAGACCAGCGGATGATGTATTTCTAAAACCAACCTCATTTTGAGCTCTGCTGCTTGCCCTGGGCTGCAAATTCTGAACATTTTATACAGACGTCGTAACTGGAAGATTTTTGGATGGCAAAATAAAATAGATAAGATTTGGCATTGCATATTAAAAGCATAGGCAGTGAATGCTGTTTTAAAGGAAAGTTATTTCGTACCACTTTAGAGTATATGGCTGTAATGGTTGTTATATTTTTCTACGTACTCCCCTCATTAATGTTTCTAAAATACGCCATATTAAGACAAAACACAACATTATAACATGGCTTAAAGCTCGCAGTCACAAATGTTTAACTAATGCTTTATTATTAGTCTGTCTATATCTCCAAAGATCAAAATGCTCTGTTCCACCTTGTGATGTCATTAAGTTATAATTTTTCAAGTTATCAGCTACCTTTTATCTTTAGTTCAGTAACGATTGGTAATTCCAAGGCTGAAATTATTCAAATGATTCTCGAGAAGGTGTATGGTGTTTAAAAAAAGACAATGGAGCAATACTATATCACCACATGACATCACAAGGTGGAACAGAGTGTTTTTAGTTTGAGAGAAGCCTCAATATGAGCCTAAATATGCAGAATTTGTGTGTTAAACATGTTTGAATGAAACAAAACACAACTCCAGCTATGTTTTTGATGAGGAAAAAAACATTAAAACATACACACTAATTAAAATACACATATATAAAATACACAATGTAATTGGTAAAAACAGTAAATAAAACTAATTGTAATTTAATTTGTTTACACTTTTCACTCAAACTTCACTTCAGTGGAAATATATGATGCTGTTGCAGAAATAAATTAGAACATGTTTCAAATTATTGTGTTTTTAATTTCCTCACTTATCCATGAGATTCATAACAATTAAAAAGCAATTAAAAAATGAAAACAAAATGCTTTATTTTTAAATAGTTGAATTGTCCTAAAACTATTCGAGAGTAGAGTGTCATGACTAACACCAAGGAAATCGTGTTATGGGTAATATAGAACTTTAATTTAAAGACTTCTAAAATAAACCAAGATAAACTGTAAAACTGTTGCCATAGCGTTTAACTACATTTTTAATAGACAGTAATGTATTTCTATCAATTTCAAAGTGTCTGCTATCATATGTTTTATATCACTCCATTGTTCCTCTTCTTCATCCTCCCCTCCTCCCTCCCTTCTCATCGCGCTGGCGGGCCTGCTTCAGTGGGGTCAGAGAGGGCTATGCGTCCCCTGGCCCATGTGAGCCACTGTCCAGTCGGGATAATTATGATGGATGGAGTAATTTCCAGCGGCGCTTGTGGCCAAGAGGGGGAGCCCACCATGCTTTCTCTTAGCTTTAATGACTTTTTAATAGAGCACTCTCCCAACGCCACATCACGTCCAATGCCAGGGACAGTCACCAACAAATCAGTGCTGTTAAACCTGCTAATGGCGCAGTGGGAGACATGGGGGATCGGAGCTTGTCAAACGTCCACAGCCCCTGAGGTAGAACTACGTCTCAGAGGCTATGATCTCTGCTCTGTGTGGCTGCACAGGCTCAAAATCACATCAGCAGCTCCACACAGAGTGAATACAGGGGAACTGGACTGCACCTGCCTGTGATCTAACGGCTGTGGCTGTCTCAATATGTGATGACCACACTCTCAGGGTTGTTAAAAAATTATTATTTCAAAATTAGACACTAATCGATAGGTTTAGAATGATCTTGAGTTGTATCAAAACAAGTATAAGACCATAGACTAATATACGCCCAGGGACCACTATGGAACCCAGCTGGACGACTGAGGGATTACACAGATATGAGGCCAGATGGTATTATAAAAGAAAGTACTAATAATACTGAGAATATATGGTTAGAGTGCTCGTTGGATCGCCGCTAAGGGACGTGACAATCAGGTGCTCTTCAAAGATCCCGAGTGGGCAGATAAACTTACAAGGTGATAGAAGATTGATAGTATTTAAGTGACTACACTGTTATGTGACAAAGCAACCATTAAAACACACATGCAGTCGTTTCAGCTGCCAAATCAAAAATTGCCTTGTTTTTGTGACAGCCACGTGGAATATTTAGGAGCAGATAAGTAGCTTGTGACCAGGCAATTTCTTAGAGCAGGAGCCCTTCGGAGTGTAAAGGTAGGAGTGTTTTTGAAGAGGGGAGCCAGGTTAGGGTCAATTTGGAGGATACTCCAATTCTTTTGTATTATGTGTTTGATTTGATGAGAAAGATTTGATTTGATAAGAAAGAGCCTCATATTGTGTAGAGATTGAAGAGCTCTGAGGTTGTCTCTTTGTTTTTTGTTTTTCTTCCTGTTGATTTTATTAGCTTTTGAAAGCACATGGTCCAAGTCCTCTTTCTTATAATCTCTTGTCCAGAACCTCCTGTGTATATCATTTGAGTGAGTATTGAAGTGTTTTTCTGTGTTACATATCTTTTTAAGGCGCTAAAACTGGCTAAATGGTATATATCGCTCGGTGTTGTGTAAATGGAGTTGCATGTAGTTTTCCTGTATCATCAATTGTGATTTGAAGGTCCACAAAGACAATAGTTATCTGAGTGTCTTACAAACTTAGTCAGCCGTTTGGGTCTGTCTTATTAAGGTACTTGTGGAAACCTGAGTTGTTCATTTCCTCTGAAGATGAAAAAACACATCAATGTAGTGCCCGTACCATTGGATATTGTCAGTTTTTTTTTGTGATCATAAATGTGTCTCTCCTCTCATTGTCCCATGTAAAGCCGTCATAAATGGGGGCATATACCACTCCCATGGCTGTACCCGTAGTTTGTAGAGTGGATCCTGGAACAGAAACACATTGTTTTTGAGAGTCCACTCCATGAGTTCCACTATAAAGTCTGCAGGGGAAATGAACTATCTGGCCTCTGTTGTAAAGAGTACTGTAAAACTTCCAGGCCATTTCTATGATCTGTGTTAGTATACAGTGCTTCAACGTCCAGGGTTACCAGGAATGACTGTTTTTGACAGTGTGTATGCCCTCTAGTTTTTAAGCACATCTATAGAGTCAGGAAGGTATAACTTCAGGACAGTAGTCAGAGGTTTGATAATGAAGTCTATGTACAGGGTGTCCATAAATTATCTTTACAATTTCAAAATTTCATCACAAAGGCAAGTGACAAGATATATTAATTAGATTTATTCTATTGTACTCATTGGTTATAGACATGGGGTCTACATATTCATGAGTTCCTCAATCAAACATTTTCAGACTGTTGGATTGGAAGGGATGGACCACCACCACCACCACCACTCCTTGGCCACTGCATTCACCAGATACCACACCTCTGGATTTCTTTCTATGGGGCTATTCTAAAGATATTGTATCAGACAAAGATATGGGACCATTACTGAACTAAGGCAAAGGATAATAGATAACTATGCTACAGCGAACATGGCAAGAAATCGAGTACCGTCTTAATGTGCTTCATGCGACTAATGGTGCCCATATAGAGGTGTATTAAATGAGGTATAAAAAAAGGGAAACCACTGAGTACAATAGAACAAGTGTGATTAAGATATCGTATCAATTGCCTTTGCAATAGATGTTGTAAATTGTTAAGAGACTTTATGTACACCCTTTATATTGAAGTAGGTTCTGTTATTGTATCTGTGCCATAATGGGTCTCCCTGGAGAGTTTGCTAGATGTGTGTGGGAAAGAGGAACTCTCGTTCTTTATCATTAATAAAGTTATGTGCATGGGCATTGTCCAACAGTGTTTTGAGTTCCAACTTTATGGAGTCAGTGGGGTTGATGGAGAATAGAGTGTAATACTTTGAGTCATTAAGTTGTCTCAGGGCTTCTGTAATATAATCACACTTCCCCCATACAACTGTGGCTCCCCCCTTGTCTGCAGGCTTGATGATGATGTTGTCATTGTTCCTCAACTCCTATAGAGCTTGTTGTTTCCGCTCAGGTAAGTTTGTAGTTATACTTCCTCCTGCTGGTAGTGAAAGGTTTGTCCATGTCACAATCAACTTTTTTCATGAATGCCAACAACCATGCATTATGTTTGATTGGGTATAAAGTAGATTTGAGCTTAAATGTAGTATAGGACAGTGGTCCCCAACCACCGGGCCGTGGACCGGTACCGGTCCGTGGATCAATTGGTACCGGGCCGCGGGCCGTCCAAGAAATAATTAATTATTTCTGTTGTATTTATTATCTCAGTCGGAACAATCTTTTATTTTGAAAAATGACCGGATTCTCTCGGTTACATTTCCGTCACTTGAGCGCCGACAACTTAACCACTTAGCGTTCCGACGGCCCGCGCGCGTTACACGTTACGACTTTACAGCAATGTACGTGTATTTCTGCGTCACCCACACAAACAATCTACACATCAAATGAAAGCTACGACATTCATCTTTCATCTTATGTAAACCATTTACACCTCGAATCACCACAGTGCTGACAGGAAAGCCGTTTTTACAGAGAAGTCAGAAATGTGAATCTGGACTTCACTTACCATTGAGCGCTCTGGTTCTGTCAAACATCAACATATTCACACAAAGTTGGTCTCATTCGTTCCGTAAAGGTCCAGAGAATATAATCCAGTCAAGAAATTATGTCCACAAAGGAAGTTAGAGCCTCCATGTCCAATCTGCTGCAGGAAAGTGAAATCTGTTCCGTCACTTCTCCGCGTAAAAACACGAGACTGGATATAAAGATCCGCGCGTAAAATTACGCGCGCGTATTGCGTAATTTTATGCAGCAGTTTTGCGTTTTAAACATGACGAAACGGACAAAACAAAGGAAGTACGCGACCGAGGACACTGTGGATGTTTGTACAAGTTAAACTAGAGGCATCTCGGACCCGGAGCGGTTCGTGGAACCGAGTGAAGATCTCATGATGGACTGAGGAGCAGAGGACCTGATGTTTTGATGGACTGGATGCTGTTCCTGATCGGTAAGCGTGGTTTATTCTGCTATTAACTTAATTGTGGGTCAAATGTATATCATGTGTAATCATTAGCATTAGCATTAGCCCCCCCCCCCCCCCCCCCCCCCCGGTCCACGGTAAAATTTTCAAGCGTTGGCCGGTCCGCGGTGATAAAAAGGTTGGGGACCACTGGTATAGGACGTATGAGCCATTGTTTGTGTGGGATTTTTTACTATTTTTACTATGATACCAATCCTTAAGGTGCAAATTGCGGTAAAACTTGACTAGAACTACCTTTGTGGTGAATTTGTCAGTGTTATTTATAGTGGGATATGATAGGCTTTGGACAAGACACGGATAGATTTGTTAGCAAGTAAAGTACCTGATATGTTTATTACAGTCTCCTCGTTGGGGTCCAGTGAGTTTCATGGGTGGATTGTTGACAGTGTAGTCTCAATACAATCAGTATGCATCTGTGAGTTTTATGTGCCCTGATGAACACACAAGTTGAAAGCATTGGCGATCTCTTCTTTCACCTAATCAGTACTATTATTTAATGTTCAAAATTACATTCTATTGTGTAAATAAACAGTGTTTTTTATTATCATCTTAGTATTGGAATTGGTATTGAATATCGAGTCTATGCATTAGTATGGAAATCAAGTTTTAGTATTGTGATTTTAGTATTGTGCCCTCTATAATTTACTGTATATTTTGGTCACACTTTTTTTTATAATTATAAGAGTGATAATAATACATAGGATTTAAATAGTGTCTGGCAAGTTGCCCAAAGTCCTTTACAGTACACTATTCATTCAGTGTGGTGGTAAACCTGTTCTGGGGTAGACTGACATCCTCAGCATAACTTTTAACATGATGTCAACAGACAAATGCTTTGTGCTGCAGATAATGTGCTGAAATGAACAGATTTGTCTGATTATATCTCTCTTGTGATATACTTATTTTAGTTCTGTTCAAATCAAGTTTTCTGTGGTTGTAAATGCAAGTACGAGAAATGTATTGATGGTATATGTTCTTGTCTGTTTTAGATCTGGTCTTGTCCAGGTCTAGTCCAAGTTTTACTCTGGGTGGACTTAGTACCTTTTTAGCAAGAGGGTTATGGGTTCAATTCTTTTCTTTTTGTCACCCCTGCAGCTTGATGATGGGCAGAGTGTACTTTGTGTTGCAGGTATTTTAAAAGACAGGATTGCAGACCAGGTTGGACACATTAGGCTATGATTCAAGAGTGAGTGAGAGCTGGATTCAAGGCCTCCTTTGTAAAGTGCAAGTGGCTGCTGTTATCGGTTGAGAGTGAGGTGACCCTGTGCTCTTAAGCAGATTCTCTGACAGAATGCCACAAGCTTATGATTTGTATTATGCATTTATTCTTCACCTGCTCATTTGAAAACTTAACATAATAGAAGAATTTGAATTATTATTAAGTTAAAACATGTTGTATTTTACTTATATTTATCCTCCCCCACCATTGACTTACTCAGAATTTGACATTTTCATTGATTCCTGCATGTTTGAGTAATCCTGAATTAAGGCTCGAGTGCTCAGAAAAAAAGGAATGTGCACTTATCACCTATCCACACTTGTGATTCTTTAAAAGGGCTCAACGATGTCATCTAGCAATATTCCAAAAATAAAGACATCATGACTGAAGATTCATGTGAGCCTGAGATCTAATAGCTAATAAAATGAAAGTAAAGAGGGCCATTAATTGTACCATAAATCATTTCAAAAAGGTCAACATTTGTATCATTTGAAGTCATAAGTCAATCTCCAGATATGTCCTTCAAAAGCATTTCACTTTCGTATACTTATTTACTATACATTATACCATCTATTTCCCCCATGGTTACTGTGGTCTTCTGTACAGTCCAGTCTCTACAGTTATTGTAGCTTTAAATTGGAATCTGATCTGAAACCTGATTGGACATGAGCAGCGTATTTTTCCTAGCCTGGCTCGAGAAGCTTTTTCTTACGAGCAATAAAATAAGTAAAGGTCAGTGTTGTTTGTATCCCTCTATCAGTGCACTCATCATTTTAGATTAGCCCATATTCCCAGTTCTCATATAGCGGCTGGCCCTCCACTGGGACTGTCCCATTCACACTGCTCACTGCACATAAATATACAATGAGTCCTGTCATCTGCTCTGATGAATTAAGCAATCAGTGCGCACACAGATAGAGTTGTTCTGGAAAACTTGACCATCACTCTGCTATGGTCCGAGGTGCATCCTGGGACTTCAAAAAGGAGGGTCAGCATAGTCGAGGCCTCCATTCACCTCCCCTCTATATCACGTCTCTTCCAGCATCACCCTTCTGCTGAGCTCTGGACTCAGGGCCTGTAAAGAGGATAAGGTGCAAACAAACAGGCCATTTAGTAGCATCGCTCCTCCATTTAGGCCATCATTACAGGCCCTCAAGGCCCTGGCTCAGCACTGAATTATGAATTAAGTTGTCAGGAGAGCCCCTGCTTATGAGCTAAGGGGGTCATTTAAATTTAATTTGAAAAGGGATTCAGTTAAGAATGTATGCTCAGCAACCTCCTGTGGAACTTCTCCATCAGCCAAGAGCTCAGGCCCAAGCACCGACAAGGAGCGAGGGAAAAAGAAATGACTGCCAGACTATCAGCAGACAGAAGTTATGCATATTCACAATAGGCAGGGAACTGCGAGCAATTGAAGTTCCTGCAGACCGTATTGAAATGGACATAAAAGCCAAAGCGACATAGATCCAGAGTTTTGTAACCCAAAGCAGTTTTGTCAGCACTACTCTGTGATCTCAATGCATCTTCTTCCATGGGGCTTATTCTTTTATTATTTACTTACAAACTCCACTATAGTAGATAATCTGAACTCTACAGTAGAATGTATTTCATTTAGACAACACTTCAGTACTTATTTGCTCTACCTGCTCCCTTTCTCTGTGATCTGGGTTTCCTCAAGGCACTCCGGGATTCCCCAAGATGTGCACAATAGGCAAAATCTTACTGCTAGGTAGTGGGTGGTATTTGCATTAATATTTAAATATAGGCCATGGTATCTGCTCAAACAGTGTTAAACGCAGATGAATAAATATGAGCCTTTAGTCAGGTTTTAAAATGCTCAAGAGTATGTGTAGCTCGTATATGGAGAGGGAAACTGTTCCACTGAGCTCTATCTCCTCAGCTCATGAGCCTACAGTGAGACACCTCCAGCAGCATCTGGTCAGCAGACCCCAGGGCTCTGGCAGGAGTGTGAAGATGGAGCAGCTCAGACAACTATAAGGAGGCAGGACCTTTTAGACATTTAAATACATCATTCAAAACGTAAAATGATTATAAAATGGGCTGCAAGCAAATGCAGCAATGAAGTTAAGCTTTTTGGTCTCTGTCAACAGTCGGACAGCTGCATGTTACACCCCTTTAATCCAGACCTATGTACTCAGAGTCAAGTCTTGATATTATAAAGTTATGAATCAATCAATCAATCATCTGACAGTTAAACATTATCTCATGTGATGTTAATAGTGCACCATCTGTAGAGCTTGCTGCGTTGTGGCGACAGTGACAAACGGACACCTCTCATCTCGCCCTAACCTCTCCTTATGTAAACCACAAATTAACATACACTAGGTAAAAAGACACATATGTATTTTTCTCACCTTCTAACCTGAAATCAGACTAAACCTTTCCTGTTTTATATCAATTAGGATTACCAAAATTATTTCTATTTGCTAAGTGCCAGAATAATGAGAGAAGGATTTATTAGACAATTTTTTATTACTTTTTTCAAAGTCAGAAGTTTACATACCGTATTTTCCGCACTATAAGGCGCACCTAAAAGCCTTTAATTTTCTCAAAAACCCACAGTGCGCCTTATAATCCGATGCGCCTTATATATGGATCAATATTGGTCAATTATGACACCTGTAGTCAAGAGGCGTCGCTGAAGTAATAGCGGTAATAAAGGACTGAGCACACTATGGGCCAGTATAGCTCACCTAGACCTAGACTTTTATTCTTTTTTAGCCATAAAAATCATGTTAAACGAAGTATCAGCATTTGCTGCATTTTTTCCACACAACTACTTCTATTTTACACATCCATCCGTATTTTTTCTTTTACGCGTCGAATAAATGAGTGAAAATTCATTCAACACCTTCAGGACAACAGAGGCAGATTACCGTAATGATGGTAAAATATTTAGATAGCCCCGTGTCTCCGCTTTGAGACGCCGTTTGAGTTTACATGAAGCACGACTGGGCGCGGAGTTACACTGCAGGAAAGTCCGCAACCCGCTCTATCTGCGACAGGATCCGACGCTATAGGGATAACGGGGAGACAGCACCGGGCGACATACGCCACAATCTGCCAATGGATCGCGGATGCCTGGGCTGATATATCAGTCTAAACTGTGGTCCGAGTTTCACGAAGGCAGGAAATGTCACTGAACTGTTAGACAACAGCAGTGACACGGATAATGGCGATTTTGACGAGACGGAATCGGGCACTTTGAATGAGCTCGACCAACTGTTCAACTCAGACACTGAAGAGGAAGAACTCGACGGATTCGTGAATGAGGAATGAACTGAAAAAGTGAGGCTTTACGTGTTTCTTTCACGTGTTTACAACTAAACAAGGCTGGGAGATATTGTGAATATGGACATTAACTTTTGAACAACGTTGAGTTATTGTTATTACTTTGCACTATTTCGAGAGTTATTATATTGTGAATGCATTAACTTGTTTTGTGAGTTTGACTGACTTATCTGACATTCCCTTCAGCGCAGCTCCATCTCGTGGATGCGTAACACAACCCCAGATACTACAGTAGTTTATATTCTATGCGCCTTATGATGCGGTGCGCCCTATATATGAAATTTGTTTTAAAATAGGCCATTCATTGAAGGTGCGCCTTATATTCCGATGCGCCTTATAGTGCGGAAAATACGGTACACTAAAATTACGATGCATTTAAACAATTTGTGTAAATGCAAATGGTGATGTCATGTCTTTGGAAGCTCCTGATTTAATTCAAAACATTTGAATTAATTAGAGACACACCTGTGGATATATATGAATGCACACTTGAAACACACTGCTTCTTTATGTAACATCATGAGAAAGTCAAAATCAGCCAAGATATCAGGAAGAGAATAGTGGACAAGTACAAGTCTGGTTCATCCTTGGGTGCAAATTCCAGATGCCTGAAAATGCCACGTTCATCTGTTTAAACAGTTATATGCAAGTATACACACCATGGGGATGTCCAGCCATCATACTGCTCAAGAAGGAGACTGGTTCTGTGCCCCAGAGATGAACTTCTTTGATCTGAAATGTGCATATCAACCCAAGAACAAAAGCAAAAGACCTTGTGAAGATGCTGCTGAAGCTGGTGAGTGTATCATTATTCAAAGTGAAAAGAGTACTGTACTGACATGGACTGAAAGGCCACTCTGCCAGGAAGAAGCCCTTACTCTAAAAGAAACATAAAAAATTACAGTTTGCAGATGCACTCAGGGTCAAAGCTCTTAATTTTTGGACACATGTCCTGTGACCTGACAGAACTAAAACTGAACTGTTTGGCCATAATAAGCATCGTTACATTTAAAGAAAAAAGGGTGAAGCTTGCAAGCCTAAGAACACCATCCCAGCTGTGAAATACGGGGGTGGCAGCGTCATGTTGTGGGGTTGTTTTGCTGCAGGAAGGACTGGTGCACATCACACATAGATGGCATGAACAAAGAACACTATGAGGAAATATTGAAGCAACATCTCAAAACATCAGCCAGGAAATTAAATCTTGGGAACAAATAAGTCTTCTAAATGGACAATGACCCGATGCAAACTGCCAAACAGGTTACAAAGTGGCTTAAGGATAACAAAGACTGTTTTGGAGTGACCATCACAAAGCCCTACAAATTTGGTTTAGTTACACCAGTTCTATCAGGAGGATGGGGCCAAAATTACTGTGAGTGAAAACTATTGTGAAGTTTGTGGAAGGATATCCAAAACGTTTGACCCAAGTCATACAGTCATTGTACTAATACTAATAAAATGTATGTGAATATCTTGAAGAAAATAATGAACATTTCAATCAATCAATCAATGTTTATTTATAGAGCACTTTACAACACTCAAGGTGACCAAAGTGCTTTTCAGTAAAATCAAACTCAAAGCAAATTAGAATCATACTAAAACAGTAAAATAGGAGAATAAAATAAAATACATTAATACAACAAAATATAAATAATGATAATGTGTCACAACATTACTAGGTGTTGAAGGCCAGTCTGAATAAATATGTTTTAAGCCTGGATTTAAAAAGACCGAAGTCAGTAATGGTGCGCACATCAGGCAGTTTGTTCCAGAGTTTGAGTCCAGCCACAGAGAAAGCCCGATCACCCCAGTGTTTGGATTTAGTTTTCGGAACTTCCAAAAGGAGTTTATTAGATGACCTCAAGGCCCGGTTTGGATTTCGGACCATCAACAGTTCAGCTAGGTAGGGCGGGGCGAGGCCATTAAGAACTTTAAAAACAAAAAGTAAAATTTTAAAATCAACTCTAAAAGAAACAGAAAGCCAATGGAGCGAATAAAGGACTGGGGTGATGTGTTGGCGTCTGGTTGTGTTGATAAAAAATCTTGCTGCAGCATTTTGTACAAGTTGGAGGCGACCCAGGGACGACTGGGAGACACCGACATAAAGTGAGTTGCAATAATCTATTCTAGAGCTAATAAAAGCATGAATTGTTTTCTCAAGATCATTGCGATTTAAAAATGGCTTGACTTTTGTTAAAAAGACGTAGTTGAAAAAAGCTTGCTCTGACCACACTGTCAATTTGTTTGTCAAATTTAAAAGAGTTGTCAAGAATGACCCTGAGATTTTTAGCAGTTGGTCTGAGCCTTGAGGTCAGTGAGCCAAGATTTAAGGGGGCAGAATCACCAAACAAAATATATTCTGATTTTTCTTCATTTAAGTGAAGAAAATTTTGTCCTAGCCATTTGTCTAATAAATCCTTCTCTCATTATTCTAGCATTTAGCAAATAGAAATAAATTTGGTAATCCTAATTGACAGGAAAAGTTTAGTCTGATTTCATGTCAGACAGTGGAAAAAAAAAAAAAGCATATGTGTCTTTTTGTATAGTGTATGCAACACACAGACCCTCTCCTTAAAAACTGGGCCTTTAAAATACTTAGGGAGAAACTCTGAAGAATGCACTAGACCAGACCTTTCCCACTAACAGAAAATAAATCAGTGTTTATCAGCATTACTTGATCCAGAGTGAGTTTTAAACCTCACCTCTGATCAGCAGTGTAATACCTTGCCTGTTGACTTGAGTCTGTGCTGGTTGTCAGTGTTTTTGTGAGACTTAATATCTTCCCTGTTTGCAATGCTCCTCCTTACAAAGTGCCATTATTATTTTGGTTGAGGGTGGACCATGCATTTCTGTGACTGTTTAATCTGTATCTCAGTTCTGTTGCTCTTTGGAGTTTCTAGATTCTACACTATTGTTCAGGCACAATTTTGGAGTTTCAATGTTGTTTTGTTCAGTGCTAGAACTATTTTCTCTTCCTCTTTCTCCCTCTGTGCCAGATGTGGGACCAGCTGTTGTCCTCTGCTCTCTGGAGACCAGTGCAGGGGCTGGTGCCAAAGAATTTCCCCCAGGGACAGTGATCGTCAGGAAGGTCTTTGGAAGGACTGGCCCTTAGACAGACCACAGCGGCACAACCTCCTGGGCACTGGCCGGCAGCATGTGTGTAAAGGTATGGGAGCGCTCACTTTTCATATTCTGTGAGAGATTGAATGTGGCGTTGGCGGTTGTTGTGCATCCGCTGCTCTTTGATTATAAATCAGACGGCTCTGCCTCAAACCTTCAGAACTCATTATTCCGCATTGACCACTGAACCTGTGCCAGCCTTTCTATGCTACTAGAACGAATACACAATGACTGTACTCACAAATATTCAGAGAAGATCAGAAACTTAGTAAATGTACTTTCTGGATCTGCATTTAAGTTGTATTTGGATGATTATTGCTTTGACACCAGCAAGTTCCACATGTTTTTAAAATAAGAAAATGTGAAATACATATCCGACCAAAAGCATAAAAGGGAATTAAAGCCACAAGAATGCATGCTCTGTGTTCTTTAAATGGCTCAAGGCTCAATATAGCAATATAAACAATTTTTATCATACTTTTTAAATCTTATAGAGTCCCTTTAAGTATATTTTTACCACAAATACTTCATAACTTTAAATTAAGTAATAATATAACTGACTTTTAACTACTTTTAGTTGTAACGGGGTAGTATTTCACCAGCTGTATCTGCACTTATACTCAAGTAATGAAATGCGGTACTTCTTTGACCACCTCTACAAATATCAACTTAACAAAACCAAACTCACCCACAATGTATCAATCTTTGGCTATTAAAATCACCTATAACTAAATTACTGAATACGTTTGTTCTTTGAATTAGACACACCATGCCCGTGCTGACCTGCTAACCCTTGTCTCCAGTCATTGTGTCTAAACCACTGCGGTGACGTGGTTAAAGCCAGCAGGGGCAGCAGAGGGCTCGTCTCATTCTGACACAGAGCCAGAGGAGGATGTGACCTCCACCCCCCTGCTGTCCATTCACACTTTCCTCTTCTCCTAACTTCCTATTTGTCATGAATCCATCCACTCTTGTACTCAAGCAGGAGGCAGACTGACAGCTCAAGGGAGGAGAGAAGGTGACATGTTGTGAGAGCTATACAGAAATGTCAGGGGAAGGGAAAGAGGGGTGGAGAAAGGAGAGAGTGAGGGAGAGAGAAGAGTCTGATGGAAAGAGGAGAGAGTGGAGGGGGACTGAAGGGGAGAAAGAGAGATGGATAGGAGAAGAGCGTGAAAGGAAAAGTCTGTATCCCAAAAAATCAGTACAGCCAAATATTTATGCTCATTTACATTTTGTTGCAAGGAAGAAAAGTCACGTCTGAACCTGCTGCCGATGGCCACCGAGTGAACAAGGTCACTCGCACACCTGTCTGTCTTTAGTAGGATTGTTTATGAGCCACACCTGATGGAAGCATTCACAGTCCATTGCTGGTGGGAAAGACCATTAGCCGCTCGGTTACACAAGGTAGCACATTTAAAGATGGGATAAGACAAAAAGGAGGGTGTGGATGAGAGAAAGAGGAAGACAAGCATAGGACGAAGAAGAGAGGTTAAGAGGGAGAGAAGAAATACTGGAATAGGGGAGCAGATAGGAGGAGGATGAGGACTATGTGAGAAGAAGGGATAAGGATAGGAGTGGAGGAGAAGAGGTGGACGTTACTGTAGATTAAGTTAGGCTAGCCTTTATTGTCCTCCTCCGCATTTAACCCTTCTTTCAACCTGTCAAGAGCTGTGGGTGCAGTGCCTGGGGACCCATCTCCAGATCTTGAGCTAGGCTTAGTCACGACTATCTCAGCTGGAGGATTTTACCTATCGTGCATGTTTTTGGGTGAGTGAGGGAAACTGGAGTGCCTGGAGGAAAACCACCCAGCAACAGGGAGAAACATGCAAACTCCGCACAGAAAGTCAAACATAGTCAAACACAGAACCTTGTTGCCACACAGCCACCATGCTGCCTACATATAGTGAGAAGAGGGTCAGAAGGGCATCAGGGTGATAAGGGAGTGAAGAGGAAGTTTAGAAGAAGAGGAGGATGAGAGGAAGAGGAGGTGTGCATGTCTGAAGCGTCGTGCAGAGCTGAGGCTGGGACAGGATGGAGCACATGGGGCGTCTGCCATCTCCAACTGTTCTCTCCACAACATCACACACGGTTTATTCTGCTCAATGCAAACAGCTGCAGCCTAGAGTCAAACACAGTAAACATTCTCCCTGAGCTGCAAATAGATTCTAGAAAGTGTTGTGATAAAGACATTTGGATAAATTGGGAATTATGTTTGAATGGATGCTGTATAATGGTCTGTTCATGTTCAGTTAAAACAACACTCAGATTAAAGCCTGAGTTGGACAATAGAGCTTCAGACAGAGCAGTGTTTGGTTTTCAAGCATTACTAGATCAAAACCCAGAGTTTATCAGGACTAAATTAGGCCTAAACATGATTTAAAATGAGATTACACCATGGATAAGATAGTTCTAAATAATGATTAACCCAAAGGAAGGCAAAAAACAACAGATTTATTTGTAAATAAAAAATAAAAAAAATCCAAATTGCAGAGGGCCTGTCAGTCTTTCATGTACCACAGCTAATACACAGAAACAGTATATTAGAAAATGCAACTCATTTAAACATCCAAAATGAAAGAAAACAATCTCCACCATTTGTCCTATTTGCATTGGCAGAACACTGTGCGGTGAAACGTTGTAAAAGCCTGCTCTCTTCATGCACCCGCTCTGATGTCCTCTCCATGTGCAGCGTCTTTCGGAGCGTACACCAGACATTTGATCCTCCGAATGATGATCACAAACCATACACATCCATGCATAAAGAATTTCTCTGCTGGATCCACTGATGGAGAGAACAGTGGTTTGAAAGCCTGGGTGAAAGCTGCATGGTCTGCCCCAGTTGCTCATGTATTTTTCACTCACTGTATTGACTGATATAGCTGTTACATAATTCCACACCATTTTCCATCTGAATTTTGCTTTAGCCACGACTGGTATCTCAAAGCATGAATTATTCCTATACTGGGAGAGAGTGTACCTGTCTCCCCAGTGGGTTGTTTGGTATAATTGAAGACATGCATGGAAGGTTAAGGGTAGATTGTTGCCCCATTGTAACATAATGGTTGATTACATGGTCTGCGTCTATGGGCTGTAATTTATCCTGGACAGCTCAATGTCGTGTTCTTATGGTTTTGGTCTCTTGCAGATGTGTGCCCTTTTAATTATTCACTGTGAAATGTGCACTGATTCGTTATAAAACTAAAAGGCACAGTAAAATCCATACTCATGAAAAAGGCATGCTAAGTCATGTAACATCGTGGGATTTGATGAATTTTAGTACTGTGTCATCATGGAAATAGAAACAAATCGATAGCTTTAAAACTGAATGTGTGGATAGGTCCAATACAAATATGTGTAGTTCAATAGTTTATATATATCACACATTAATAAAAGAGTATGAAATGTTATGAAATGCACTGAGACATTGTGTGAGCAGAGATAATATGTTTAAAGTAAGACTTCGCATTTGCATGATAAGACTAGTTCCATCCACATGTTTATAGTATAGAAAAGTGTTAAGTGTTGGCTCTACTAATAGCATTTAAGCAACATTTTTACTTAACTTACCTAACTTAATTTTATTAACATAATTCATTTGAATTTAGTACGCAGAATTCAGTACGCTACTATTACTTAACTGCCAAGATCATGTAACATGTAAACAACAATGTTGTGTGCAATCGGTTGACAAAATATTTCATAGTGTGTGTTTTCCTAGCAGTTTTCCTGTTACATATAAATGCAGAGTGTTTTTGTCAGAAGATAGGCATGGGACAAATTGATATACCCGTGAATATGCTGTTATAAATTCATATCAGAGTACATAGCTCAGTGTCTGAGACAGTGGTAGACTGCAGTCCTGCTCATACATAGAGGTCTTGGTGGAGTTTTGTACTACACCTACTGCTTCTTCGGGATGAGGAGAATGGGTTCAGATGGCTGTCTTCACCCCCTGCTCAGTCACACATTCAGCCCATCACAGCTCCTCTTCCTCCTCCTCCTCCTCCTCCACTTTTACCCAGTCTGACTCTGCACCAGGACCCCCCACTGAAGCAGCAGGCACAGGCTCATAATTGTTGGATGTTCTGTAAAAACTATCACTGTATGCTGGTGCACTCTTAATCTTCTATAGCTGACACATAGGTTTAAACATGATCAAAGTCAATATGTGGGGACAAATGCAGTAATAACACTAAGGAATTTCCTCTGTGATAAGAATTTTTATGTGGATTTTTAGTTAAATCATTATATAGTAATTACTTACAAATCAACCATGACCATTTGAATTACCAACTTGTTTAATCCTATCATCCACCCAAAAACATGCCCAATAGGCTAATCCTCCTGCTATCCTGCTAGGTACTCCTGACCATTAACCTAGGTCAGGATCTGGAGATGGATCCGTGCAACATTGAAGGATGGGTCAAAGGCACAGGATAAATTACACACTATACAAAGTTTACCTTAACCTTATCATGTACACTGAACAAATGTATAAGAATATTTTCAAAGTTTCTACACAGACGTTTAACTCAGTTTTACATTCTGCAACAAAACTTCACCATCCCATTGGCATCTATATACTGTATAGGTATCTTTTAATATAAAACATTTATGATAGGTGCTACTGAACTTGAAAGCTATACGTCGTGACAGTAAAGGATCTTCACTTTTCTATTTCTGCAGTTGACCAAAGACCACAGTGTGAGTGCGCCTGTCAGACCTCCAACAAAATCCCTGTTCAGGTGGAACAATGGAGCTGGAGAAAGATCTAAGAGCCCTCTCCTTTTCCTTCACTTTTACTGATGTTAAACTCAAAGTTTGAGTAGAGGAGCTTGAAGTTGGCTCAGGTAAAACCAACAATCATCTCCTTTAAGACCTTTTGTTCTGGTCTCTGCCATGTGTCTTGGTTTTACTGCAGTGCTTTTGATGCTGTGTGCGTTTTCATTGTACTATAACATTTCAAGTCTTTGCGTAGATTTATACACTGTAACTTCAACAAAATCCAATCCATTTTCAAATTTACAGATATGAATCATATTTTGGGCATTTATTGTATTTTTTTTTATATGGAAACATGACATTTATGTAATGAAATACAGAAGACGTTTCTAATGAATATCTCTACATTTAAGATTCTTTCCTAATCACCTGCAGTGTTTCACCTTAAGTGTCAACCAGTGCGCTAACTGTCCTCTTCTGATTTAACATTGTCAGCAGCATATGGGAAAGTTACTTGATTAACACTGTCCTGCCATCACCACTGCATGTTCTAAAGTACTATAAAACTTTTCCAACAAGCATAATGAATCCACACATCTAATGATTCAGTATGAGCCAGATTGGATAAGTGATGCAAATTCAATTAAAACAAAAGAATCAATCATGCCAATTTAGAAGTATGAGCTGTCAGTATATAATGCCTGTGAGCCTTATGTCTTCTAACTAACCTGTGCATCACGTTTTCTGCTGGCACTGCCTTATGCCTCTGGACTAATTGCCTGTTGCATAAGGAGTGATGGAGGACTGAATGAAGCTGTATGTACATGCACACAAAGACAGTGTAGGAGGCAGGACACAGGCTCTGATCTGTATTTAGTGTCAATACTGAGTGGCAGCAGCCAGATCCCACTGTAACATCCTGCTGAGGTAAGATCCCCTCCAGGTGTATTGTGCATCTTCTATAGGCCTACAGCGGCTTCATGGAGCATGTTGACAGAAACCTAATTTCTTTACATGGCAATTTCACATCCCTCCTAGAAAACTATTGACTTTACAAAAAGGCTATAATGTGTACACATCAAGAGGCTGTGCAGGGGAGTACAAAATGGCTGAAAAGCCACTTCATCTTTGAATTACTTTTCAATTTCCAGTCATATTGATTACCTGTTGACAAGCCTAAACCAGCAGCCAGTGAAGTTATGTTTTATTTAAGACTTCTTAAGTAATAAATATGGTTTATTCTCATAAAATTTGATATCTTGATTATATATGTTTAGAATGGTTGTGGAGTTTAATTTCTAAGACACTTCATCATCATAATAGTAACATCAATCCAAGTCCCTTTTGCCATCTGGGACCAGTATTTTTATCCAAGCATTTACAACACAATAACAGCTTGGACAATGGCTTTTACAGAGTAAGTTGAGTGTTCATCCTGTAACTGGAAGGTTGGTAGTTCAGCCCCTTGCCTAGCAAGCTTGAACTTGACAAACTGTATACCACCAGTCAAAAGAGCTGGACTATAGAGCACTGTCCATGCAGCAGAGTGTCAAAAACACACTTGTGAAATTGTGAATATTGTTCCTTATGCGCCAACAAAAAGCCACAACATGTTTACATGGTGAGCAGTGTTACTACAGGTGTGTAAAATAACACTAATCTCATAAAACACAGTTACTGTGCTGAAGGCCAGAATAAATGGGAAAACCAGTAAAGTCATCGTGGCTCCCTGACGTTGACTACTTAAAGATATTGGTGGTCAAAATGCTAACACTTTCTGGCACCACTTTGCCTGAGGACTTAGAAAAGTGCTTCTAAAATGTGCTCATTAGTGAACTTTTAACCAACCACAAAGACCTGTCTTGGCCCTCTGACACACACTGTCACTGACCACTGCAGTCTGAGAATAAACCTCAAGAGTTGCAGAACTCGAATCAAATTAGCCATTTGGCTTGTCCACTTTTTTCTCCTAACACATCACTCTGCAGATGAAAGGTAGACCGATTTGATCGCTCATTTCGTACACAAAAAAAAGGGCAAGGATAAATTTGCTATTCACTTTACCAGTCAGTGGTTATCATAATCTTATGACATACTGCTATTTAGGTCTCTCTACATCAACTAAATACAACCATTCCTCTTAAACGTCAACTGGTGTGATCAATCCAACTACACTGGCAGTATTCATAAAGCTGATATTTTGGGCTGGGTGCTGTGCCTGTGTACCCACTTGAGTCTGAAAACTCATCTAGGAGAGTGGATGAGGCACAGGGCCTGAAGTAGCACTTTATGTCGCTGTGGAGTGGAAGAAGACCGGGCCCTCCTCAAGTCAATGGGCCAGCTTTGATTTGGCGTTGACAAGGATGCAAAACTTGCTATGGTCAAATTGGCCCACAATAACACAGCCCCCTAACTGCTCCTGTTTGTCAGTCATCTTAGACAACTTCAGACTTTATGGCCCTAAGTTTGTACAAAGATGTGTGCAGAGTCTGTAGTTGACATTGCAGTCAAGAGTCTATATGGGAGGTGGCCAAGGACTCGTCACACCAGAAAAATAGAAAAGTGAATGGCTCTCTGGAGAAAAAGACTCCTCCACATTAGAGTGTAATGAAAAAGAGGGAGGCCAGGCTATGGTTGCTAAGACACGGCAGAAACAGGAGATGGGGTAAACCTGTCTAACACAACATCCAATGTACCAATCATTTCTTCAGTTAAATTATTCTCTCAGTGTAACAGTATTGCTATAACTATAATGTAAAAGTGCATCATGGAGGATTTCTTATTCCTCTCACCCATTTATAACTTATATTAACTACTTTTGGACATTATTGAAGCTTGTAGCATTTATCTCAAAGCTGTGGTAGACTGTAATTGTTTATAGTTGGAAACATAAGTAGTATACGCACATCCCTAGGTTACTACAGTGAACATTGAAAGCAAGACGATGCCTGTACACTTTCTCTAACTGCATTTAAAATGTGACTAAGTTTCAATCAATAGATCTGCCTGTTTCACTGCTGGAAACAAACAATAAATAGCCGTTGTGTCTGGGTTGACGCTGCAGTAAACTAACATTCTGATCTGTTGCTATGGTACATTTTGAGGTGAGAGTTGATTTGCTGTGTGTGTGCTTACCCCTGCTTTGTAGTCTGAAAAAAGCAGTGCATACACCCAAAAACTGATGCATGTGCATCCTAGCAATGTGCCAAAGAGTTTATAAGAGCACAGACCGAGTTAGACTGATTTAATTACCCACTCCATCCTTTCACTGTGTGAAAATCAGGTAGAGTTAGTATGACCTCATTAGCAGAATAACACATGGATGTGTGTTCACAGTGTACAGTGCCTGTTAACTCTGATCAGTCAGGTTTGTACTCACAGTGACTTGAGTTTAACCAAGCAATTACCAAGACCATGTCCATTATTTATTCCCTTACAATTGGGCAAACTTTTCCCTAATATAACTCTAGTTGCACAATAATTACTCTTGTCCTGGTTAAAATGTTTTCTTTCTTTAAATCTAGAGTTCATCCAGAAAATGAAGTAATGGAATAACCCCTTATATTCTTGTATATCAATCAGGCTAGCTGCACAACTATATTTCATGTTTGTTTATAATTTAATAGAACTTTTTATTACTGCCCTCACTTAAACTGAGATGTTGCAATATTTTATATGCACCGTTTAATGTGCACTATGTATCAGAAAACATCTCATCATTTAAAGTTGTCTTTAGAGACCGCACTGCCCCTCCCCTGTCTAATTACCCTTAGCTGCCTCCACATCTCTCATTAACTGTGCTTATGGGGTCCTTTATACTTGGCCCGGCCCTTTGAACACTTTCTTCATATGGGAAGATTAGATTGATTCGGGTGGACCAGCTGATCTGTGAAATAACTTAAATCTCACGGCAAACACTGAGTAGACACCAACAGTCTTTGTGCACGATCAACAAAGCCAGATAAGGGGTTGAGCTGGCCGACCACAAAAGGCCCGTGGCTTACGGCTCTATTAGGTTTGACTGGAGGTTCTCAGTACGAGGTGGTCATGTGTGACGGCCACCGTCACTGTGCTGCTGTCTGCTTCAAACTTACAAGTGGGGATAACCAGCTAGAACTACACTCCAGGGTGGGCCGGGGACACTGAAAGACTAACTGGGCATAAAAGACTGGATCAGATGATTGTCCAATGACTGAGGTACTGATTAGGTCTGTGCTAAAATATCAAAATATTAATATTGATTATTATAATACTAAATTTGGTAGTAGTAGTAGCAGTATTGATATTCTTGGATACTCGATATATCGCCATGAGTATTTTGGTAACTACTAATGATGACAACTACACTTTTGTTGCTTGTTTAGAGAAAGGAAACTTGTGTTCGCAATATATTTGACATATTCAGTATCTGTGTAGGCATTGGTTTAGCAAATAAATATTGTTGTTAAAAAAGGTGTATGGAAACCACAACAAATATATTAATAATTTGGTGAAATCATTTTGCCAATCTAAATCTGTAAATGTTTGTTGCCATTGCCAGTGTATTAGTAGAGGTGAGGTGTTATAATGAGGTGCTAGGTGCGAGGTTAAACATGAAATTCTGGTACAAAGGTGTCAGTAAGTGTGAAGGTTGTACTCCTCAGTTGATGGTAGGGCATCTGAGTGATAGTGGCGTTTGCTGCAGAGGTGATGACAGAGTAAAAAGTCATATTCTGCTCCTATGGCTTTTTAGGTTGGGAATGACAACAGATGATGAGAGGAGGTTGGTTAATTACCCGAAAGTCAGAAGAGAGGAAAAGGTGACAGGGCATAGCGTGCTGGAATATTTTGCCAGTCTCTGTTGCTGTTACTTTCCCTGCAATTAACTTTTTTAGCCGTACTCGAGTGACTTGTTGGACCACTGCATACGTCTATACTGGAGTAATATTATTTTAAAGTAACAGTCCTACTTGTGAACAATTTTTCATTTTCCTGGTTTCCATTGACGAGACTAGAGAGACTGATTCTTATTCGATTGGAGAAATAAAGCGTCTGAGTGCCGGGTAAGACCTCTCTTGTGTTTCTCAAACTTCATTAATGACAATAGCTCAGAGACGAGGAAAAACGCAACTGAAGAATTTGAGGAATTGGGGAGAGTTAGTTGTGGCTTTTGAGCATCATTCTAGTAGATTGTCTAAAGATGACACTTGAAAAGGCAATTCCAAACCAGTTTTTGTTTAGCTTTCAAAAGGGCTTTGCTACAGATCCTGCCAGATAACTGCGAATAAGTGTTAGGAGGCAGGTGCGCAAAAATGCTGTTAGATAGTGGGGGAGGTAAGGGCCACTTCATTTGCATATCAACTTTTTATCGCTAGACAAAACTATAGCAATATGTTTTTTCTGTGTTACATAATAAAGCACACAAAACTTCCAGAAGTTAAATTTTCATCCAATTTTCCCAACAGATATTTTGAAAAACTGTAACATTAGGAGTTTAAAGGCATGCGGAGGCTAACGATTAATGAAGACTCGCGGGACAGAGTTTATTTTTAAAAGATTTTGATTTAGCCAGTCACACTAACAGCAACAGCAAAATCTGCTCCTCTGAATGAATTCAAATTGAGAGCTATAACTTCACAATTAATAGAATATGTTAAACCAGGCTAATCTAATCTGAGCCTCTGTGCAACTGTCTGTTATGACGCTTCATTAGTCTCTATTGGACAGACAACAGAAGGACAATGACATTCATTTCATTTCAGACATCTTATCTGAAAACTACAGCCATAATTATAAGTGGAGATTAAATCAGCTCCGCCATGCTGTTCTCCAGTGCCCAAACTTCTTTTTGTCAGAACGCACAGTCCAAAGATTAACACTAAATCAGAACACACATATAATTATACAAGCTAATCGTACTGGACTGTCCAAGTGGTGCTAAGCTCTGCGATGCAACAATAATAAAAGGAAACTTGTAGAGTTATTTCTTGCTACAGTTATAGTAAATTTAGTCGTCCGTGCGTAGATATTTATTTTACCTTATTATAAATTGCCTTTCCTTCTGAGTTCAGCTCTTGAGACATGGATCACGGGGCGCACACCTGGCTTCCAGCAGAGAGCAATTAACACAGTGTCCATTACCTGTATTTGACTAATGAAGGCCGGACTGTTCCATGTTCCAGTCAGAGGGGAGGCACCGGAGGGAACCAGTCATGTTTTGTGTATTGTTTAGCACTGCACAGATAGAACCTCGTCAAAACATGCATGAGATAGATAACAAGGTCCTGTATTGGATCGCTGTAAGCCATGGTTGTCCCATAGCAGCCCACTCTCATGGAAAAATCATATCAACTGCCAAATGTATGAAATGCAGACAAGATTCTCTTTGTGGGGGGAAAGATTTTTTTTTTTTTTTTAAATCTACCTTCTGTACATTTCAAAGGCTTTACATTTTCTGTATGCCCTCAGATTTGGTATAAACAGGTACCTTTATCTTAAACAACTTACACTTTTTAGGTCATCCAAGCATTTCATTATTGAATTCAGTCTGGAATCTTGTCAGAATGGATGTGGGTATTCAGATGGAAGACAATTTTGTCGTGTATAGGATTGATTCTATACTTAGTAAATCATGACGTTATACTAACACATGTCTACTCTTCCCTATTTTATGTAAACTTATTTAGTCTTTAATGCTTTAAGAAGTGAAATCAGGCGCATTTGATCAAACAGACATCCAAGTCAATGTTGGAAGTGCATTTGCGTAACCGCGGCTTGTTGCGTTTTATTCTTTGTCACAATTTTTAAAAACGCGTGAGTTTAAGCACCGAGCTGTCCTTCTACAGACACCTAAGCCTCGTATATGACGTCCGTGGTGCGGCTGTGAGGATGTTGCTTGCATGCAGTGGCTGCAGGTGTCAGTCTGACTGTAGCCGGTAGGAGGGACTTGATGCTCCAACTTCTCATTTTATGTATACGTCTCCTCTCCAACCAGTCGTCCTGGTCCTGCGCGGAGAGACACGACGGCAGCAGCAGCGCAAACGGAACGGCACGGCTTTCCGCACCAACATCACCATGCCTTTTACACCTCAACGCCGAGTGGATCCTTATAAATCGCTTTGGTGTTTTTGATTTCATTCTTTTTTTCCCCCCTTTTTTCGCTCTTATTCAACGAGGCGCAAGGACACTACAGCAGCAGCAGCATCCATCCACCGCTCTCACAGGGCATCCTCTGTACAAACGCACCATCCTCCTCCTCTTCCTCCCTCTTCCCTCCCTCCTGCACCTCTCTTTTTCCCGCTCTGGACCACAGGACGTCGGCTTGCCTCGTTCCCCTTGAACCGGAGACATGGATCTATGGTTTTACGCGACGCGGATTTGCTGGTGGAAGGTTTTGTTTCTCATGAGTATATTCCAGGACTATCTGAGCTCCATGCTGGACTGCCCGCCGACCTGCAGTTGCTCCCAAACAGAGATCTATTGCAATAAGTCCGACAACGGAAGGTTTTTCCCTTTACTGGCCGTGCAAGACACTGCCAACAATGGGACCACTGTTGACATAGCGGAGTTATTCAAAAACATCAGCTCCATGTAAGTAGCTTTGATTATTAATTCATCGCCTTCCCGTGAGATGTCTGTGATTTAGCTGTTGCTTTGTTTTGTACTTGTTGGATTTGGCTTGTTTTTTCCCCCTCATATATGACTTTCTTGCGTTGGTCATCGCAAAATACAGTATCAGCGTCGTGCGTAACGTGAAGAGCCCTCCCCCCCAAAAAACTAAGTGGCTTTGCTTTTCTCCCCCCTTATCTGCCCCCATAAAGTTATTTCTCCGCATCAGCACCACAGGCCTTCACACACGCTCCACAAATGACACGGGGATGTTGCAGAGAAGCTCGCTACATCCCATTTATCCTCGTATTCTTTTCCTACCAGATTCTATCCTGACGCACAGCTCTATCAGTCGAAATGAAACGGAAATAAATGGTGCAGTCGGGTCAGGCACTTCCAATTCGTGATATTTCCTCAACACAAACTTTATCACGTTGCGCACGGCTGAGGGGTGTTTTCGTCATTGGAGACAATAAAATCGTTGTCGTTGACGTGACTTGATCCGACACTGGTTTCTTTTTTAGGCGCTGCTTAAAACATAGGGTCTATCTATCTGTGCTGATGGCGGCACACAGCAATAGGCCCTCCTCACCCACGCACCCACACACCCTCTCAAGTGCGTTTTCATCCTACCGCTTTCACCCCCTCCTCACCAAAGCTCCCTCTCGCCCCTCTCCCTTCTCCCGTGCGCGCATCGATCCTTCCACTGCCAACATCAAAGCTTTCTTTCTTGAAAAGTCAGGGAAAAACGCAAGCATTGAGAAAAATAAAACCCTTAGTGTCGACTCTGATTTGCATTTAAAGTAAACAGCCCTACCATTATGATAAGAGCAATATGTAATTCCCTTCGCGAATCCATCCAGGCCACAAAGCACTTTTTTAGTCTTTCCCGTGCGTTTTGGTTTTGCATCCCCAGCTTTTTCATGTGTGCCACGGTTCAGCGCGTTCTGGTGCCACTAGAGGGTAGCCTGGTTCCCTATATCTTTCTTGTATGCTACTTTTTTCCTTTACATTAGCACTACTTTTAGACGAATGGGCATTACTGTAACAGGGAAACAGCATTACGCACCAGTGAAGCATTTGGAGCCCTGTAAGTGATTAGTCAATGAACTATATGTTGAAGAACCCCCTTAAGCTTTTCTTTTAAACTTTCAAATCCATAGTTTTAATTCTTTCTGTATTGATTGCCTTTTTTGTCTTTGATAAAGTACAATGGCTGGACTCTGGGCAAATTGTGTATTATACAGGCCCCATGCCAAAACTGCTCGTTTTCCACGCACGGACAGCTACCTACACCCACTTGCAATAGCTCAGTGTCAGCCTTTATCAACGTAAACATCTTTATTCTATTGCCATTACACATGCACTTTAATCATATGTTCTGTCGGCTTGTATAGCAATTATGTTATTATGTATATTACCTATCACTGACATTATAACATAATCACACTGCAGCGGCGTATATATGATATTCAGATGCTAATGCGCTAAACTGTGTGGTCTGGAAAAGCGTGATTTTAAAAATAGTATCCACACAACAAATCTTGATTAAGGCCATCTCCAGCACAAATTGTTCCTGGCCCCCTTCTGTGTAAGCCGCCCCGAGATGCATGCATTTCCTTAACAAGAGCTCTGTTTTTCCTCATTGCAAAGAAAACACTGAGAAATAGGACCAATTTGTGGTGGATGAGGCTACCACTCCAACAGGGAATTGACCATCTTAAAGAGCCCAGGTCAGACAATAGTTTTTTTTTTTTCCACTATAGAGATTTAGCCATTGATGTTTGAAGAGGATAAAAGAAGGTCTTGTTGTGATAGAAGGTGGCTAGAGTATTGCTAAAGCCTATTGCAGGGCTTTGTTGCTATAACTCAATGGAGAAATCAAATTAAATCATCCAAATTGCCAAGTGAATGTGGAGTGAGTGAAGAATGCACTTGTTCTTGGCTCATCTAGCAGTTTCTAATCCTGGGTGAAATTAATAGGCCTGGTACTTGTAGTAATGGTAGTAGATTGTAGGACATTGGATGAAGAGGGATTACACTGACTAGTAATAGTAGTAGCAGCAATTATGGTTGTTGTAGTTATGGTGAAATTGAAATGGAGGACAGAATCTGCTGATGACTGCAGATTGGTTTTCCTACAATATTGTTAATATATCTGCAATTACTGGACATATCCTTATGAAACGAAAGTCAGCATCTTCTCCGTAAAATAAAATAAAAGATAAACTGATTATTTTTCACAATAGCTTCAGAAAGTGGCGCCATAATTCAACACCATAGAAGATTATTATAGCAAGTTTGTGGAGCCAACCCCTAAGAATACTAATAAGATTCAACATTTGTGGATCATAAATTGGGATATTTTGTTCAAAAACAGCAAATCTACCCTCTATTTGAAATTATAACATCATGAAATTCTAGAGCGTGAATGCAACCTTATCTCCACAAGGACAAAATGGTTAGCTTAGCTCCGGTGCAGGTGTAGCTTTGTTTGCACAATCCAATCAGGTCTTCCTCCTCGCTTTGTGACGTCTGGCCCCATTTTGAGTTGCGCCTTTTTTTGCACCTTCACAAGTGTGTTTTAAGCATACCCAGGTGCATCTCCGTCACGGCTTTCATTACTCAGCTTCCTATTGGTAAACATTTCTAAAAAGGCTTTGAGGGAACCACTTTTTCTTCCCCCACTCACCACCTCTTTTCAAATGGCATTCACTGGCTAAAAAAAAAAAAAAAAAAAGAAGAAAAAAAACACAAAACAAAACCCATTGAAATCTCACATTTCATCATAATCTTCAGATATATCCACATTTGCATATTCTCTCAAGATGTCACCATTTTTGGAGGCTAATAGTATTTAAATGCTGTCCTGGGGTGTTACATTTTCCATTGCTCAAGTCAAAATAACTCGTCCTTTATTGCCTTTGAAATACAAATTCTTCCAAAACTATTGTGCCTCTAGCTACTTTAGCGTCAACTTTCTTCACAGTCAGAGAGATTTATACCCACTTGTAAAATTGCCATCTGTTTATGTGCAAACAAAGCAATGGTTGGCAGTCTAAAATGGCTGCCTGTTTAAATCTGCAGCCAAATAAAGCTTGAGGTTCATCATTTAACGTCTTGATCACCCAATCTATAAACACCCTTATTGAGACAAGAAGACATATATTTTGAAAATGCATAGTGTTGTTTTCCAGTGCTCCCCATATCAGACAGAAGGTGCCACTTCACTTAAATATAGGTTGTGAGAACATAGACATCAAAGAATACAATCTCACGAGGTTGAAATAAATCCGTATGTCAAAGGTGCATGAATTCGTCGATGTTGAATCAATATTAAAGTGCATGTGGGATCTGGCTGGTTCTTTAGGCGGCGACGAAAGACACAGAATGGCTGAGGAGGAGAATGGCTCTGAGAGAGAGGACAGTTTTTGGTGAATGACTTGATAGACAAATGTACCAGGCTGTGATTGGCAGCCAGAAATATGTGTTATCAGGGCAGAAATCTCTCTACATGTACCACCATCTTTTCTACCCCAATTTATAAGAAACTTTCCTCTACAAGGTATTGGATGTCAAGGTTACTTGGTTATAATAGTGGTTGTAAAAGTTAAATTTAATAAAGCTGATCAGGGGAATGGTGATGTATTGGAGTAGACAGTATGGATTAAGGATTTCCATTGTTAAACCTGGATATATAGAGTGTCAGAAGTGAGACTGCCAATTTTCCAACCGCCACCACCAAGACTCAGGCACACATCAGTGTCTTGCCTAGGGACACAACAGCAGTTTCCATTTGAGCCACTGCTGCCTCACTTGGGCACCTGGTATTTCCAGCAGTCTCCCATCCAAGTACTAACGAAACTCAACCTTGCTTAGCGTCTGAGATCTGACATTCTGGGCTCTGACAGGCAGTTATGGCCACAAAGCCTAAAAAAAAAATGACATCAAAGAATACAAGCTGAAGAAATTAGTTCCTTGAATGTTCTTCAATGTGCCTGGTTTAGTTGTTGATTCCAATTTTAAAACGCCCATGTGATCTGCCATGTTCTTTGAGATGCACAAAAAAGAGTTGTAACCATCTATCACAACCATAGCTATATGCATTTTCCACCTGGATGTCACGATGCTTTCCAGAAATGTCTTTTGATCTTCATGTCAATATTTATAACTGTACTTCTTTTTGAAAGTTGTAAGAGGAGTTTCCCCCCCCCACTTTCTGCAGAAAGAACCCTGCTCCCCGCTTTAGAATTATTGATCTTTGGATCCCTTCAACTACACATTTTATATGAAACCTGCCAACTCTCTGATGGTGCTAAAGATACCGGCTTTATCCCAAACATTTTTTCAGGTCTGTTTAGGTGCATTGTGTGGGCAGAGGCATGTCCTGTGGTTCAGACACTGAGCATTAGAGCATTACATAAAATCACTGTTTTCTCTCGCTGTTCAAATTTGGAGCTGCCCACATACTGCAGGGTCAACCACTCTGGCCAATGCTGATATCATATTCTCCAACGTTCACTTGCATAAGGCTTTTGAATGGAACTGTTTGGAATTGTCCACAAAAGGACAAAGGAGGATCCTCGGATAGTGAGTTAATAATGCGTGTTTAGATACATTAACAGATTTTGGCATAATAAGTTGTAGGCCAATGTAACAATGGGCAATTCACATTGTTTTTTTTTAAAGAAATAACAACTGAAAATCCACAGATTATTTCATAGGGATGGGTCCACAGACGTGTCCTATTAATCTTTGGACAGCAATCACATCTCTGGGTTGAATAATGGCACCAAGATATTGTTGAAGCTATTGTGAAAAAATAATTTCACTCTATTTATTCTGACAGACAAGCTTTTGAACTTATGCCCAGTAATTATAAAGATATTAACCATAGAAGAGATCTGCAGTCTGGCAGTAAAACCGCATTCTGTTCTATGAGAGAAAATGGTCCCATACATCTTATGTAACTGTTCATTACTCTGCAAATAACTATGGAACAATGTACAGAGAAAATGCATACCTTATGAGATATCTTATTACATTATGGGCCTAACTCTGAACCCATATCCTTACCTGATTGAGTGTTGGTGCATCTGGACTTTATATGCTACAAACTGAAATGGTTTTGTGAGTTGTTCCAGCTATTGAGTGGTCAGTATCTTTCAAAAGTGGTTCAAGGAAGGAACAGCTACCAGTTACCTGAAGGAGGAATTACACCACACTGCTGAAATGTAAGGACTAACAAGAATCAGAAAAAAGAGACTTTATATGAATGTCTGGACTGGGAGATTTGATTTTTATTCTTCATACTGCTCAATCCTGGTTTTACTCAACTCAGTTTCAATGTTGTCCTATGCATTACTTATGGGTTTCAATAATTATTACATGAACATAAGCAATACATACTTTTAATCTTTTTAATTTGACACCAAAAAGTCTAAATTCTGCTTTAAATCACATGCTTTTGCTGACAATGAATTGGCTGTAGACCTCTTGATTAAAAAGATTTTTTTTAAAAGCATATAATGGATGATTAAAAATTACTGAATCTTTGTAAAAAATGTGATTAATTGCACAGCCCTAGAATTCCTTGAGATTGGTTAACGTGGGGAAATTACACTTTTATGGGTATTCATTGCTTACACATAGCATATTTAGATCAGATCAAACTTTATTGGTTTGAAAATGGTATATGTGCCAAAAGCAATGTGTTGAAAAGTTGAATTGGTTTCTGTTTTGTTTCTGAAGCTCTATCTTTCTTCTGCTTGATGTTCTGCAAGAGAAGGGCTGAGCAAGAAGGGGCCGTGTGGTGGGAACATTGGGATCGCTGCAGAGAACTTCCTGGTTATGTGGGCCTGCGGGCTGAGCCTAAGACGCGTGGTCTTGTATACTTAACTGAAAGGAGGGTTTGAATACTGCTAGAGATCGCAAGGTTACTCAAACATGCACAAATGATTCATAAAACCACTTCAGGCATGGTTTAGATGAGGGAACGTTGGTAGATAGCTCAGAAATTTGATTTAACACCATGCCAGCCTCTTTAATTAAGACACAACTGTAGCAGAATGTGATAGTCAGACAGAGACAGGTGATATGAGGTAGAAATAAGCCTTTGAAACACTGGTTGCCTTCATTGTTCAGCTTCACTCCAGACACCTCCTGGTCTTCCCCTACCCCAGTCAGAGTTACCCAGTCAGTTGCTTTGTTCTATAATCCTCCTGTTATAGAATATACCACACAGACATGGCGCCTTTCCTTTGTCTCATATATTTATTCTTCCCACTGCTGTCTTTGTTCTCTCCGACTGCGAGGGTTTGAAGTCTGAGCCTGCGTTGCCCAGCTCACCTGGAGATGCTGTTGTCTTGATTTGTTCTCCCTCCTCGTCACTTCAGTGTTTTGTTTTTTAGATTTGATTTTTATTGTGGAGTGCAAATATCTTTCATGCCTGTTGCGGTTTCTCTGCATGATCTGCACTTTCTGAATTGCTTGTATCATTTGGGAACACAAATAGATGATTACCTAAACTGTGGCTAGCCTTGGTTAAATGCAGATGAAAAGCTCTGAGTGTTCTCTGACATCAGCCTTGGATGTTTGCAGATTCTGTATACACTCATTCAAAACTAAAAGAACTCATTTGGTACACTAAAACCCCAGAGAGAGTGCGTGCATGTGGCAAAATAAGTTTATGGAATTGAAAGAAATGGTCGACCCTGAATGGAAAGGGTTGAAACATAACTTCATCTTAAATGGCTTCGAGAGTTATGGTTTTTGTGGTTTTATTTGTTTTGTTCAGCATAAATCAAAGTTTGCCCACAGCCTAACATTACATTCTACTGCAGTTCAGTTTAAAATCGACTTGTGTTTATAGGTGCAATGTGTAATTTTCAGGTGCCTCTCTCTATGGAAATGTGATAGCTTTGACCGGACTGTTAAATAGTATAATGTTAAGCTTGACTATCTTGCATTTATTCAATTAACAGTGTGTTTTTTATCGCTAAGGTCTGACCTTGAAAAAAACATGTACACTGTCGATGCCGTACTGTGGAACATCTGACTGGAGAAAAGTGGTGTACCCTCCATTAGAAAAGTTATATAGTGCACCTTTAATGCAACCAAGCGAACCGTTGTTTATTTCACAGCCATATGTTGCTTGCCTTGTACTTTTTATCTACCGAATGAGAATGTATTTCTACTCTGAAACTTACTGTTTATCCCCCCAAACAGAGCTTAATTTGAGAAAGTGCTGCAAAACTTTTTGTGTTGTGTTATTCCCTTTTCCCATTTTCTTTTTGAATCTTCAATCAACAAGCTGCAGTTTGTTGCCTACCTTGCACATCAAGATGGATTCTTAGCAAGATCACAAACTCTCCAAAAATCCATCTGGCCAGCAAGTTTAGGAGTCTTAACAAGTTGCAGTTTAACCAATAGTGGGGCAAATAATAAATTGTCGGTATTTTTCAACTGCTGCAAGATTGTTACATATTTGTATTATTGTAAGTACATGATCAATGATGTTACATCGGCTGGTGATCACAAGCAATTGTTTCATGGAACTTCACTGAGTAATTTCCATAAGCTGCTGATAATGTCAATAGAAGCTAGGGGTGCATGACTTTGGAAAAAATTCTAATTGTGATTTTTGTGATTGTGAAGTGTTGCAAAAAAGTTAGATTCTGTTCAGAGTGTACGTTGTAAATACCTCCAGGAGCATTACAGTTTGAGAGAAGCCTCTGATTCCAATTTGATTGTGATGTATTGTGCAGCTGTAATGGGAGCCATAGTTTGCTATAAGTATGTGTGTAGAGTTTGTTGTTACTGTGTGAAGTGACTCATTCAACTCCCTGCTTTGTTATTAACGATGCAGTGATCCAGCTTTTTCAGTTCTGTTACAGATTACGATACTGTAGCTTTAAGTATCTGCCATACCTGGTATCAACCAATACCGGTTCAGAGACTGAAAACAGCATTTATTTCCTTTAAACAAAAATAAAAACTGCTCCAAAAGTGTTATGTAGCTGTTATTTATCTCTCACTATATGTCCAATGAGGATATTGGCTGAACTGGTATTTGGAAGCTGATATCCGATCCAGCACATTTTCCAGTATCTGCACCAATATCCAATGCCGGGATCACAACAATTCATCCCTACTTGTTATGTATACAGCAACACTTTAGTAAATCGTATGTGTTCAACTGCCAAGACAGCAGCCACGAGAAAAGCGTAGTCTTTTGCAGCACCAGACATCAATAGCTAGCCCTTACTGTTCCTGGCAGACCCCTCATCCTGTCCCCCTCTGCCTCAGTGCCATCATCTGTGCTAATGTGGGCTAACTGCGTAGGACGGAGCTGCTAACACACGTTTTGCCCGCCGTTCGTCACCACACGGCCCCCTGCTGCACACCGTTTCCAGGCTCACCTCGGGGCTGTAAAGCGACGTCCTCCACTGTTATCCGCATATCATCAAGTTTGCATGAGACATCTTTGTGAAAACTGGGTCAGGGCTGCCATCTGAGAATTAGGAGGAAGAAGAGGAGCAGCACTTTGTCTTTTTTTTTTTCTCAACTCAAATCCTTTACCATCTTTACGTGGAACAGTGTCAGGATGAGCTAACTGGCCCAGCTTCTCCCACAGGCTGTCATGCACTCTCACTATGGAGCATCTGCAGCCCACTCTCCCCTAAGATGCATGCTAATGAGATTCCTCCTCCCCCATTTTAACAATCAAAAGACGCATTGAGGAGGTCGGGGAAATACTGAGGGCGCTGCTGTTTCAGACTGGATTAAGAAGCCTGCAAAGCCTCGCAGTGGTGGTACCAAGCTGACATTTAGTCAAAATTTGGCTTTTATCAAAAAGACAATGCTGAATTTGTGCTATTGTCATGGACGTTTGTGTTCAATTTTGGAGGCTGGAGGAGTGTTTTAAGTTCCTTCAAGTGGGTCAAAATGTGAAAAGGCCCACTGATCAACAACTTTTAATTTCCAGCAACGTTCAAACCAGTGAGGACTTGAAACTGAAAGAAACTGAACAATAAATATAGACATGTTGAAATGCATGTTTTAAATAGTTAAGCTAAGCCAAATTGTTTCCATAGCAACACAAAATATTTTCAAATTTGAAGATGAGGGTCATGAAACCACCTCAATGAGTCAATGTTTGAACATGCATCAAATGAATAGCATTCTTCCATTATCCATTTTGAAACAATGCAAATTCTACAGAAATTCAATTTACATCTCTTTACATGCATGGGGTTTTAGCCTGATTACAAGTAGGCCTCATAATCAGGTGTGTGCTGACATTGGCACACACAGGCAGACCGCTCTCTTCTGTCATGTAAGATGGGCTTTACTGACGCTCTATGGCAGATAATCTTGTAGAAACATGGTATTTTCAAAGCTTATCCAAGTCATACTCAAACAGCATTATGCTAATTTCACCTTGTTGGATATACATGGGTGAATCATACTTGAAGACTTTCTATGTTGTTGAGACTGCTACCTCAATCTCACCACTGCTGGTTCACCTCAAAATAGAACCAGCACTTGATTTAATAGGCCGCAGAAGTTTGCACCTTTCTTGGCAAACGTAATGTATGCCAAGAAAGGTGCAAAGGTGCATATTTTCATAGTTTTTGCTCTTTCATAGTTTGGTGCATGTTGGCCAAAATGTAGCGTTTTGCATATATCTCACTGGAGCAAAACTGCATCTTTTTTAGCGTTTGTGTGATATGCAAGTGTCAACTACATCAGATCCAATTTTAGCGAGCAAACGCGTGATAAATGAGGCCCAGTAAGTTTACCTGAAAATAGCACCAACACTATAAAAACCCCATCTTATGTCAAATCTTCTTAATGAATGTCCCTTGTTAATAGAAAATGACGGTGGAAGGGCACAGGCCAAGGACTAGCCATTAAATTTTGGTAATAATCTATAATAGTGGGCGGACATACTAAAACCAGGCGTTTGATAGGATTACAAAACTGCAAGCCCCAGAGGTGGGTCACAAATGGATTGTCCTTGTCCTTTGGCCAACCTTTCCAACAAGTTTCCTGGAATCAATGGGGTAGTTTTAGTACATTTCTCCCAAGGTAACTGGTTTCCCTCTCGATGTTAACACCACTTTCTAACAACCTCTAGTGTCTGAGGGAGGACCGTTAACCATCTTTTTAAATATTGTATCAAGACTGTGAAATAGATGTTTATAACAATATTAAGTAAAATTGTGGAGCACAAAATACAAAATTAGGTCATAACCCATAGCAACACTCCTCAGAGCATAAAGCAGTGTCCACCTTTTTTCCATATTATACACTGGTCACACATTGGGAATTTAAAGTTGTAATACAGCCTTCATTTTCTCTTATGACTGACGTGATCATACTTAGAGGAGCACTTTACTGTTGGTCACATATTTGATAGAGATTGATGATAGATGCAGGGAGAGGAGGGCTCATTCAGTGACCAGTATTCCAAAATGCTTGATATTGATCGCAGCTCGTCTTTGGTTGTACTGCAGTTCTGAGTTTCATCTTTTTTCTTGTCTCACTGTGACACCTACCTCTAACGTTTTTGAGCCACAACAAAAGATTTTCCCCACAATCAGTTAACTTACATTGTAGACGGCTGAAATAGTGTAGTGGACACCTGAAAGTTTAACCAAATCAAACTAGTGCAATAGGAGACAAAAATAAGCCTAAAAAATGCCGAAAAAAGTTGTGTAGCCATTTTTAGAAGTTTAAGTTATCCACTATGAGGCGGGCCCAGCAGCACCAGTGAGTTTACCTGGGATCCAGAATACACACTTCAATACTTTGCAAAGATGTGAGTCTGATCACCGGGCACGATTGACAGGTGGATTGTCCAGTCAGAAACATTCATGGTCCATGTGTATCAAAACGATTTTGGCTGCTTATGAAGAAAAAAGGAAATGATATCACAGGGAACTGAAAAAAAACATTGCGGATTTCTGTAGAATCAATGAACAAAACCCTAAACTTGAAGCCCACAATTTGGTTTTGTTTGTAAATGACCAATGAACTTCGTTTCACATGCTACAAACAAACTAATCTGATTACATGAACATGTTTAATTCTGGCTCAAGGTGCGATGGAGGGAGTGAGGACCAGATTGATATCCCTCTGTATAAAATACAAAGAGAAATCATTCTAAATTTAGAGTCAGTTCCACGCTTTTGAACAGGAAGCCAAAGGACCCTTTTCTGTTTCAAACATTTTTATCAATATTACAGTTTGCAAGTGATAAAATGTAAATAAATGATCTAAGTATGTGAAGATTTATCACAAATTACCATAAACTATCATTATATGTCTTCCTAAACACTTTGAGACGCCACATGCCTGGACAGAATTGCTTACCCTTGCTGGTTTCTTGGAGGACATGTGTATAGCGTGTTTAGCATTATTAGCGCATGCATCCATCATGTTGTATTATCAAGTCAAATGTGTCACCTCTCTGTCCTGTGGGTTTGGGCTGACAGGCGATATATCTGTAGAATGCTGTTATGTTCTTCAAGGCCAACATGTTGACAGATTCGTTTTGTGCGCTTACAGTAGTTGTCAAGAAATGGTGTTGTTTGTGCGGTTAGTGCCCGATGTCTCATTCAGATGTTGATTGACTCTAATTATGTGGCTTGTCTGCCTGTGAACTCGGATGGCTTCTGCTGTGTTGAGTTGAGGGTCACTTGGGAGATTCTGTTAATCCCAGCACACACAGCACTAAGCTTTGATTTCGACTGTTCATTTTCTCACTATTCCCACAAAGCCAGAGCAGAGGTAGGAGAAGTACTTAAGACAATCTGTTCTTGAGCGATCTTATCTTATCTTGTATCTAATTTGATTAAAGGACCAACTACTCCTAAATTTTCTGTTCAGGAAATCTTGTCTTTTGCGTTTGACCGACCCAGGAACACCTCCAGACCTTGTGTCAAACTCTTGGACAAGAGTAAGTACATTGTATTTAAGGGCATTTCGCTCCAGATTCAATAAATTCTTCATTAAAAAAGCAGAAAACAAAAAGCATTTCAGATCATACAGTGTATTGTAAATGCAGCTGTTCTAAAAATGTGTCTGAATGTTATAAGAGGTACAGGCCATTTAACTAATATAGATATTTTTCCCTACACCTTTACCACTTATTACTTTTGTTTCAGTTATTATTTGTTATTGCTACCCAATTTTCCACTGTAATAAAAAAATACGTTCACTCCTTAAAAGATATTACTTCACTAAGGTGACATTCCTTTTCGATTCAAATCTACAATGTATGATTTAGAAAACTGCTGTAAAAGACTTCCCTTGGTAACTTATTTGAGCTAAACTGGAGCACTTTCAATTTATTTTCTAAAATCAACCGTAGAAGTATGCTATGCTTCTTATGGTGTGACCTGTCCAATCCTTGGGCTAGTCTGCGGTCAACAGTCATTATGAATTAATGCTGCTTTCGGTTTTCATTTGACCAGCAACACCTTGTGCAATAACCGCGGGACAAAGCACCACTTGTTCTCTTACACCAGCCATAAGCTCAGATATATATACTGTGACCTTGAACATGTTTGGTGGCCTGTACTTATTGATTACTCCAGATGATGCTGGGATATCTGTGTTTGCTGCGCTCTGCTGACCATTGGTGCGAATATACTACATCAAAACATTACGAGCCTATCAGGGCACTGGTGCGTAATGAGCGATTGTCCTCGGTGCAGCCGTGATTCTTGGTGGCTGCTTTTCTTCCCTTTTTTCTTGCTTTGCGAGAGCCTGGCTGGTAACTTGTGTGGAGGCAGATGAGGAGGCATTAAAAGTAAATGGTCCACAGAGACTCACCTCTTCTTTCTCGCTGCTCCCTGTCAATGGAGCGACCTTGGCTGTCCACTCAAAATAACAAAGCCACTTTCAATCTTCTCTCAAAAGAAACCCATCTAATCTAATAGAAACCCATGTTGTCCACTCTCCTTTCTGTCTATATGTAGCATTAAAGGGGTGCAGTGAGGTTTATAAGGCTTGCCTTTATAAAAACTATGTTGATCCTGTATGATTTAACAGTATGCTTTTACAAGCACGACACGAAAAACACTTTTATGACTTAGTCTGACTTGAACAGAGCTTCAGTAAGGGGGTGGGGTCGTGTTAAGAATCCCCCAAAATTGCATGAGGACATTTAGAGTAATCCGCTCATACACAGAGCCTCGCACGTCCAGTATCCAGTGCACTCTGATCACTCCATGTTCACACATTCAACTTTACAGGCTTAGAAACAGCCAGGAAAATATTAGGTTTGTGTTTCCACAAGCAGCAATGACACAAATTATGGTTCCTCCACCGCGGATTAGCTTGAGTTGTTTCATTGTTTTGGTTCGCTACATTAAGTAGGAAAGTATGGCAGCTTCGATGTGTTTGATTTTGCTGCATAGAGCAAATACCTTATGACCGATGCATTTCCTGGCATCTCTAAAACTGAATGCTCAGAGTAAACAAGTCAGTTTTGATTAGGAATTATAGCTATAAAGTGTTGGCGCTAATGCTTAGACACCCCTGAATATTGCTGCTCTGCTATTTGATCTACTGTAGACTGGGGCAAGAGTGGCCAGACTGGTTCTCTGAAGAAATTAGGCGAAAATTGTTTACTTGGAGTTGCCTGTGCATGTAATCATAATGAGTGCCAGTGAAGAATTCTAATGGGTAAAATGAAAGTGAAGTTATACAAAAACAGTTGTTAATGTTTATTTGCTGCAGTAAATATCAAGTATTTTGCAAAGGCATGTTAAGGCTTTGGTGTACTAAAGCAGATAGTATCATTCCGGGTAAATTAACACTCGTAAATGCAACCAAGACATGTATAATGAGTCGTGTCAGCGAGGTGTAAATCAGTGGTTAGCCCAAATTAACCCCGCTACAAGGATAAGTGGAATAATTGAAAATGCTCCAATAATTTACTTTATGAAGTTCAGCATTTGGTTGCACACTCTCCTTTTTTCAATGTTTGTGTAAAAAAGAGTATCTGTGCAGACCTAGTCACTCCTGGAGAACTATTGGTTATTGCATAAATTATCAGAAAGGATTGGAGCACCAGGAAACAAGTTCATCATGCATCTAAAATTATGTTAACATTACCAGGAGATCATTTGTATTTATGACTTTATGAATTATAAATTAAAATCACTGCAGTGAAATATTTTTGAAAGCACAGGCCGCTAAATACATCTTAACTAATGTTTTAAAGAACAAATGTAAAACAGATAAATCTCAAATTCACAATTGTGTCATTCTGTTTAAAAAAAATATGGTTAGTTACTTTTTCTTAACACATTTGACCTTATGCAGCCTTATTTTGGGCAGCATTTCTGGAAGTTTCATCACTCCTGCATTCTAAGCGCTCCATAATAAGGCCGGGCATATCATTTATTAACAGCACCGGGTCTTCACATTATATGAATCAATGTCAACCTGGAAATAAACAGCGGCTAGGGCCACATGCCTTATCATCAGAGGGGTGGGACTTGTGTCAGACAAACTCATTGGTGGAAATTATCTGCAGTTTGAAAATAAGTATGCCTGCTTTGACAGGGTTTTGATGGTTAAACCACAGGGTCCGTCACTCAATCAGGGAAAGTGACTTGCACTGGCAGCTGTCTGCGTCTGACACTGTGAACTGTGGAGGCTTCTTATTCCACCAACCACATCACCTGTCAAGTTTCACTAATGTGTTTGGGAACAGCGAGGAGCAACCTGTTCCTCTTTGGTAATGCTCCTCAATGACACATTCACTTAGAGCTAGGGCTATTAGGGCTGCTTAATAGTGATGACCGAATTGGATGTTTTGAACCTTGAGGTGAACACTTTGAACCGGATCATCTGTGTGTAGGGTTGCCAAAAAATGTAAAATCAAAATTAGATACTCATTTGGCCAAATATTAATACTGGAAAAAATACATTTATGACAGAATTTGATTATAGTTTTGTTGTTCTATGGCAAAACGTCTCCAAGACCAGATGATAATATTAAAGTACCATCATTATTGATTGAAAACTGAAAATAATATTATATGGTTTGCATTATGACACCGGTATAGAAAGTAGTTGATTTATTTATGTATTTATGAAGTTTTACTCAGTTGTACAATCGAAACAGGCCAGGATACAGCACAATAGCAAATGTAGCCACCATGCTGCCTATAGAATTTGGCTTTTTAGATGGTGCTAGGAACACAATTGAAGTAAGAAGGTAGAATAGTTTGAAGATCTATTATTTAGTATTAATAGTTTTAGTATTTTGTAACATCTGTTCTACAAAACTATCACTCATTGGCTTAATACAAGTAATTAAATCCTTTATAGTCCAACTGACACGTTTCCTAAAATGTTGTGTTTTTCTTTTATTTTCTTTTGCAGAATGGTTCAATAAACTAAACCATTGCTTGTTTAACCTGTTCACCACTTTACTGGCGGCTGCTTGTTGCTGGCTGCTGCGGTTGGATGGACAAATTCTATTGTCTGGGAAAGCTTGTTCGGAATACCATGAAACCTTTTCTCTATTTGTTGAGAGCCAAAGAAATATGTGGCATCTAACACTGCAGAGGCACTCAAAATGTTCTTCAAAAGATAATACGCATGCAGAAAATATTCCAAAATGTATAGTTATGTGTAGGTTTTTGTTATATATTCTTGTTTTGAATATAATTGGTTAGCACTAATGGCTTTTGACTCCATGTTTGATTTTCTGCTGCAGTGGTATAAATGAAAGGTTTGCACAGAGCAAGAAGCACAGCCAGTGTCTCGCGGTAGCCTGGCGATCTGAGAGGACATATCCTCAGCTTACCTTGTCTGGCGGCACACATTAGCAGTAGGCCCGCAGCGCCCAGAGCCAGAGAGCAGAGCAGAAACATATGTGAGGGAGACAGCTTGGCAAATTGCGTACAGAAGAAAACTAGCAAACAAATCAAATATTCAACAACCTTGAGCTCTAGCTGCTTCCAGTCCTAGATCCCACCGCCAGCAAATTAGTTAGCACTTTGAAAACAATGGAATATGAGAGCAACAAGGTGTGGCTTTCTATCTGTATGGAATTTTATGGATTATTATGACGATATATATAGGCTATGGAAATTCAGTGTTTGTGAAATGATATTTGCATAAAGTAGTTTGTTCACCCTGTTGTAAATGTGAAATCGTTAATGGAAACTTGTCTCTCATGTCCTACTCTTAGAATATACACTTTGTTGGTGAAAGTATCTTGATCATGACACTTTTTTCCTGCTTGCATTCAGTTGCAATGTGCTTTTTCCGGGAAGATTCCATCACACTATTCTAGGCTAAAATTACTTCATACAGATGACAGACAGCTTAAATTCATATTGTTAAAATGCAGATTGTTGTCATATAGCAAGTTCTTGGGTTTTGCAAAAAATAGACATGATCAGGTTCAACATTTGTGAATTTACCTTTTAGAAATTTCACAGCAAAGTACAATGTAATCAATATCACATTCAATAATCTGAAAACCCCAAATACTGGTACAGCAATGAGCTACCATTCCTCTTTTATATATTATACTTTTGATATTGATGTTCCGCTTTTACTTTGTTTCTTTTAAATTTTCAGTTTTATGTTTAGACCTTGGCCATTTTTTTGCTTTTGTCTGCACTAAAACATATTTTCACTCCCTCCTCCACCCCTGAGAGCTTACAATATAAAATAAGGTGATTGAAGTTTATGCACAAGCTTTCAACTTCACCACGGTCAAATGGTACATTACGCACAGCATCTGTCAGCCTTGAAGAAGTAGAGCGACTGTTTGGCATTGAGTTTGGTGTTCCTGGCTGCTGGCCCCAGTGTGGTGAATATTTTACCCTCTGCCAAATATATCTCACAAACACCAGAATGCTGCAGCCTCTGTCTTTTGTTCAATAAAACTTAAACTAACGCAGTCATATTATAAAACCCCCCAGTATTTTTTATCTATGGTATGTCAAAACTTTTTCTTACAGAGAAAGTGGAAATGAAACAATACCCCATGGTTTATGCTGTTTGAAGCAGAAAGTGCTAGAGGCATTGCCAAGACTTTCCATGTTTTCTGTTCAATTACAACTTTGGCAAGTACAAATAAGACAAAACAATACTATAGTTTCCAACTGGGGTCAGTTTTACAGTGGCAATGTATGTGGCCAAATGAATTTACGTGTTGTTATTGGGACAGTAAAGTTATTATCACAGAGACCATTTATGCCTTAGATTTAAGTTACGTAAAGTCCTAATTGTTAGCAGGGAGAGAATGATTTTTTTAAGGGTGTTCGCAGGAAGGAGGAGCCTAGAGTTCATATAACCAAGTAGGGGAACTCTAAAATTGGATTTCGTGGGTATCTACCCTTAGTGGATTATGCGGGACATGACACAACATTTGCTTTTATCCCACTGTCTTCCTTATTGCCTATAGGTTCAAGAATTTGTATCTGACTGGGTCTCTCTACTTTGGGGAATATGGGGTTTGCCATCTTTGAATGTTCTCCCGGCTCTCTTCTTGTCCCAGCTAGATTATTGTAATTCCCTTCTCTCCGGCCTTGACACCAAATCCATCTCTCGCCTCCAACTGGTTCACAACACAGCAGCTAGTCTCCTCACAGCAGACGCAGACACATGACCCCTGTTTTAGCTTCCTTCCACTGGCAGCCACTTTTCACAACTCTGAGACCAGTGCGGAGTTTTGCTGTGGTGGTAAAGCTAACAACTACTGTGCACTTTCTGATTACTGGACAATAAAATGCTTTCTAATTTAGTTGCATCACAGAGAAGACTTATTTTGACCCCAAGAACGGCTTACACAATATATCTGGACTGGAAAAACCTTTCTCAAATACATTAAAAATCAGGTACAGGCCCTGTAACTCCATACAAACCTATTATTATTATTTTGCTGTTAATGAACTTTGTAAGAAAAATGTTAAATCCTACAATACAAACTTCTGAATGTTCGCTGTGTCTTTTGATCGCTAAACTTCACAGCCACACTTTACAAGTTTTTATTTTCTGTATACTGACAGAAAACCTTTTAGTCTATTCATTGCTTTTTGTTGAAAAGTGCCCTGTAACATTGCCCACGGATGCGCAGCAGCTCGGTAAATATAGACCGGATGCACCTCTAATCCTAATCTTTTTGCGGTGAAACATGAAATAAATCACAGCCTTTGAACAAAAAATAGTGCCTGATCTTTCTTAAGGAAAATGACAGCACTGTTTGTCACCTCCGCGTTTGTTACTCCGGCAAAACAGGACACGTTCACTCACTGTCAACCCTCTTAACCTCCAACAAAAATAGTCCCGTGTTGACACCTGCTTAAATATCACTGCGGATCGGGCCAGAATCCAGCTGCGTGTCGCGTTCTGATGCAGGTGTTGAAATCCAACGTCCTTCGTCTACATGCTAATGCTAATTTGTGAGAGTGCCTTTAATTACGGTGAAGACTCAGGTGGAGAGGTGCCACACACACAGATCAGCTTTACCCTTTCTCTTTGATTTCCCCAAAGCCTGTTAAAGACCCAAAACAAGCCACATGTCTCCAGTTAATACGCCAACACATTTAGACCGGGCTCTGTGTCAAATTAAAAACCGGGGGAGAATTAGTTACTTCTTAGTTTTACTTTGATCCTTTCTATTTACTTACACTAATATCTTCTTTTTCTTATGCAATCTTCTTCTTCATAAGAAAGCATACAACTTAACAGTTACTTGAACATTGCAATATTTCCCTTTCGCTGCAAAATGAGATTAAAATTTATATGTACATAGTGAAGACCACTGAGGGCTTACATTTACCTGAATATAAATGAATACCTTAAGAGGTTTTACATGTCATCCATGCATGTTTGAGTATTTTGTGATCTCTTCTTGGCTCTATTCGAACCCTCCTTATGGATAGCTGTAAGATTCAGTGCAATGCTCAGCCCAGAAGCATACGCCACCCATGCTCCCACACGACAATTCTCCATAAATATGCAAAAACATGATACAAAAGTGCGCACAACACATAAATACTTGAAATAGTCCAGTGAGGTTCATCTGATCATCCATTCATTTATTTTAATAGATGATTCTTTCAGACCAAGGTTTAGTTTGTTTTCATACCTGACAGTTTCGACTGCTCACTCGTGGTCTTCCTCAGAGTAGTCACGTGATGTGTCCAGTCAGCTGATTCAAACACCTAGGATACTGTCCTGAAGAAGTCGGACTGCAGTTTGCTTTGTCGTCCTGCCTCCACGGGTAGAAAGTCAGTGCTAAAACCGGTTTAACTCAACTGACCGGACACGTCACAGCAGCATCATGAGACCACTCAGAGGAAGACTGCTAGTGAGCAATCGAAACTGTTAGGTATGAAAAGAAACTAAACCTTGGTCTGAAAAAAATCATCTTTTAAAATAATACATTGAAATGCTGTTCAGGCGGTTCAGTCTATTATTGGCATTGCACACTGCTGTTGCATCATGGAACAATATTCACGACCTTGCCTGTGTGAATGTGACTGTGTGATTGGTGGTGGTCGCAGAGGCCACACAGCACCTACAGTCTACAGAGGCAGCTATGGCCAAAGAAGTAGCTTGCCACAGCCAGGGTGTGACTGTGGAGTGAATGAATTATGGACTGCTGTAAAGCGCTTCCCCAAGCCCCTTAAGATCAATATGTGTTTGAGGCTTTATACACATAAATATTTAAAACATGGTTTGCAGTTTTATTTAACCATTGTGAACATACATACGTATAACTCATAAAACAAGATTTCTTGACTCGATTGAAAGAAATGTGAAGCTTTCTCAGTAGATTATTTTTTATCTATATGCACCTCCATTTCACCTTGAGATCAAATTTATTCAATCTTTTATGACTTTACTTACCCACGAGATTGCAAAATGCTAACATGTCATACCTCAAAATTGCTATGAACTTGCTGTTGATTGGCGTTTTCTCAGATAAAATACAAATTGATATGACTTTAGGCTCAAAAGCTTTAGATACTCCAGATCTCAGATGACTTTAAATGATGTTTTGTATTTTTATATAAACAGTGCTTTGTAAGTTCTGTGTGGAGGTGTAACTTGTGTTTTTTTCTTTTCTAACCTAATGACAAATGCACACTGTCTCTTTGGTCTCATGGGGAAATGCTCTATGTGCCTTATGACATTGCTGTTGTTCACATAGACCTTTACATCATGTGAAATCTAAACACAAGCTGCTGCATCGATATCTCATTACTCATTACAAGGGCTGTGATAAATCAGAAAAAAACAAAAACGTTTAAATAGGTTTTGCAGAGTGTGAAATATGTCTGTTCCACAGTATTGCATCACACTCATTTGCGTCTATGAAAATAAGGCACACGTAAAGCCTTTTCTCTGAAGCATGATTGAGTGGTGACATTTTGGAGAAATGCTACAGTTTATGCTGCATTGTCACGCCGCATGCAGACAGAGGCTAAAACAATGAGGCTGTGAGACGTGATAAATCCTTTGGAGCCCCACTTTTCAACGAGCTCGGTGCTCAGAACTCCTGCACTGCACTATTCTGGCCCCAAAAATGATGGATCACACAGTTGGGGCTTTTTTGCTACTCGGTACATACAGCACAGGTCAGCTTTTCCCTGGAAAACCCATCCAGATGGCCAACACTCCCCCAAGATACATAAGAATCTACATGAGCGCATCCGAAATGGGGCGTCGGAGATATGTGCACACAATGTAAGCACTTCCAAAGGTGCAGTCCGCAGAGCCCTCCAGTAAATGTCAAAATCTGGCACAAGGGGGGGACTATTGAGTCTCTAAACAGCTGTGTGAACTTGTTCTGGACCATTGGTTCCACAATCAACTGGAGTGAGGTGGAAGATGCTCTACATGCCGTAAGTTGTTTCTTGAGTACAGACTAATTTTATCTGGACACCAATAGTTTCTTCACTTTGTGTAGAAATCGTAGACTGTATATATCAATGGACATAGCTAACCTGCTAGACAAGTTACAAATAGGAAGTGATAATGGAGTTTCCTGTTCCATTAACTCTGGCTCCAATTCGCTCAAGAATACTGTTGCCCCTCTCTCTGTAACTGCTGCTGTCAGGCTCATCACTCTGTTTTTAAAATGTTCACATTGACCCTCTCTACATCATCGTGCTATTTTTATTTCGCTATTGTGTCTGTAACTCAAGATAGGAACATTAATAACAGACAAATCAGGTGCCTTCTTTCCTCGAGGTCGCTCCCGCTAACTTTAGCAACAGCGTTGTTCAGGGAAGAGGTGTTTCCTTCAACAGCCTCACTCCAGATTGGCTCTTTAGTTGCTATGATACTCGTGTTCGGAATTCCAAATATGGAACTTGGCTCCAAATTGGCCCATAACCACTAATTTATTTCACTGGAGGGAGATGCTTTGGGTGACGTCACAGTCCTTTAGTTCACTTCTTTATACAGTCTATGGTGGAAATGTAAAGATGTCAGTAGGCTGAATTAGTACTCATGGACAAAAACACACAAAATACATAATATATTGAGAGTAAATCAGTTCACATTTAACAACATACCAATAAAGCAACTACATTAGTTTTAACACATTTGTATTGCAGCAGGTTACTTTTTTAACCATTGTATATGCTCATCCTATATCGTTTTTTACCATTCCTAAATAGGTATATTTAAGTCACGGTAATTTTGACCGTATATGTGTTAAAATAGGAAGTAAAATAACGTCAGGCACAAAGGGTACATCTGTTTGTAAAGTGGCTGTAATAATAAATCGATGAAATGCATGACTGTGGTTTCTGGAAAGATAAATGTCATTTGAGAGAAAAGCTGACCTTGTCCTGATTGCAGAACATTGTATCACAACCTATCTTGAGTGGAGATATTAGCTCATAATACGACAAATCATAGTTCGACCCGCCCAGTGTCCATAATGGAACTCAAAAACAGGATTTATTAGCTATTAAATACATTCGTTTAGGCCTCTATTGCCTATACATAATGACATGTCCAATTTTAGCTGCGGAGCAAAGCTTTTAACAGCAGCTAATGACAGTGGCTTAAATGCTAAAATCTTTTGTGAACCTCTCAGTAAGTGGATGTCAGACATCGTAATTGCAACCAGGCTTTCTTTATGCATCTCGGCTTAGAATCTAAATCGAGTAGGTTTAACTTGAATCTAATAAAGTGACCCCAATAAAACTTAATGAAAAAGAAAGCAATGGATTTAGTGAGGTGTGAACAGCTTAAATCAAATATCATTATGTTTTGTTTGTTAAAGACATTTCAGGAATACTCAAAAGAAAATTAGAGACATTATCTTTTGTTGCCAGATTGGACATGCTGCTTAGTATAAGATAAGAAACAAAATAGGGGTGGGCGATATGCCAGAAAATTTAAAGTCATGATTGTGACTATCAGAATTCATGTGCACTTTAAATTTTATAGGAAGCAAATCTACTATGCCCCAGTGCATAGTAGATTTGCTTCAATATTGAGTCAGTTCTTGTTTGCTAATCATTCACCCCAAACCCCACACCAGACCTAGACTTACTTTGCAGATAGAGGCAGGAGATATTAAGATCTAATTTGTCTCACCAGACGCAGGTATCAAATATGCAGCTCTGCAAATACATGTAATCCAAGCACTCGAATGGTCCTCACTCTAGCCCAAATGCACCATCTCAGATCAAAAGCTATTTTACATTGACTTAACTAGTGGCAGTCTGAAACATAAAATATCACCATGGATCACAATTAGATTTTTATTGTCAAATTACCCATCCCTTCAAAAAAACCCTCTGAAACATGTCCTTATACACTTCTTTAAATCTGCTTGATGGATTTTCCATACTGTTAGAACTATAGTACTTTTCACAACTGACTAAAGCATGATAATCATCAGTGAAGTAGGGTATTTCACCTGTGCAATTTCGTCTTCACACTGATAAGAGTAGTTATGCCTTTGCCTCCCATTCTCATAATAGAGATCTTATCAAACATTATTAAAGCTAATTACCATTGCCAGATTTCCTTGAGGCTCACTTTTAGGATGATGTACGCAAGTCAGCTTCTAACACAAAGTGCACTGAGAATCCAACCAAAGATACATTGCACAGCTGACCGGGGCTTGTACTTTGGAAATAAATTGTGTTTGCACAGACAGAGAGGACATTTACCTCGCTTTTAACAGATAATCCAGAGGTGAAGCAATTACAGGCAGCGTTATTGATCAGGGGTCGAAATCATTCGTCAAGTCTGCTCGGCCTGAAAAGATCGCAAACTCCTTTAAAGGTTATCTCAACACTTTGGCAGGTACAAGAACCTCTCTGGCTTCCACTTAATCCAATCCATCAGTCATATCTCAACCCCAAACTTCAAAACGTCTTCCGTTCGTGACGCCATTGGATTTCTGGAGAGTGACATGAAAAAGCAGGATGAATCGGGGAGCTATAGCCAAATCAATCTCGTCATGGTGCGGGTTCATTACTGCGAGGGGGGCTCACCGATCAGACTTCTAATATGACTCTGATCCTCTTCTCTTCACCCACCTAATTGAATTCTCCAGGAAGAACTACCCCCTCAGCCCCAGATTTATCATATCCTGAAATTGGAGGAGACTGGGCGGCATGAAGGACACGCAGCGAACATTTAATCCACTCCTCGTATAAGCCAAAGTCGTGAGTTATCCCTATAGTCGCTGTTGGAACAGGTCCACAGCCTGTCATGTACTGTAGGAGTATAGCTCTCACACCAGATGCCATCATAATCACCAAACACACGGCAATGACGTTAGCTTAATGCACAATATGTTACTCCGCTTAGTCGACCCCTTACACTGATGTGAATGTTTTGAGGTTACCGAATTATGCAGTAAGGAATTCTTAGTGTGAAAGGACAAGTTATAATAATTCAAAATGAAGCTAATTGTGTGGTAAGAAAAGTTTGTTTTTAAGGTCTTCGGGATAAGGCCGTTACAATACTACAATTTCAAACTTAATTTCAATACTAAGGAATTAATTCAAAACTCATTACCCTCTCCGATACCACAATGATAATAATAATAATAAAAAGAAACAAAAAAACAACAACTATATTTAAAACTATATTTAGACAATAGAATGCCATTTTCAACATTAAATTGTAGTATGTTCTTTTAAATTACTGTAATCCCTCAGTTGTCCATGCAGGTTTGATAGTGATCTATGGGCGTACACTAGTTTGTGCTCTTATAATTGTTCTGATACAGCAAGCCATTCAAAAACTATCAGGCAAGATTTAGGCCTGTCCTGTGAATAACTTGTGTGCTCAAGTGAATATATAGTTTTGATACTAGTTTCAGCCCACGAGTGTCTGATTTTCTATACTTTTGACAACCCTATTTCATGAACATGCCTGGAACACATAACTGTTTCATTGTTAATGTTGAACTTGTAAAAAAATGCATCAGTTACATTAAAGACAACACAGACAACACATTAGCAAGGCGTCAAGTAAACACGTTGAGTAACACCTGTTCTCTGATATGTGAGTGATGATGTTGTGGGCACAAATGGTGATATATACTCTCTTGTTCACTCTAAATACAGTGAGACCATGATGATTCATAGTGCAATTATTTCATATTCTTTACATTAAACCATTGCTGAAAGGCTTTCCAGAAGTTGTGAAAGAGCATATTTGGGAAATGCTGAGATAATGAATATACAGCTATAAAGTCCAAGCTGCAATGTCATGATTGTGAACATCGTAAAAAAGATATTGTGTTTGGCAATCAGGGCAGCAATGTTTATCTCAATCGAATCAAAATGGTTACAATGGTTGTAATTAGCAAAACGCAAAGACTGCAAATATTCGCTTAACATCATGTTTTTCCGGAAGCAACAGAGTATCTTGTTCCTATAGTTTAGAGATATTCTTGCAAGTTCATATTTCAGTTTTCTCTCACATATTATGGTCATATATGGTCCTTCACATGTTTAAAATGTGAACTTTGAACAGAATCCTACAAAAAATCATCTATTGTAAATATCATCACAATGGTTGTCAGAAAAAAATGCTAGCGGGAACCAGTAGCTCAGTGAGTGTTTGTCCACTGATCCAAAGGTTGACAGTTCGAATCGTTCTCTCACCGTGAACATCATTGATAAAGCCGTCAGATCCTCTGACCCACAGTGCAATTCCAGCACAGATGAATTCTGTCATTGTGTCTTTGGGCAAGACACTTAACCCAGCTCACCCCCAGTGTTTACATACAGAGGTGTGTGTAGTTGGTTCCTTGATGTAAAGCACTTTCAGTGCCTTGAAGGTGGAAAAGCGCTGTAAGTAAATGTGACCATTTATCAATTAGATATTTCTCCAAAGTTGCTATTGGCTATAAAATGATTATAAAATATATTGGCAAAATAAGTTTATGTGTTAATTCTGTTCACACTATGAGTATTATCAAATAGCGATTCAGCTATTTGGCATGCTTTCTTTTCCTTTTATAGTCTGTGTAAATCGCCTACACTTTGCAGACTATTAAGTAACTACATCCATATGGCCTTTTGATTGCGTCTGGTCTGTGGTAAAGATGGATAGCTGGAAGCAGATCATCTTCATTCATAATTGTGCCTGTTATTGGCTGATGTTTGAGTACACTGCCTATGCAAGCTGAAGGTTGCTCCCATCTGAATGCAGTATAGCACCTTTGGCACAAATCCAGCACTATACGATCACTTATTTGATTAAACATTATGGTGTTCAGCAGGCTTGCCGAGCTCCGAGAAGTACTGAGGGGCTGACCAAGCAAAAAGCCTTTTCTAGAATGTAACCCAGGTGGTAAGCGGTAATGCAGACAACACTAAGTTCAGACTATCCATTATCTTTATGATCTTGGCTGTGATGTAAAATTCACTCATGTTTTCTGGATGTGTGAAACCAAATCTTATCTGTGACTAAACCCCAGTGTTGTACAGTTTTTATTCAATTATGAATGAGCTTCCCCCCTTCACCGCAGTGCAACGTGAAACAAAAGATAAGATGTGTTTCATTTAAAATTCTCCTTGTTCTTATCCATCGAGCTCTCAGACATTCTTCACATAGTTTTGTCTCTGATTTCAAGATTGAAACTGATACTGTGATACCTCACGTTTATCTCTGGAAACACACTTGCTTTATTTGATTGACAGCATATTGATTTACTAACAAACAATTGCCTATGATCCCTTATGAGTTTACCAGCAAATACTGTATGTTGTATATTTTGTATTGACTACCTGAGCTGCTTGGCAGGAGCACCAATCCATGAGCAGTAATTTTAGTGCATTCTACTTTACTCTGGGGGAATTTTATTTACAGCTTGTTCACTGCCATGTTTTCTAATACTCCAGACAGTTTTGCTAGTGTTTAGCAGCTAACAAATTATTTGTAGCCACGTTTATGTACTGAATTGCACATTAAGTTAGCTTTTAGCAAAGAGAGTTAAACATCTTGCCCGACAATTGGTTACAACAATAAATGTCAGTGTAAATAATACCCATGTAATATCATAGTTCATTTCAATTAGCCACAGTTTGGCTATTTAGTGTAAGTGCATTAAAAAGTTATTACAGTAAAGCTGATTCTGCGGCTCCATTCTTTGCACTAAGCCAGTTAACTCTGAATCCTATTTGTCAATGAAACAGTGGACAGATATAGCTGGTTAGGGTGCAGATGGAGGTGGGTGGGTGGAGAATTTAGGGATGGTCCGATATGGATTTTTTGAGCTGACTGTATTTAACTGGGATATAAAAGCATTTGTTGCACGATTGTGTAAACACAAACGCCATATTTTTAGCCAAATTGCTCTTCTATTTCCATTTTTACTCATTAGTCTGTTCAAAAAGACAAAGCTAAACACTGAGACCACACTGGGAATTGCACACAGACTCAGGCAGATTAGAAAAATAATCAGTGCCAAATGTAGATTAGATCGATGCAGATATTTGAGAAAACCCTCCGATATGACCAATACCATCATTAGAACCGATATATCCCCCATCCCTCTTTGTCTGATCAGTGTGTAGAGGATCATAGCCTGATGGTCATTGGCAAACAGCACACTAATTATAGCCGTTCTGGTTTTTGGACAGAGTGCAGTGTAGATACCTTCCAGAGCACGGGTTAGTGTGCTTGTGGTGTGGTGCAATGCCAAGTCTCAGCGGCACATGGGCTGGGCCTGTGGAGAGGCGATGCACTCACCGGGTCAGGCAGGTCCAGCGCTCTGAGGGGGTTAACCGCGGGACAGCAGCCATGGGACAGTATTCTGGGTGTGACCACTTCTTTGTTTTGGTACACAGAAATCCCATCTTTTCTCTTGTAATGTCAGGATGCTGCTATGATTGTTGCACTCACACTTTTGTCCAAATCTACACTGTCTATTTTTATACCATATTCTCCACCTGTTTCTGTGACCTCCAGTGCACTTTCACATAGTTATTATAAAGAACATTAGCAGTAAAATGGAAGTGTAGCCAATAAATCAGCGGCATATTAGAGCCTACTAAATTGGAGCTAACCACTCATCTAAATAGGCTCCATGCACATGCTGGCTAGCTCACTGTGTCTCAAAGCTATTGCTAACTTTTAGTGAAACGCAAAAAGTGCACAGTGCAAGAGCATGGGTGACTTAGGCTTGTGGGTTGAGCTTTGGATTGGACTGCACTGCTAAAAATAAGCAGGAGCACCATTTTTAAGTACTATTTTCAATGCAACTTGGTAAAAAGAACAAAACAAAAAAACAAAAAAAAACCAACCTGGGTACATTGTGCACAGAGCTAATTGCGTCATGTGAAACAACAATGTATTTTCCGTTAAATGTTAAAGATCATAAGTTTTAACCAAGGAAACTAACTGAAGTGAAGTAAAGATGAAATAGACTTGCACATTGTTTTCTGTATAGTCCAAATGTTATGTTGTGATTACTTCTTTGCCTTGTCTTTGTGTATATAGCGCTCCCCAGCACACTCACTCTGGCTGCTTTTCTCTGATTGGTCCATAATCCCATAAGTCTTGCTGCCCCTCTAAGGAGAGCGGTCCCTGGGAAGCCACAGATGACTGAAGCATCAATTGAAATTTCATTTTCAGACATTTCTTTCATTTAGTTTTTGGTATTGAACGGTCTTTGTTCAACTTCCCTGGCTCTCTCTGTGTTCGTCTGTCCCCATGGATTTTCTGTAGCTAATGCCGGAAAAATTGAGCTTCATGCAATGTCTGCAAACCACATTTTAGGAGAATCATTTTATGTAATATAGCTGTGATTTGGTGAATTGTGCACTTGTCACTTTTATATCAATATTATACTCTTCAATTCAACGCTTAAGTATATGTAATTGATATAAAGTCAGGGTTTTAGTGGTTTAATTTTCCCCCTTGCAGAGAAAATACAGAAAATACAGATGTAAGATCTTTGTTTTGTTGTTATAAACACCAACTGCATACATTGTTTTCCATTTACTTTACTGTTCTAATCACAGTATTGTTTTATGTTCACCAAAATAAAAGGAAACCAGAGAGATACTCAAGTTGTTACTGTGGTACATTTTCTGCCATAGATTATCAGCAAGGAACACAAACTGCAAGTATAACTTTAGTGTGTGAAGCAAGCTCTATTTTTGCACATATTTGTGTAATTGTATTTTCATGAGGCAGCAGTTCATCAGTGGGAGAGAATCTAAGCAGATTAAAACTGAATTCCTATATCCTATTTATTTGAATGGCAATGATTGGTTTGGATGACTCACATGTGCCTAGTGGTGCAGTAAACCTTGAGGCAAATAGCATCCTCTCTGTGAGCTCTGGCTGGGACTGACTTGAACTAACCCTGAGTACACACACAATTTTAGGCTCTTTGCAATAAGCAGGCTATTACTTTTGGTTCTCACTCCAGGTTTGAACTGCTGACCAAAAATGCCAGATATAAGTGATGAATAGCCAAAACCTTTTGATGAAAAGGAGGGTGGTTTATGTATTTAGGAAACAGAAAAAGCCCCCTCCATTTTGTAGGTAAGGGCGAGTTATCAGTTTCTGTCTCGGCATCTCTGCTCTTGGAGGATATTTTCTTGTTATCAGTATCGGTTCAGCCTTGAAAATGTTGCATGTATTTTTATGTGTCCATGTGTACTCACTGCATGTGTGTCTTTTTAAAGAGAATAATGGGCAAAAATGTAAACGGGAGAGCAATAACGCGAAAATGTGCCTCTATGCTTATACAACTATGCAACAAATTATTTTAATTTGTGAACTTTAGATTAGATTTATTGTCTCTCTTTTATGGAAAAATTCCTATTAGACAATAATGGGCACAAAAACACAACAAAGGACAACAAACAATAGTCTGTGCTGTCACTCCACATCTACAACACCAAATGCATACAACATCAATCCAGTAGAGGCAGTTACTGTTAAAAAGACCAGACAAGATTCTTTAACCTAAACTTAACCTAAATGTGTGGACCTTACTGTTTTTTTAAATCTCAATATCAGTATCAGCCACAGCATCAAAAGAAATATCGGATATTGGTATCGGCTCAAAACACATAGAACCGTCCTTACTGTGCTGTACTTTAAAATGATGTAACAATAATATGCATTAGTCATACACAAAGATCCAAGTGTCTTAATTTCATGCATTATAAATGAACATCCCACTCTATGTCGTGCTATACTTCTGTAGGAAATTGCCAGATGCGTGGCTGCCAATCTGCATCAAGCGAATACAAATGCACAAACCACTGAGTCAGCTGGCAGGATTTGACACATTGGTCACGGGTTCAATAACAAAAGCATTGTCAGATGGAATTTTGGTGAAATTTTTATTGCGCTAGTCACTTTGGCCACAGTCAGCCCAATTTCCATGTAATAAGGTCCCTGTGATGTTGCAAATAGCTCCAAACAACCATCACTACCTTCTGCTTTGCTTTCTTACGCTTTGTCCCTCCCTAACCTCATCCCCACAGGTCTACTTACTCCATGCACTTATACCCAGAGCATTACACAACATAAAGAAAAAAGGGTTGATGTGATTGATGCTCAGGCGTGTGCTTTTAATCTAGAGGAGTGCTACTTCACCGTTGCTCTCTCCCTTCAAGTGTTTGGGGCCCGGCTCCATGAAAACGGCAGAAAGAGCGTACGTAGATCAATATCCTTGGAACACACCAGAGACATTGCGTTTTATTAAACATTTTCCCATTAAGGCAGGAGTGCGAGCATTGTAGATCATTGCAACAAAGCCATAAATCACCCAGACTGGAGACAATGGGTGGAATCATAAGACATCGCCAAGAAACACGGGATTCTCAATGTTTCTTGCAAAGAGTGGCGTGTCTTTGGTTAGCAAACGTTTCCAGTGTCCTACATTCATTACAACACATATGTCGACATGTGAGTGATGGCATTGACCACAGTTCGCTGGCTTGTCTCCTTGTTTCATTGTCGGGGGGGTAATCATAGCTTGTTAGTTGCTTGCGTTTCGTGAGAGAAGGAGGAGGTTATAAAACGGGTGAAAGAGAACAGAACTTGCTTGGCATTAACAAAGGGTCATGTCTCCTAACTTTTCAGACATTTAATTTCTTCTGGACTCAAAGTGGTTGTGAAAGGAAAACAAACTAGCTTCCCATTTCTTGGCTATGACTCTAAATGCATGCCAATGTTGTAGCGGTTGGAAGTTGGGTTACAATTGTTTCTGTCTTTGCTGTGTACTTTCGAAAGCTACTATTAGGTCATGCTGGAAGTTCATAGATTTATCTTTTGTAAGTGGCTCACCTTAGAGGTCTAAAGAAATCAATACCTTAGAATAACTTGTAGACCATCAATCACATCATGACAACTTTATTTTTTTAGCTTGTTGGAGTGAGCAGAAAATGTGCCTACGTTCCTGAGGTGCACACTGCTGTGAATTATAATGCCCTCTGGTTCAAAGGTGACCCACGGTACCTTTACCAGTGCAATGAATATAACATGTTTTGTAAAATGCTCTTTGTTCTGTACTTGATTTTATGAAGCCCTAGATCAAAGTTTGATATGCATAAGTCTTGGTGTTCAAACAAGACTCGATCAAACCAGAAAACCAGAAAATTGCACAGCTCACCTTACATGACTGTCTGGTACATGGTGAGTAGATGGATGCAAATGTCCTTCTTGTCTAGAAACGTTTGTTCTCTTCTCAACAAACACTGTCCTCCTGTTACATAACTTCGTACTTTGCAGCTATAACTCTCTAGGAAGCATCTTTGTGTCACACCGTACGAGGGAAATGAGTCAGAGGACAGGAGTTTGCTGTGCTAACAGGCGGCCGCATGAAGAGAGGGCCCATTGGCATTCGCAGACTATGAGCCTACACAGGTCTGCAGAAGCGGCTAAGGTTCTGGGGTTGAGAGATTGAATGTTCAGCCTTTTTTTTTTTAGGTGAAATGTACAAATGCCTGTTAGTAAGACATATTAGTGAGTATTTACACATACTACTTTTAAGCAGTGAGAAACAAAGAGTACACCCACGATGGTTGGCTATTTTGAACCCTTGTATTATTAATTATGCAGCGAGTCAAAAGAAAGTGGGAATTTGTGCTAAATTTGTGGACTCCAAACATTGCTGTATCTGTCAAACATGTTTGGTATTTTAATCAAATTGGTTCAAAGACAAATATTGCTTCTTCCCTGCGTAGTTGTTAGTCTTTCTTATTGCAGACAGACATCATTTTTATACATTTTTTTGTCCAGCATTTGATCTGATAACTCCACTTTGAACCGTAACGCACCACACACACAAATATATAACAACGATATGTAATACACCATTGTGCCAATACAAAACGCCATTTGCTCCTATAATAACTGCCGCGACCAATATTGAACTCACTAAACGCCTGAGGGTTGCAATGTCAAAACATGTGACCAAACGTCTCCAAATCCCTCTGGACTCTCATTCTCACTGGCCTTTTAGATCTTTTTTCTGAACCTCGACCTTGCCTGAACCGTGCATCGATTCGTGCCAGTTAATCTCCCTTTAACTTCAATATTAATAACCCCGCAACACATCGATAATGGCCTCCCGTATACGCTCTTTTCTAATATAACCTGGCTTTCTGCAGTGTTTTGGCTGTGACTTCTTGTGGGGACATGAAAATGAGGTTTGGTCCCTGTTGCTCCACTCTTGTCGCCCTGGGCCGCCTCGCCTCGACAGATGGCTCTAGCAGGCGCAGAATCTGTTACTGTTTGCTTCCAGGATTGTTCTCCGTGCGGCACCGAAACCAGCCTGCGATACCCACTTCACATTGTACTTTCGTTGGAGGCCATTTTCCCGAAAGCAGATGGAAGGTGGCTTTTTATGCTAGCTGGTGAACGAGCTGCCGGTTTTATCCTTATCGCTTGCTCATAATTCCCGGAGATAGGGAACAGGTTTGCCTCTGATAGTGTTAAAAGAATGAATCGCTCAACAAAAGATTTTCAAGATAGATGTGTTAATCGCGTCGGAATGGTGAAATCCCCAGTTTTTGTCTTGCTTAAATCTTTGCGGTGAGACAGCAGTAGTGGCTTTGGGTTATTACGCTGTCTTACCCATCAAAAAAAAAAAAAAAAGAGAGGCATGTATGCAAAGGGAAATGTAAAACGTGAGTGCCTTTATTATTCCAGAAATTAGGTTGACTTCGGTTGGATTTGATTGATATGGCTTTGGACAATGTGAGAACAACAGTGTCAAGATTGAATAGCCTTGTGTTATTGTTTGGCTTTGTTATTATTCAACTTATTCAGCAGCAGCAGCCTGGTTCAAATGCGTATCCCGAGTGGTGTGGACAATCGGAGGTTGTGAGACGGCAGTGAGGTCCACGGGATAGTCTTCCTCTGCTCCCTCTCCCCCCCAGGTTCTATTCGTCGGCAGTGGCTTGATGGAAACGAGAACGGTGATAAATCATGTCACAGAGCTTGCAACACTACAGCGCAAGAGTTGCCTTCACGTTGCATCACAATATTCTATAGAAGGCGTATTGGCAAATTGAGCTGGAGGTCAGGTCACGATTTTATGGTGGGATTGTCTATTTAATGCTGAAATTGCAAATTTGTTAAATTGGCATAGAACTCAACATCTTCTCTGTCAGCGCAGATGAACAAAAGTTTTTACAGCTTCAGAAAGTGGTGTCATTTTCAAGACATGATTGTTTTCAGTTGAGAAACGCATTAACGCCATAAGATTGATACGGCAAATTTGCAGACCAAATCTCAAACAACTAATGATATTCTGTATTTGTTATTCTTTGATGATAAGGTTCCCGTTATCGTACGTTTAGATATTTCTTCCAATTTCTTCTTTATTGGCCCCTGCACTCCATCTAAAAATATGACTTCATCAAATTGCAGAACGTGAATGCAATATATTAAGGCATTTGCAGTATAGAATTTGGGTTTTGTGCAGGCTTATGGCCTATATTTTTTCTGTTTTTACAATGACATACTTGACTGATTTGACATAGTGATAGTAACGAACCAAACCAGAGAGTGAAGGAAAATACCAGGCTTGATGAACGCATTTGAAAGAGACGTGAGATTGCTGATCACAGGAACGGTCCCTATCAGTCCTTTCATTCTGTCTATAAACTACATATATAACGTACTCTATATAATCGGATTTCTTTATAGCTCAAAAATGTTCATGTTGAGTTTGTTGGAGAATAACAACATTCATCATTTTGAAGTATTTTTCCTGAACAAAATGTGCACAGAAACAGCCTAAAAACATCATGACAGAACTGCATTTTTTAAACAGTAAAAGAAAAAAAAAAGAGTCACTATACAGTTGTGACAATTTATTGCAAACAAAAAAAAACTAAATTAGAGAATTAAAGAATGATGATATGTGATGACAAAGCAATGTTTGCCAAGAACATGCCATCACTGCAGACACATGTCATTAGCAAATCCTTACCATTCCAGACCTTTACACTGGATAGAAGAGCGTGGTTGGGAGTGAGGATGTGCGAACTGTCTGTGTGTTGTCGTGGCAACCCTTTGAAGAAGCAAAGCCTTTCGTTTTAGAGGGATTCCTATGTGTCTGTGGTTGGTCACATTAATGACTCAGCTCCTGCCCACAGAATCACACGCTCACAGTCCCTGCACTGATCAAAACAGCTGCGCCCAAGCTGCTCGTCAGTCCAAATCGTTTGTGCACACCCTGTATGTACATTTAATATCAGGACTGGGTTACTTTTGTGTTTTATGTGTCTCGCTTTTCAGAATTAATACCCACAAGTTCAGCTGACTCCTGTGTGATCGTTCACTTTTGGTTTAAAAACAAAAATAACACCAAGCAAGACTTACATCAGAATGAGCTAAACTATTAAAAGTACCTGAACAATTAATCATAATCAAATTGAAATCACAATTTGAATTGCTGCAATCATCAAATCACCAAGGCTGCGATAAATGAGAAAAGAGAATGTTCTCAGCAAAGAACAAATTGAACAAAAAAAAACTTGTTGGAGGCTTGTATAAGATTGTAGCGACGAACCCAGTAAATTTTTTTGTTCTTTTCTCTCCTCACACATGCGGCAGCCAAATGTGTGAGGGTGTTGGTGAAAACAGTCACGACTCGTCTCGTTCACTCACCTGCCGCACTGCCTTTACAGCGCTATTTGCAGTTTTCCCCCTCTCTCTCTCTGTCTATGTCTCATTCTTCTCTCCTGTCTGTCTGGGTTGCTGGTACAGACGTCTTTCTCACTGCCCATGCTTTGTGTGTCCATTCCCATCTTGTCCATGCTCCCCAATGAAACAGCACATCCCCTATTTCCATCTTTTCTCTCCTCTATACCTGTCCACGCTTTTCCTCACTCCGACTCCAGTCCACCAGTTCAAATCACATTACAATAAATCCCTTTTAAAGCTTGTTGGGTCTCCCGTGTTATGCACCTGAGTCCACATCCAAGCTCATTACAGCAAGGCGTGCAGTATTTATTTGCTTTGTCCGTCGCACTTGCCTTGGATAGATTAAGCCCGGAGAGCTGCCTCGTGGCAATTAAATCTATCAGGGGGCACCCGAGTGGGCTCTGTCAGAACCTTTCCAATAATTGCGACTTAAATGAATATGGATTCAAAACTTTGACTACACACACAGCCAGTTATTTTTGACCGGGAAAGCGGAGAAACATTGGGAAACCTGTCTTCAGGGTTGTTTTTCTGCTTTTCCTTTCATTTACGCATCTCTCCCTTTGTGTTCACAGACACATAGAGAACTGGACAGGATTGCAGATGCTACGAGATGTGGATATGGAGCTCTACACTGGACTGCAGAGATTGTAAGTTTGCACCATTTTGCATCATTTTTCACATTAGATAACCAGCACACAGACATGCCAAATTGTTATAGAAATGTATTTCTAAAGTAAGAAAAGGACTAAACCACAGCTAAACCCGGACACAAAGAGGCTTGGTGGCTGAGTCAATTCACGGCAAGAAGCTCCCAGGTTTGACCGCCGAATGGGTGGGTTTCCACTGGGCATTCTGGTTTCTCCCATCAACCTAACACTTACACAATAGACTTATCCAGCACTGAAGGATGCGTCAAATACAGAAGATGAATTTCCCCACAGGGAATGGGACTAAACACCTAAACTCCACCCCAAACCACATTTCAAATAGAGCTGCTAAACTGGGCAATACCTGGAGGACCTAACCTCCTCCTGTCCCATGGGCCCTTGGTGGAGGATTGTTTCAGCCTCATCTCTCCCCTGGGCCCCATGTTGGTGTCCTGGTGGCTGCGGGCAGCTCTCTGCTCCTGGTGGAGATGGCTCCTCTGATGGTGCTTTCTAAAATGGTTTATCTGTACTCAGCCTCAATTTTTACTGTACATAGCCTCATGTATTTTAGCATGTGTGTGCGCGCATGTGTGTGTACATGTGTGTGAAACTGTGCCTGTGATGGTATTTGTGTGTGGGTTGTTTGGTTGTGTGGGATTGGGCTGTTTTGGGGGTAGCGTGGTTGGGTGGATAGAAATATGGGATTGTTTTAATGGCTGTAAAGCACTTTTATGTTACATTTTTTTGTATGAACTACACACTTTATAAATAAAGTTTCATTGATTGATTAAAGAAGAGAGTGAGGGAGCATCAGAAACACCTGGCTGTAACCAGAGCAAGGCACTGCCACTAAATATCTGAAACAGGTAACAGCTTTATACATTTTTATACATCTTTAATGACAAAGCTGCAAATATACTTAGTCTGCATTAAAATAGTACAAAAACAAAAAAAACAAAAAAAAGAGAGAGAGTAGACAATGCTATTGAAAGACTGCATACGTAGTTTAGTGGCTAAAGAGATGATTTGGACTTTAGTTCCACTTTAACCTTAAATATGAAGTACAACAAACCAGGGACAAGCACTGAAAAAATATAAGCACCACTCTGCCCCTCAAATGTAATTGGTACATAAAATTGATCATACAAAACACCAGATGGTGTGCCACTTTGTCTTAATATTTCAAGAGTCATTTTGACCGCTTCTGACTACCTATGTTCCCAAGACACATATACAGTTCCAACAAAGGTTTTGGATTACATTGAACAAGACATTAATTTGCAAGCCGTCAAAGTATAAATATTACTTTATAACAACAGACATTCAACTGTCAGGGGTTGTTTTACTTCTAGTTCTTGATGCTATGAGCTCTGACCCTTACATATGTCATTGCTAAAGCTGTTTATTCTCCCTTCTACATAGTTATATACTTATGCCTAGACTTAACTGAATTTGAGGTTTTGGTTTAATGTTTGAAAACCCATTCCTACGACTCCCAGTTGACACTCTAGCCCATATGCTTCTTCGCACCATTATTGTTCAATTACACACGATTATGAGACAAATAACTGGGCTCTCAACTGTCAGGTTACCCACATGGGCCCAACTGAGCGTAACTGCGTGTAGCGTTGTATAAAACCTTTCAAAGCCTAAGAAAGATTAATTTGACTGACAGTCTACTCTACCGTGACCATGGTTAGCCAGAGCCATTTCAAAGTGATTTCCACTAATGCCTCATGAAGTTCAGCAGCACATTACTGGCAATTAGCATCAAGAGCTACATCGCCAACCTCAGCTGGTTTTGTCACATATAGCACAGATAGTAAGATCCTATTATCAGGGAGTACTTTTCTAATGTAAAGTAGCAGTTTTGCAGTCAGCGCAATATGGACTAAACAGAAAACAGACTCATGAACTGATCAAGGATTGAACTGAAACCAAATAACGGGATCACAAAATAATCTAGGACTAAGCCTGGTCTAATCTAGCACTAAATGTGGTGAAATAAACTGGCACTATACCCGATTTTCCCCAAAAAACTAGTTAATTTTAAACTTTTCCTCACTTTCCTAATGCACTCCTATCATATAATTATTTACCACCACAAGTTTATTATTATTTATTATTCCCAACTTTCAGAAACCAGAGCGGAGTTTTGCCGTCACGCTAATGCTTATGGCAACTCGCAGCGCACTTCCTGATTCTTGGATGATAAAACGCTTTATAAATTGATTAAAGCAGAACACAGCGGTCTCATTTTGACGCCAAGAGCTGTTTTTACATAAATCTGGTATAGTCACATTAAAATTAAACTTCAAATCAATTGTTAACCCAACTAAAACAAATCAGGTCATGAAATGCAAATAACATGCATAATACCATAATAATAGACTTCCACCACAGAAACCACTCTTGTTAATTACAAAACATAAAAAAACCACTCTTTTTTTTTTTTTTTATTTGTACATTTTCTGTTGACGTGGAGAAATGTTGACTTGCCTTCTGTTTACTGATAGACGTCCTGGTAATAGCATCAATCAGTGCAGTTTATACGTCCTGTCAGTGGTCATAAACTTAGGGTTAATGAGCCTAACAGGCTGAGTGCGCACAGGCTACAGCTGCACTGCACCAGGGTGTCAGACTGTAATGTCCCACATTTGTGCCACTGTCACACAATCCCTCCTAATGCTCCCTGGAGATGACAAGGTGTTGGTGGGCTTTTGCCTGGATAGCGGAAAGAGAGAGAGAAGGAGAGAAACGGAAAACATGGGAGAGAGAAGGCGAGAGAGAGGGAGTAAGGGGACAGAGAGAAAGTGACTGAGAGAGAGGAAGAAATGGGAAAGAGAGGGAGTAAGGAGAGAGAAAGAAAATGAGGGAGATAAGGGAGAGAGAGCGAGTAAGGGGAAGTGATGGAGAAAGAGGAAGAAAGAGATGGAGAGAGGGAGAAGGTGAGAGAGAGATGGAACGCATGGGAGAGAGAAGGAGAGGAGGGAGGGAGAGTGAGTAAGGGGAGAGAGAGAACGTGAGTGAGAGATGGAAAGTGGGGGAGAGAGAGGTAAAGTGTAGGAGAGAAAAGGAGAGAGGGGTGAGGGAGTAAGGCGAGAAAGAAAATTATGGAGAGAGAGGAAGTGAGAGATGAGAAGGTGAGGAAAGAGAGAGGGGAGAAAGGGAGTAAGGGGGGAGGAGAGAGGGCACAGATGATAAGTGAGGGAGAGAAAGAATAAGGGGAGAGAGGGGGAGAAATGGGAAAGAGGGGGAGTAAGGAGAGAGAAAGAAAATGAGGGAGATAAGGGAGAGAGAGAGTAAAGGGATAGAAGGATTGTGAGTGAGAACGAGGGAGAGAGGACAATGATCGGAAAGTGAGAGAGTGAGAAGGAGAGAGTGAGAGCGGACAGAGGATCACCACTGATCCTAATGCAGGGTGATGGTTACACCAGCTTTTAATTCTTGATAGTGACACGGCCATAGAACATCCTTGGCGGTTTGCTCAGTGGCTGATCAAATAAAGCCAAAAAGCAGTCGACTAAATTGAATTAAAGGTTGGCGCTGTAATGTGACGTATGGGCCTGTTTTGCTCTCCTCGGTGCAGCCCTGATCTAGTTTCCTGGGTTGCAGCGGGGCCACATCCTTTACATTCCCCGCCGCACCTCGAGCTTCCACACTATTTCCCTCTCTTCGCTCAAACGTATTCTCCTCTGCCCTCCAAAGTCAGAGCTGGCCCTCTCCCCTGATCCCCTTGATCCCTCATCAGGGAGGCCAACTGCAATATCTCCACTACTAAATTAGCATTTTTCTCATTACCACCACCTCTGGGCTGCCGCTCGCTCGTCTGGGGACCGTGCACTTTCCTTCTGCAGCCCGCATCACATTCCCTGGACTGCGCTTACCTTGTGAAGCTCATACTGTGGGGAGGGAACCATCGTTATTCTATTTTCTTATTTAACTTTGCTCACATCACCCTGTTTTACATTTCAGAAATATTCAAGTGTGTTTGAATAACTGAATAATAATGCACACATCTATTTAAATGAATACAGGGTCCAATATGTAATCTAATTGTACAAATCTGCTTGGAATAAGAAGCGTTTTACTATCGCAACGTTCAGATTTTTATCAGAAAATTATAAAAGAGGTCAACAAGAGTCAAGACCAGATATAAGCGTTTTCATATTTTTGTGTGAGTTTGTGACAATGATGCGAGTACGCCATTATTAGATCAGCTTGAGGAAGTGAGGTAACAGTGAGGTAAAAGACAACATTACAAACTGCCATGTAACATTGTATAGCATTTCAATTAAAGACGATGTATCTATTGTTCTTGAAATGTGAAAAATTGAATTAGTTCATTTAAAGGGTTTGCGGTGGTCCAAACGTATTCCTCACTTATCTTATGCATTCCAACCATAAGAGATATTCACCATGATAAGTTTACAAGCTCAACTCTCACCATCACGGTAAAAATAACAACTAGCTAACGCACACTGATTATCGGGCAATAAAACACTTTATAATTAGGTGCAGACAGCATGCAGCAGACATATTTTGACCTCAGCTTCTTATACAATATATCTGTCCTGGGGCAAGACCAATCGGGTACAGGGCCTTTAACTATCTGTGTAAGGTGTAGGCATTTGATTTGATGTAGAAATAAGACCATAGACCAGGGGTGTCCAAACTTTTCTCATTAAGGGCCACATATAAAAACACAGACAAAGTTGAGGGCCGATTGAGGGCCTTAGACTGGTCACCAATACAGCGAATACTTCAAATCTGTGTGTTTATTTCAAGTTAGACTGAACCACTAGACCTTTATTTATGTTTACATCCTCAATGGGGCACATAGAATATTTGATCTGGGCTTGTTAAAGTAGATTTTCAGAAATGTACAGTAAAAAGTAGTGTTTAAAGTAATTTGGGCCGATTCACCTGGAAGCTTGAGAGCCAAGAAAAATTGTTCGAGGGCCGCATTTGGCCCCCGGGCCACAGTTTGGACATGTCTGCCATAGACTATGTACAGAAAGAATAACCATATAGGTGATTCATTTTACATTTTCTTCTCTGGTTAAAATTAAACAAAGCTGCTTGATACAGTTTTTATTTATAAAAATGTTGATGCATTTGTAAAAGATAAGGAATTATTAAATGTAATCAAATCACTGAAAATTCTGAATTCCTATATGAGTCATTAGAATATATTTTTTTAAATTCCATCACCGTACTGAACACCTGAACTCCCCTTTCTCGTGACAAATGATCATTTTCTAGTCAAACACTGCGAATGGGTGTTTGTACTTCAGGAGGTAATTGGCACATAGCGCTATGTGTAATCAGCACACTGTTTTACGAGGCGCACACTGATGATGTCAATGGTTTCTTTGGAGAGCGGCATCTGTGATTACAAGATTGGAAGTCATTAGCATTATAGCCTGGAACACTGCTTTCCCAGACCAGGAAGATAGGGAATACCAGGGCTATCTTTTTTCACTGTGGCCCTTGGGAAAGCACAATAACTTTAATTTCACACTTATTTCACTCTATAGATGTTAACACAAAGCGGGCCGATGGTGTCTTTTCAGTAAAGTTCACAAATCTTACCAAATGGTGCTTCAAAGTGAATGTCTATTTTGGCTCCCGCTGCAGGCAGTACACACGGAGTTAAAAGGAGAGTCATTTGAATAGAGAATGATTCTGACTCCAACTGACAAAAAAGATAAAAAGAAGTTGCTCCATCTGCTCCTTGAAATGTAGCGGCATTGAAGCGTTACATTGTTCCCTTATTATGAGATCACAGAAAGATCAAATGAAAGGGCTAATGGAATTAAGCTGCTTTAAATTGAAAAGAGGGCAGTTTTTTGGATATAAACATGTCCTGAGTTGACCTTTTGTTCTTCTCGTATCTCTTTTTCAGAACTATCATGAACTGCAACTTGAAGGTGATTCAGCCCCGCGCCTTCGCTCAGAACCCACACCTGCGCTACATGTAAGTAAATAATCTTTGATGTCCGTCTTTTCCCGGGGCTTTCAAAAGATTTATTATGATCTGTGGTGGTTGACAGCTTGTGTATGGCTAGAGATGAGTTAGCGTTGAACACAAGATGATGCCGTTGATAGAGAGTGGCTTTTGGGGGGAAATTGTGGCGCTGCTATTACTGCCACACATCTTAAATGAGACGTCTATTATGGGACTTGGATAATTGGATTCCTATCTAGCCCGCTTCTCTGTGCGGGGGAAAAGCAACATGCCGAAGTCGCGCTTCTATTTAGTCGGCAGTCGCCAAATGAACAATTTGTCCGGGAGGCCGAACATCAGAGAGCGGCGCCAAGAGCAAAGTAATCTTTAACAAAGGCTGATGTGTCACCCTATGACAGCCTGTTATTCCCCAATTTTCCAGGAGTAAACACGGCAAGGAACTCAGTCACAGCCTTTTACCTGAGCGCACGGCCATTTGCAATTTCCACTTGTCGGCAGAAGCATTTTACCGTGCTTTTCTTCTTCAGAGTCTGACGCCAGATGTGAATGTGCTGCCTATGTGTTTTTCTAAAGAAGTGCTCCTCATAAGAAAAGCACTGGAAAAAAGAAACAGATTACTTTTTACTTCTTACCAAGTATTGAAAAAGTTCTTCTAAAGTTAACTTGCAACTAAATATGCCAACACAATTGTTATTATTACACCCAGACAGAAGAAACTGAATAATTGGTGAGTGTGGTTAGCCATTAACACACCTTCTTATTTTGATAATATTCTTTCACTGAATATTACTCCATGTATACTACTTATATGAAGTAACAGTGCTCCGCCATGCTTGTGTGCCTGTATCCCACTAAATAACATTGGTGATATTTGGAGCAATGCTTTGTTGTATGTAAAATACTCATTGTAGATAGGTGCATAGAGCAGCAACAAAGTAGTGACCCAAATAATTGCTCAAGTAAGAGAAGTATTTGGAGAAACTTCCACTTGAGTAACAGTTTGCATTTAAAGTGTATTTAATCTTTAATTTATGATTTGTGAGTTCATGTAAAGTTTATAGACAAATAAAACCTTATACAATGCACAGATTCTGGTATTTCCAAAGAATAGACAAAAAACAATTACATAAAACAAAGAAGGCAAGTTGTAAGCGACTTAGTTCAAATAATCTTATACTGTCAACGCAACCTGGAGCTTTTGTCACTATAAGTTTCTCACATTCAGAAGAGTAACCAAAACTTTCTTGACTTAAAATTTCTTAAGAAAATTTCCCAAGTAAGTGTAACTGATTAAATATAACTCAGTACCTCCTGTGCTTGTAGATAACGTGTTTTGTTACTGTGTTCGTCTGAAATTTGGTGGATTAAATCATTGCTTTGATTATGGGTAGTAAATTGAATTTTCGAGTGGGTGCCCTAAACTACATTTGACATCCATAAAATCGTTTAAATCAGGCATGGCCAAACTGTGGTCTACTTTAACAAGCCCATACCAACTATTTAATGTGTCCCATTGAGGTTGTAAGCATGATAAAGGTCTAGTGGTTCAGTCTAACTTGTAATAATCACGCAGATTTGAAGTATTCATTGTATTGGTGACCAGCCTGTGGCCCTCAATCGACCCTGAGCTTCGTCTGTGTTTTTATATGTGGCCCTTAATGAGAAAACTTTGGACACCCCTGGTTTAAATATTTGAATGGACACTGAGAACCCAAAAGAACCCATATTGATAATTTGGATTCTGTATTTGAACTGCAGTTTGCCCTTGCCTGGAGCAGTGTGAATGAATGTGACAATGATACAATGAGTAGAATTGACCCTGCCGATGTTTGCAATGGCTGCGGTCACTCTGCACACAAGTGTTTGTCTGTGAAGAAAGATGAGGACACATTCCCTCTGACCTTTTGTTTAATGCTGCACTGAGCTCAAGTCAACAGCACATCTTTTTGTATTTTTTAAAATCAATGGGTTCAGAAGCTGCATTCTGTGCCCTCTCTCTTTTCGCACAGCAGGAAATAATCAAAAAAGCGCTAATCTCTTTAAGCACTATTGATGTAGATCATGAATTCAAATGTAGCTCGTATAACATTACAGTCATTGCCGAGTACACATTCTGTTCGGAAAGACTGTTACGTGACACAGCAACATATTCTCCAATACCGCATGCAGGAGTTCTTTTAAATGCCAGCTACAAAGGATGGCATACCTCCGTCATGGTCGTTCTAATGCAGGTTGACTGTTGCTAGGTAAAAGCGCTGAAAATGAGAGTCAAATGAGATTTATTATAATGGCTCCATATAGACTAGGGAATAGCCTCACTTATGTTAGAGATAAAAGTCTGTTTAATGCTATCACTGCTGTGTCCTCAAGCTACTCAAGACACAGAATTGGGTTGAGGGAAAACTCTAGGCCTAAAAATACATCATAATCACATCTTTTCCCCAACTTTAGACCTCGGACAGGCAACAATAACTATGTCAGCTAATTAAGAGTGATGCACTTTTTGGAAAATATCTTCTAAGCCACCAACAGTGTGTTTTTTCTTTTTTTTTCTTTTTGAGCTTTAATGGATTTTAACCTTTTTGACCTCAGGGTATAACTTGTTCAGCACAGAATATCCTGGGGCCCATGTACAAATTAACATGGAACTCAACACTGAATCAACTTTTTTTTAAATACTTTTTTGTTTCTAGTCCTTTTTGGGAATGTTAGTGCAAACTTGGTACATTTGCAGCATTGTGGTCAAAATCTGAGTGTGTGATGCCTCCAATGGGCTCTGCAATTTCCAGTACTATGTGACATCACACAGGATTGTCATAATTAACTTTAGCTTCAAAGTCCGCCCCTGCAGCCAGGTGTTTCTGATTACAAATTTTGAAGTGTAGATATCTGATAGACCAATCTCTCTGCTCACTCTTTTCTTTAGGCCTCCATGTACTTCCCAGTTTAGCAGCTCTATCAATGTGGTTGTGGGCGGAGTTTAGGTGTTCCACTTTAAGTGGATTTTATTATCATATTTGAGTGGCTCTTAAGGTAGCGCTCACAGTCCTACCATGTTCTTCGGCGCCTATATACAGATATAGATTAAGAACAACTGTTCTATAGCACATATGATGTGATCATTGTGATGCAGTAGGCAGTGTTTCACAGATGATGCAATGATTGCATGATTTCCCTTCCTTTTCCCTCTGTTATTGATGTAGCACTAAATCTCTCAGACCACAGAAGCATGTAGTACATTGCACTTCAGACATGTTCCCAAACCCATGCATTTTTGTCCGGGGCAGACCCTGGAGGGTCGAAGCTCTCAGAGTGGGGCGGTGCAGAATGGAACACAGCTAAGGCGTGGTGAAATAAATGCAGAAAAGCTGACAATAAAACAGAAGTAGTTTTGTGTTTATGACAATTTTAACCACATCCCACAAACTTGGAATTATTAAACATCTTTATGTGAAATACTGATATTGGACTTATGATTAAAAGTTTAATTCAACCACGATTTTGACTTTATTTATGTATAATGTTGGGGATGATGCCAGTGGCTCATGGAGCAGAGCCCTGCCCCTGGGCCCAGAGCCTTGCTCGGGGCATGGAAATGCAACCTAGCTGGTGGGATATGCACCAAATAGACCCGCTCGAAGGCGCCCCCAAGCGAACTGTGTCAATGGAAAAAAGGCATATTTGGCTAATGTGTATATGATCTTAACAACATACTCTCAAGGAACAAAGCCTTCTCTCTCAAGAAACTCAAGTGGCAGGTACAATTCCCACATTAAAACCAGCAGATGCGTGACTCAAATGTGTAGTTTTGTTTTGGTTTTTTTTTAAAGTGGGGAGGTTATTTTTTTCGTCACCCAAAAATATATTCTTATTTTGCAATATTCTAATTTTGCAATGCAATATATTTGAAATAAGACTATATCATGAAATATTTACATTAAAATTATATTAATCTTTTAAATTGGAAAAGTGCAAAAGCTTGGAAAGTTCAGCCTTAAAGAAAATGGTCTCATTTTTAAACCAAATGAGCAGGAGTGCTTTTAACTCTACACACATTATGGATTCAGACGATTGGCCAAAGTTCACTTCAGAGTCATTTTAATATTGAAACTTTTCTCCAGCCCAGCAGTTTGCGTTCCTCCCAGTGGGGTATCCGCGCTCCATAGCCCTCTGCTGATGGAGTAAACATATTAACGTGTTTGTCTCAGTAGCTCTAGTGATTCAGCAGCAAATCCCAGCGCACCGATTGTTGTGTCTGGAAAAACTGATTAAACTGCAGGGATCCCCTCAGCACCATGGCCCACATTAAAGAAGCCATCACTTATGTTCCTTCAGTAGTGGCACCAGATGACCGCTCTCAGGGCAGTCAGCTGGCCATTAGTCCCAAGGCTTCTGCAGTTCAGACTTGGTGGAGTCGTGTCCTACATCCATGGTTGACTAAATTGGGAGTTGTCCGGCCAAAAAAAAAAAAATCTAAATCTGCTTTCTGTTATGTGAATAGCTAACAAAAATTCTGTGGAGTATGACATTAGTTTAAGCTCATGTATTACCTTCCACTCAATGCCAATGATCTCCAAAGCCAAGAATAAATGGGCACTGCATTAAAGAGAAAACTAAAGCCATGGGAATTAAAATGAGTTTGAATATTGGTTGGTTGCTTAGGATTGTTTTCCAGATGTAGATTATTCATGAAATATTTAGACTGTGGCCAAAGGTAGTCTTAAAAGTTTAAACGTTTCCAGCTGTAGCTTAAGGTTGGTGGCCTCCTACAGTTGATGCTCACATTGTGTCTTTGGGCAAAACACACCCACATTGCCTAATGGAATAAAGACATACAGACTGGTTTTAGTCTGTTGTCTTTGCAACATGTCCATCTGCTTCTGCATAAATTTACAATAAGGCACAGAATGTTCCTTATATAACTGGATAGTTTTATTATGGATACTTTTGGAAATGGGGACAGCTTGCAGCACTATTATGTGTAGATTTTGATTTGATTTTGTCTTATTCTTTTCACGAGGGTTAGCAATCAAAAGCCAGACTAGAGACTGTTGGGCTATTGTCAAAAGGTGAAGCTCTCACAAAAGGAGACATTTAAAGAACAATATACGTTTCAGCATTTAATAAACATATCTTATTTTTTTTTTACAAAAAGTTACAAGTTAATCAAACATTCTACAAATGAATATGTTTGGATTTTCTTTTCTTGTGATGTGCATCTCCCAATATCTCCTTTTAAAACTTCTAAAAGGCTAACTGAGCATCTGAATGGCCTTTTTCAGAAAGATGGTGCAGAAGCAGAGGCTATAATCCATACCCCTCTACTGAGATCACACACACCTGATGCAACCATGCGTCACACAGTCTGTTTATCTCCCTGTGCACCACCTGAGGGCGAGATATGGATTATACATAGATCAATAATACTTTTATTGCCGAACAATTGTCAGTGTGCCCCCAAGCAAAACACCACTCAACAATCATAATATGCTACATACATGTGACTAATTGCAACAGGAAGGGCCTCTGGCATGAATACCTTCAGAATCATCTTGAAACTGATCTGCTGCACTGAGCCCAATAAGAAGGACTTTAAGTTGTAAAGAGGAGTAATATATTAAATGTCTGGAAGTGTATTTCATTTACTGATTGGTCAAAAAGGCTGTTGGTGCAGTTTACCACTCTTAGCCTTATATGGAACCTGGGGTCTGTATACAACCATCAGGTGTGCCGTGTCTCTGCAGTATTTTCCTACGCCCCTGTACTCTACTCTATGTTGAGAAGGTATAATAATAATAATAATAATAATAATGCTTTACACTTGTAATGCACTTCACAGGCTTGTGAAAGCTTGTGAAAGCTTGTGAAAGCGCTACACTATAGTCATTAATCATTCCCTTCCACACTTGGTGATGATAAGTTAGTGAATACATGTACTTAGATTTTTCGAATCGTTCCTAAAAGCAAAGGAACACATTTGGGTATTTGATCACACACTTAAGGCTTCAAACAGCATTGTAAGAAAAAACAAAAAAAAACAATACTCTTGTGGTCAGTACATATGCAGTTTCCCCTTCTCTAATTTGTGATACATAAATGCTTTTCACATCCTATGTCAGGTTTTTACATTATATTATATAACTCACTTTTACAATAAAAAAATTTAAAATAAAAAAATCTTACAAAGGTAATTGATAAGAAATTTTAATCACATGTCTATTGTACTATGGAACGTGGTTTCTAAAGTTTTTTTATTTTATTTTTTTTAATCTCATTTAATACACCTCTATACAGGCACCATTAGTCGCACAAAGCACATCAAGACAGTACTCGATCACATCTGTTATCTTCCTTTAGTTCAGTAATGTCCCATATCTTTGTTCGATACAAGATATCTAAAACATAGCCCCATAGAAAGAAATCCAGAGGTGTGGTATCTGGTGGACATGGTTGCCATGGAATTGATCCATCCCTTCCAATCCAGTGGCCTGGAAATGTTTGATTGAGGAACTCATGAACATCCAGACCCCAATGTGGTGGGGCACCATCTTGCTGGAAAATGATGGCTGGTTGAAGATCCTGCAGTTGTGATGCCACATATCCAATCAAAAGGTCAAGGTAGACATTTCTTATAGGTTCATTCAAAAGGATGCCTCTTTAATCAACAGGATGCTTGAACTACTACTTTTATAACCACTGAGTCTACTAGAACAAATCTAATTAATATATCTTATCAGTGTTTTGTAGTTAAATTTTAAAATTGCAAATGGACTGTATGGACACCCTGCACATTTGAATGCAGATATTCATTATTCTATACAAAACATCTTCAAAGTATTCTCAAAACAGACTGACCTGAGGAAGTGATTACTATATTCTACTGAGCATGAACCAGAGTGCTCTTGGTTTGACATGACTGCCCCTTTTCTACTGTAAAGAGAAGACGTACCGTACCTTTCTATGTAAACCTTTAACCTGAGCCCAGTCATCTCCCTGGCTATTAAAATCTTCTGTGCCTGGGGCGGATTGACTTACTCTTGTGATTAACACTTTTAGACAATTGCTAACCGCTGCCAAGGTGCAGAACTGTCAAACTCAATTTAATCCCTCCTTCCTTTCTTTACCTTTTTTCTTTTGATCCATGCATATATCTGACCTAGTGTTCCCATTGCACACAAAGCATCTGCTCAAAATGGAAGTTCGTCAGCAGCCCAGCCACGCTACAAGGTCCCCGGGCTTTCAAGTCATTTGGCGCCGGCCATGTTCCGGTTTCCCATTTGAATCTGGCGTGGAGCGTTTGTCCTCGCCTGTGTCATACTAAAGGTCATTGTCTGGATGGTGAGGCCAGTCTCCTCTTTATTCGAAGAGAAAGAGAGAGGAGCCCAATAAATCTGGAGGGAGCGTTGTCACCAGGGAGTCGCAAAGGTCATTCCCCCCGGACAGGAGGAAGTGCGCAGACTGGCTCTCATTAAGGCTTCTAAGCTGTGTTTTCTACCGCCGCATTTTGCCTAAATGTCACTTACTTTCATACTCGGGTCAGGTGGTCCGGCGAGCATGACACTGGAGGTAATTAGAAGAGTCTAGATGTTCTGTAGTTTACTGTAGAGGGCGGCGCTCCTCCTGCTTGTTTTAAGATGAGATAAACTTTTATTCGTCCCACTATGGGGAAATTACAGTTTTGCAACGGGAAGTTCAAGAACAGCAGGAAAATAAGGACATGCAGTCAAACTCAAGATAAATATTTATAAAGGCTCAACAGTCGACATAAAATCTAACACAACACTGCCAGTGTATGCCTCTGCTGTTTTTTCATTTAGTTGAGTGAAATGTAATTGCAATATAGTCACAAAATAAAAAGATATTACTATTAGTTATTGCCAAATATAATAAGATTGAGATGTACACTGTGTAACTTTTCTCTCCACTCCTCCATAGAGATGTTATTGATTGACCTGGAATGTTCCAAAGTATTGCTTTTAACTTACCTGTCTTGCATTTATTTAATTACAGATGTTGGAAATAATGCATCCTCACTGTGAGTGGGCTCTCTTTCCGCTGATCTGACCTGTAACGTGTTGTCTGCTTGTCTCCATGGATGTGTTTAATTTAATATTTGCAACATTCCTGTCAAAAAATTTACAATTGAATATTGTGTCTATGATCTTTTCTTGACTCTTTACTACCACTACCGCTACGTACTACCACTACCGCTACTGCTACTACTACTGCTACTACTACTTCTACTGCTGATACTACTACTAAAAAAAATAAATAATAATAATAATAATAATAATAATAATAATAATAATAATAATAATAATAATACATTGTATTTCTAATGCACTCTTCATTAAACAAAATCCCAGAGTGCTACAATAAAAAAAACATTAAAATACTACTTGTACTAAAAAACTACTGCTACTACTGCTACTACTACTACTACAACTACTACTACTAATAATAATAATAACACATCACTTTTATATAGCGCTTTTCATGTTAACTCAAAGCTGCTTCACAATAGTGTTACACAAAACAAAGACAGAACAGACAAAACAAGTAGTGATTTGTGGGGGTTGTAGGCTCGGAGGAAAATATGAGTTTTGAGCAGTTTTTTGAAGGTGTTTAATGAGTCTGAATTTTTGAGTTTTTGAGGGCAGAGAGTTTCAGAGGGCTGGGGCAGCGATGGCGAAAGCGCTGTCTTTAGGTACTTTATTCTACACCACCGCACGGCTCCAATACGCAGTACGTATACCTGCTAACATGAGACAGTATGACGTGACACCTGCAGTCTCTATAGTGTAGATCCTGCCTCTTGTTCGCACGTCCGTATATAAAAATAGTGCAGTGATCTTCTAGGTGTAAATGAATGCTAAACCCTGATATAGTGCACTGTGACGAGCATCTTCCATCGTCACTTTAAGCTGTTAGGTACTTCTTTTAGCCGCTGAAAGCTCTAAGTGCTACAGAGCCTAAGGTTGAGTTTGCGCGGCGCACTGGAGGGGTGAGACGCTTGAAGGGAGTGAACTTGTGACCCCTGCTGATTGATGGCGTAGTCATGGAGCTGTGAGTACTACAGACAGGTGTCACCGGTCTCTACGGCAATAATGGCAAATGATATGTGATGGGATGAAAGTGAAAGTAACCCCGCTGATGTAGATCTTAGTCCGGCTTGAGAAATGTTGAAATGCAGAGGCGAGCGATTCATTCAGATTTCGACATGTGAATTTGCTACGGCGCTGCAAGAATCGTTTCGTTTTTTGGAGTAAAATGTCTTATTATATAAATAGCCCTAAAATGTCCCTTCAACTATTAATGTTTATCTTTACCAATCATGACTTTGCATGTATTAAGTCGTACCTGAAAAAGAGAACTAGTTCATTTTTAATTTGACGTAGACCAAAGTTATTCCTCACATCGTAATTATTCTGTTTAAAAGCTCTTTTCACAACTTTCAGAAGCCAGAGCAGAGTTTTACATAATTCTAATGCTAACATCAACTAGCATACTAACAGTGCACTTCCTGATTATCTGACAATTATGATTACAGTGGTCCCTCATTTATGGCGGGGGTCACGTTCTAAAAATAATCTGGAATAGGCGAAATCCGTGAAGTAGTCCGCTTTATTTTTTACAATGTTTTAAGGCTGTAAAACCCCTCACCACACACTTTATGCACTTTTCTCAGACATGTGTGAACATTTTCTCACATTTCTCTCTTGTTTAAACACTCTCAAAGTTCAAACCTTCATAGATTATATTCCCCCTTGACGATCGCGTTAAATTTGTTGTTCACGTATGCCTCTCCGTGCAGAGAAACACTTTTAAGTCCAAAGCGTTTCTGTAATTTGTCGGTGCAGGTTTCATCGACATTTGTGGGTTTTGTCGGGGAGAAAACTTGAAAACGTACAGCACTTCAGAGTCACACTGCAATCCAACATTTACGTACATTTGGCTGAACGCATTCTGTACTGTACAAGAGACACGGCACAGAGGAGACTCATTGACAACCGTCTACAGTCCCTTAGCCAATCATGACACAGAACACAATGCATGTTCATATGCTGTAAAAAAAAAGCATGTAAAATTGCACAAAAAAATCCCCGAAACAGCGAAAGGTGAACCGTGATATAGCGAGGGACAACTGTAGATGCAGGAAGAAACATAACCATCCCTCTAATCAGCTAAGATATGTTTTATATGACTTAACCTTCTAATGTCTTAGGTTTAATTGGCTTAAGTGAGTGCTATTAAAGTAACTGCACCTTGGCTAAAAACAGTTAAAATGGATGCACACTAGCCCGGGAGCACTCTCTGTAACATGGCCATCCTGTTAACTCTTAATTTTAGCCAACTAGCATTTCATTGCTGTTTCAAGTTTAGCACGATGCTGCTCCTTATTCTTGTCACCTCCTTGTCACCTAGTCCTGTGATACTTTGTCAGCATAAATATCTAAACAAAGCATTACGCAGCAACAGTGGCCTCGCAACAGTCGACTCTACCGTACAACACATCAAATATGTAGTTAGAAAGCAGTCGTCTACTAAATGTCTTAAGAATGCTTATTTAATTTAGACTTTTCTGTTGTGGTTTGCGATTCGTCAAGGCTATACATTTACATACTCCAGCAGCTTATGGAGTACCAGCTAAGGTTGTCAAAAGTATCCAAAATCTGATACCAATCGATAATAAAACTAGTACTAAAACTACTCATTTGAACAAGTATCAATACAAAAAGTCACATTAATAGGACAGATATTAAGCTTTCGTGAATAGCTATAGAATTATCTTCGGACAGTGTTTTTGATCATCATCGTGGTATCAAAATCGGTAATGAGCATCGAGTGTATTTGTTAGTATTGAAGTCACTTAGTAACACTTGTGGCAGTACATAAATTATCTTGATGCTATAGTTCCCAAGCTTTTGTGAACAGTTCTTGCAGTGTACCTTAAACATGCGTGTGGTGGGAGTGATTGTGTGACTTCTGATCTTTGCAGAGATGTTAGCGGCTGTTTGCTTCTTGCCGTTGGTTGTCTCTTAATTTAGCCCGGCTCTGGGGGAGGCTTCCACCCACTCTCGGGCTGTAGCCTTTGCAGTCCGGCACGGTTGGCTCCACCGTGCATCACATAATACATATTCATTATCCAGACTAAATGCTACTATGCTACTATGCTTCCGCCGATCCCATCTCCTCTTTTCTGGATCCTCCTGCAGCTTCAGTGCCCACTCGGCTGTGTGGGCGTTTGCCTCTGTTCCAGTTTTGTTCAGCGGCGGTTGATGAGTTGTGGTTGTGGATGTACAGGTTTGGTTCTCTTGGTTTCCTCCCACAGCCTGGCTAGTGGACGGGTATTTCAGGATCCCCCTCCAACACAATAGTACAACACCTCTGGCATTTCCGTCCTACTACTCCCACTACGGAGGCTCTTTGCTACGCTCTAACTTTTGCATCGGGATATGAAAAAATGGTCATTTCTCTTATTGATGGTATTCAGATTTGAAAATGTGTATCATAATCCCAGATGAGGGGAAAAAACGAAAATACAGATAACACGATACATAAGAAAAGGACAATAAAACACGAACATATATTGTCTAGCTAGTATTAAATGCCAGGGAGAACAGGTCAGTTTTCAGTTTAGTCTCAAACTGCATTAAAGATGGTGAGGTTATGACACGCAGAGGGTTACAGTAACTCCCTGAAATAAAGTGGACCCATAGAGTGCAGACATTTAAACACAAATAATAACATTTTGAAATGCACCTGATATGAAATAGGAAACTAGTGCAAGTGTGTGACAAGATGCAGCGTAAGCTATTGAACCTGATGATTTATATTGGTGACAGAACCCTATACAATATTAATTTTAGATGCTCCCCATGTGTATTAAATATTATTGGCTTATATAATGTTGTGATGTTATCTGAAACCCAGCAATACCTTAATAAATTATTGCGTGGCCCATGAGATGTGTATATGGCTTCAGAGATTGTAAGCGCAGAAAAAAAAACAAAAAAGACTAAAAACTAATTTAATCGTGATGCTGCCAAGAGGAAAGTGTGAGGATGATTGTGGCTGGTCATGGTGCTCATTCAGCAACCCAAAAGTCAGTGGTTTAAATCCCACTTTGGCTGACTGTGTCCTTGGACAAGACACTTCGCTCACCTTGTTCCATGTAAATGTGATACGTGAATGAGTGGTTAGGGTTGAAAGGCTTGAGAGAATTTCACAAGCCTCTAAAGCAGGGGTCTCAAACTCAAATTACCTGGGGGCCACATCAGGTATTCCACAAAAAAAGCTTTGTTTAAATCTCAAACGTCATTGCTCTTTTCAACATACGTGAGGAAATATGCAAATTCCTGTGGATTTTATGGATAAACATTGTTATCTGCTGAATCTTTTGTGACGGAACAGCCGACCACAGCGCGAGTGACACGTGTGTTTGGGGTTTACAGATTTGGAGGAAGTTTCTACACACAACATGGTAACACCGCACTAACACTAAACTTTCATATTGTCTTGCGGGCCACAAAATATCATCTCGTGGGCCGCAATTTGCCCCTGGGCCGTGAATTTGAGACTCCTGCTCTAATGTTTAGTACAGGTCTAAGGCATTATTACACTACTATTATAAAGATAACGTATGACGGGAGCAATGCCAATGAACATATACATTTACCACATTAAGCCCTCACAGCCAGATGATATAGCACGCTTACTTCACATGGAGAACGATGAGCGCAGAGGCGTGCTGTTCAGAATTGAGTAAGCGCCTTTACAAATTCATACGGAGTGGAGATTTGCATTGGATGCCCGTGGCCTGGCGCATGAATACGTGTAGCTAATCTGAGTGGATACAAGCGCGGCTCTCTCTGTGTGATAGTGGTGTTATGGAGCGTGCGTCGGGCCGGCTGCGTGGAGATGTGTGGTGAGAAACGCTCTGATGCCCTGCCACACTATCTGAGCCACGGTCACAGGGGCATCGGCGACCTCACAGTGCATCAACCATGTGCCACTCTTGTTTATCTGTAGGGACATTGTGTTGGATTTAGATAAGTGTTAAGGGACTCTGCCCGACTACATGTAAACAGAGCCTACTATGAACACAATGGCCTGTTATCTCACTCACATAGAACTGTAATTATTAATATGTAGATGCAATTTTTATTTGAAGGCATATGTTTTGTATGTCTATTATATATGATCTTGTTCATATTGTATCAACCCACACCTTATGTTAGACTTTGTAGATTTTATGACAAAGAGTGGAGAATGGGAAATCTTGTACTTTTATTTGTTTCCAAGTCCATAAATTCCCATGTATACTTCCCAGTGTAATTTCAGATCTGTAACAAAAAGCTTTATATTCATTGGATGCTGTGAGCACTGGGCTGTGAACATATGTCTCTTGTTTCGGTTTTTGGACTTTGTTGCTTCTATTGTATTGCTTGTTGTTATAGAATATGCCTGTGGTACTTCATGGCTGTCAGTAAACTCTCTCACTTGTGCTGTGATCCTGCAGTCGCTGCTGGTGTGTATCTTTTGGACTGGCTTTTAATTACTTTCCTCACTTCACTCAGTCAGCATCTTGACAAATTGATTTGGGAGTGATGCATTGCTATGGCTATGCTATGAAAAGCCCGAGCATTATTTAGCATGAATTTAGTGAAATAATACATGACTCAAAATGTGCTGTCCCCCTGACAAATGGCCATTTGACACTAAATTAAACTTTGCTACAAAATTGCAGTTCTGAACGAGAGTACAGAATGAAAAAGAAAGTGTGCACTGAGGACAGGGCTGAGGGGAAGCCCACAGAGGCCAGTCACAGAGCAGACACAGAGATCTGCAATGGGAGAAACTGAGACACTGTCCTGTAACAAGAGGAGACAGGGGGACAGCGGAGGGGACAGAGGGGGACAGCAGAGGGGACAGAGGGGGCAGAGGAGAAGGGAGAAAAGGGGACAGTGGAACAGACAGAGACAGAGGGGGCAGTGGAGGCAACAGAGACACAGGGGACAGTTGAGAGTACAGAGAGAGAGGAGGGACATGAGCGAGAGCAGCACTAAAGAAGGGACGCCTCACCTTTTGGTCAGGGAGAGACAGAGAGTGCTTGGGCCACACAGCCATACTCCATCTATAATCCACACTCCTAATAGAGCCTAATGTTTTATGACGGCAGGCCGGGCCTCAGATGGGGTTGGGCTCTGGGTCGTGGGGGCTACAGGAATAATGGCTGGAGGAAATGTGCAGTGCAGGACATGCAGTCTCCAGGGACGCCATGTCAAGTGGCAGAGGATCGATAGTGTCTGAAACACTGAGCGTTCTCCTGGAGCCTGGCGCTCCAAACTCACACAGACACTTCACCGCTTCCTCACCTTGTTGCCGTCTCTTTTTCTGACACAGCTTTGATCTCTGGAGCGTTGAACAACTAAAGGGGGAAAATGATGGAGGCACGGCATCATTTTGTGGAGCTGAGCTGCCACTGTGACTAAAAATAGTGTTTGAGGGTGCAGCATGCAGGCGGAGCTACTCTCTTAGTCCACATGGTGCAGGGGTTTGTAGACCAGCACAGGGGTGAACATGCATGTCATCAGCCCCTCTTCTCTGATCATCTGTCTGTCTCTGGCTGAAAGCAGCAGCAGCTAAATCCCTGTGGCCAATGAGGCTTTGTGCTTCCTGAGGCAGCACTTTGCCCAGACCCTTTCCCCCCGGCGCCCCCTACAGCCCTCTCTCCACATCACACATCAGGGGGAGCTGTGCTGACAGACAGAGGCTGACTGAGGCCTGACACTCAGTACACAGAGTACACAGAGCCAAGCCCTCCGACACAGGAGCTGTCAATCACTGCACACTGCACAGGACTCTCATGTGTTTGACTAGAGCACCACCATTTCAGAGGGAAGATTGTTGTTTACTGTGGAGTGGTGTAAGAGAAAAGAGGATTTTCTCCCCATCACTGTGGCGCTATGGCCTGGCCTGTGGTCAGATCCTGTAGCCTCTCTGACAGTGGGAGGCACTGAGCTCATGCTGTCTTGTTGCCTAACAATGTTCAGATTACACATGTCTCATACAAAGACGCTTTCTGAATATCTAATGTTATCTCCAGGGATACACAATGAATAGATGTGTGTTGAGTAAGTTTCCTTCCCATTGCAATGTAGCCAATGCAGGTTGTTTCTGGCTTTTGTGATAGAGTAACACATTGACGTTTCACTAAACGAACCCTAACCCATGAAAACAATACAATATTTAAAAGCACAGTTCCCGTGCTGCATCACTGGCTGTTTGGTGTTTGCAGTTTGAGGCGATTAAATGCAGACGTCTCTCAGAAGTTTGGGTTGTGGCATGTGTTCATCTTTTGTTGCCACGAGAATTCAAAATACAATCAAATAAAGCACCCAATCAGAGGCAGCTGAGCATGTATGGATTATTGAGAATCCACTAAAAGGCTTTTACAGTCTATATAGCTATTGATCTTCAATCTAGCTGGCACATTTCACAAGAAAAAAAAATACTTTGGCTTCATCTCTCAGGCACAGGAGTGACACAGCATGAAGGAATGATAATCCCCAGATGCTCTCCCTCTCTCTATCTTTCTTTGCCTCTTTCTCTCTCCCCCTCCACGTGCTGAGAAGACTTAAGTGATGTTAGCAATCAGAGCTGAGACCAGAGCTTGATAATCACAAGTGGCTTTTACTCATAAATGTCATGATGAGGGTGCGCTGCTTCATATGCACTCCAACGCCATTACCACGGTCCACAGCAGCCCTGAGAGCACACTGCAGTCACACACAGCCCAGCAGATCATTGTAGTACTACATCTATTCTTAGTATAGTACATTAAAGATGCACCAGATAACTTTTCTGCTGTCAGTTTGTCTCCATGCAGATGTTTTTGCTTTGCCTTAAACTTCCACCATATGGCATTAGTTTATCTGTCTCCATGAACGAAAGCAGTTGATGTCTGTAAGAATGAATGTTTCTCAAGGTATTTTTGAGCTATAAAAACACGTTCATATCACTTCATAAATGCAAGATGTTTATGTTTAATACCATAATTTGGAACATTACAGGCAAAGCTACGTATAACATCTCCAAGAACAATAAATTGGTGTAATTCCTGTTCCATGAAATAGTAGAAATAGACCTTTAGTTCTCAAAAACAGATCTTTGACTACCTTTTTCTATCATCTAAGCAGGTAGATGGACTGTCCACCAGAAAAGTTACACAGTGCACCTTTAAATGTATTTCTTAATGTACACCAATGCATGAGCACATCAATTTCTTATATAAAAAAAAAAAAAAAAAAAAAAAACAAACATGGCATGAACATCGGAATATCATTTTTACTGCCATCAATAAAAAATAAACAAATAAAATGATGAAATATATATAAAAAAATACATGAAAAACTACATTAGTCTCACATTTACAATCACAAACTCCCTTTACAATTTCATGCCTTATCCGTTCACACTTTTTTTTACAATGCCTCAACCTACACAGAAGTAGATTTTCATTTTCTCCCATACAGAATGATTCCATATTAAACCAGTTCTTTTCTCTAATTATTTCTAGCTGCTTAATGATCCGATTACATTGTGAGACTTTACAGGAAGACCACGGCGCTTTAATTAAGTCATGTCACTGAAGGGTGGAACAGTGCCCTGGAGTGGCTTGTACTGACAGGGGGACATTAGCTGTGGCCTGTGGTTTTGTGGCCTCGTAGTATAGGGCCGTAGCTCCACATATACCCTATGGGCTTTTCTCAGCTAATCGTATAGACTCTTGTTGCTAGAGGATGGGGGAATATTGAAAAAAAAGTGTAATATTGCAGTCATTATTTTGGAGAAAAGGTTAATGGGACTGTTTGTAGCCTGTGCTCTTACTGTATCTGCCCTGTATCTAAGTGCTGTACATGCTCTGCAGATTAGATTTAACAAAATTAACTACGATCACAACTGAACCTGAGTTGCCATTGCCTTAACCTGCACATACACGTTTTTGTTTTTTTTCTCATTCTCATTATTTGGACAGCATATACAGCAGCAGGAGAAGCACTGATTAATGATTGGCTGCAGGGGCTGAGGTTTAGGTGATGCACTTTCAGATCAGAGAGTCCTTTTAGGTTTAAACCAGCTGGATTTCAGCATTGAAACTGGCAACCCAAATGAGAGGCTTATTCTGCTTTCTGATTCAACAATAACCTTGAGAAATAAAACACCAAATTAGAGAATTACAGAAACAGCTTCGCCGTCATGTCCAATGTTTTTTTTTTTTTTTTTTTTTTTTTTGTAATCAAGAACAAATCAGCATTACAATTGTTATCAGTAAAAGTTGTATTTGATTTGAACATGTGTACCTAAAATCAAAATCTTACATGCAGTTCCTTTAATACAGGTTTTGTGCTAGAACCTCAACCAAGACATTTACAGGCACATTTTAGCACATTTCTCATTGATTGTGAAAATATTACCTAAAGATCGAGATGATCCCTCTAAAAATGTTCAGGTATTAATTTTGTCAGTATCGCCCACTATCGCCCTACTTAACATGCAAATCCACCATTTTGTCTTCTGCTATAGCTTTCGTTGGACCTCCAGAGAAAAGAGTGGAGTAAAAAACATAGTACTAACAAGATTGCAGTGAATAGGTCAGGGTAAGGCTAAGGGGGAGAGATAGAAGGAGGTTTAAATATTAAAAATGTTCCTTCCCTCGTGATTGGTCGATTTTTTTTTTTCCCTCAGTTCACTTTGAATGTGAGTGGGGTGGAGAAAGCACATGGCAGCAGTGGTGATCTTCCAGTTTCAAATATGTATGAAGCGCAAAATAGAGTAACGTGCAAAATGCTTGTTAGTAAGTGTAAGTGTAACATAGAATCCTGCTGTTGAATAAAATGATACTCTGTTGTGCAGGACTTTAAAGAATTTGATTTAGACAGTTGCAGCCTTGTACTGTTTTATACACATCAGTTGTATGTATGTTGCTTACAACCATAGACTGTATATATAAATGGAGATGGCTAACTCGCTAACCGCTACGTTCCAAATAGGAAGTAATCATAGGCGTGCGTCCTTCTCCATCAACCCAATGAAAAATTGTCACCTCTTGTTATTTTGGTCTTACAATGCTCATGCACATGATCCTGGTATTTTTGTTTTACTATCGTGTTTGTAACTCAAGATATGAACCTGAATAACAGACAGGCGGGAAGGAGCATTACTACATCGGCCTCGCTCTGGAGTGGCTTTTTTGTTGCTATCATAGTCGCGGTCAGAATTCCAGATTTGAAACTCTGCTTCAAATTCGCCCCTATAACCTCTAGCCTCGATGAGCTTATTTGGACTGGAGCCGAATGCTTTGGGTGACGTCACACTCCCCCAGTCCACTTTTTTACAGTCTGTGCTTATAACTAGTCTTCACAATGCCTGCGAGAACAGAACTCTTAGACAATAGTGCTCTCCAGACTTTTGCTGTGTCCAAATACTTGCGTTTCAAACATAAACACACCCTACACAGAGGCAGTCTAGACATTTTGTATCATGGGAGAGCAGAGATAACAAACGAAAGCCAGCTGCATAGGAACAAAAAGTATCTCAAAAAGACAATTCCACTAAGTTAGTATGCAATGAAGTGATGAGCATGCTTTGGTTATAATACTTCATACTGAAAAGGTGCATGTTAATTGTAAATGTCATGAAAATATGGGTTGTACAGTGTTTGAAGTAGCTGCACAAAGTTTATGCAACAATGGATATTTAAGATGCAGTGACTTAAAGCAGAACACATATTTTATATTTTACCCTACATACTGGGACCACGTGTGTAACACAACATGAAATGATTTTATGCAGCCGTTGGAATTTGGCAGCCTGTGACAAAATAGTTCAGTTTTCTTGAATAATTGAATAATTAGATTATTAGAACCAACCCAAAAATCTTAACTTGTTAAGCACACATGTTCATTTCAGTTACTGCAGTGAGGGTTCTGATAGTTTATTAATTTAAGAGATTTTTATTTTTTTCATACCTGACTGTTTTGACTGCTCACAATCAGGTCATTTTCACACTACCACTCGTTGGGTCGACGTGAAGGAGCATTTGCTCCGAGAGCAGTGCATTTGGGCCTATGTGAACCCAACAGTCTCATTCTGGACCGCAGTTAAAGACCGACCCAAGAGCACTTGAAACAGGAGGTCTCAGAACGGCTCCACTGGCAGTGGGGTGAGTGCGGGGTGAGTGCGGGGTGAATGTGGCCAACCTTGGGCCGACCTTTGCAGTCTGCTGTGACAGTAAAAGCACTTGGAACTGGACAAAAAAGCGCTTGGCTCACGTATATTCATATGAATGGACGCTGCAGAGGGGCTGTTTGACACGTTCGCCTGACGAGGAAATTTGGATCAACTTAATATCAGTGACACTTCTCTTGCCTCAGTCTGTCTATGTCATTCAAAAAAAATTTTCTTCTCCGCCACCAGCACATACTGTCCTCACAGTTTCTTTGGCCATAGATGAAAGGAAAGACCATTGCATTTAAGCAAGTGTGGGCGTGCGTATTCAAGGGGCTCTGTCCTCTTGAAGCGCATTATCATGGAAATATGTTTGGCGATCAGCTGATAAACTGTAATGTGCCTCATGGTGTGTTTGGGGTGAATGATACGCGGTGTATGTGAACAAGACTGACCCAAAAGCGAAGTAAACAGAACAAAATCTAGTGCGCACAGGGATCAATCCACAGAGCGCACTAACATGTGTGAAAACGACCTTAGTCTTCTTCAGAGTGGTCATGTGTTGTCTGACATGCCTTGTCAGCTAATTTGCACAGATTGTGGTACTGTCTTCCTATGATAGACGCACGATGACAGCATTATCTGCAGCGCAGTATCTTCAGGACTGAACTCCATTTCTAACAATTGAAAAAGACAGAACAATATGGACTGAGACATCTGGGACATCACATGGACACACAAAACATGACCATGGGACTATAAAGCAGGATGAGGGGGGCCTTTGTACTCTCACACACCTGGGATATTGTCCTGAAGAAGCCAGGAATAAAACATATTTAACAATAAAATGCCAGACAACAGCAGTGAAGCTAGAAAGTGCAAAAAAGTGAGATTCTAAACATAATTGGTACTTTGGGAAAGAAAGCATGTTGAAGATGAAATAATTAATCTTATCGTCCAATAATCAAGAAGTGAGTGTTTAGCTTGTTAGTTAGTTAGTTGTTAGCCATACAATGACAGTGAAAAGTGCATAAAAACTCATCACGGTGAATAATTAGGATGTGTGGAATACATAAGGTAAGTGGGGAATAACACTGAGCCACTACACCATTTAAAATAAACAAGTTCTCTTTTTCACGTTTTTAAGATCTGGCAGCAATGGTCAGGTCAAGGTGATATCCCACTGCGAGTGTAGTGTAGCTTTGCCAGTAGCTACACTGCCACCCCCACCAACCACCACTACCACCAGCCAGTACTAGACTACCATCTGCCCATGTCCCTCCTCCTACCCCACCACCCACACTGCCTCATCAAAACAAGTCAAGATGGTGGCCCCAGGTGGTTACACAAGCGTCGACAGCTTCGGTGAAGGGGGTTGGTGAGACACAGGCGAGAAGCTGTGAGGTAGCGCCAATCATCTAGGCGAGTCCGAACTACGAGAGATACAAATTCACAAGGGGTGGTGGCCGAAGGACTGCCCCTGTCTGATACCTCCCCTCGCCTGGCAGACCCTTGGATGTGGATAACAAGTTACGTTTGGATCAGTTTGACAGATTGGAGAGGTGCCCGTGCAGTGTAATGTGAGATGCTAACAGTGTGAAGCCAAGGCTGAAGTTTGGTCAGGGTTCTACAACTCCCTGATATAAAAGTATAAAAAGTTAGTCTGACATTGCAAGGGGAAAATGTACAGTTTATGCTGTTTATTTTCTTCCATCCATCCATTTTCTTCCACTTATCCGGTGCTGGGTTGTAGGGGCAGCAGTCTAAGCAGGGGCTCGCAGACTTCCCTCACCCCAGACACGTCCTCCAGCTCCTCCAGTGGGACCCCAAGGCGTTCCCAGGCCAGCCGAGAGACATAATCCCTCCAGCGTGTATGTTTATTTTCACTTAATAGTTAATTGATTGAAGGGGCTAGATATGACATAAATGTAATAAATAAAAAGGTATAAACACATTCCTTCATCATTGACTTTTGAGGCTTGAATGCTCAGAAAATGTCTGTTTTCACATACCCCCTATCCCCACCCACTCCCCTGTACTTAGTTGTGTCAAAAATTCAATAAAAACAGGCAAGGCAAGTTTATTTGTATAGCACAATTTGTACACAAAGTTTTTCAAAGTGCTTTACAGATAAAGAAAGACACTAAAACACAATACAACAAATCAAAATATAAATAATGGAGAGACTTGTACACAATCAGAGCTGCTTTAAAGTCTTTTCTCTGATCCACAGGAAGCCAGTGCAGAGACCTGAGCGCAGGACTAAAGTGCTCGTACTTCCTGGTTCTAGTCAGGACCTGAGCAGCAGTGTTCTGGATGTACTGCAGCTGTCTTAACGTGCAGACCGTTACAGTAGTCTAACCTACTGGAGACAAATGCATGGATAAGTCTCTCCAAGTCCAGTTTTGACAGTGTACCTTTGAGTGAGTTTTGCAATGTTTTTTAGATGGTAAAAAGCTACAGAAGTTATTGATTCGATGTGGCTGTTAAAGTTCAAGCCTGAGTCCATTATTACCCCTAGCTTGTTATGGTGAAATGTCAGTGTGCAGAGGCGCAAGATTAAAAATGAAGATTTACAATGAACAAACCATAAAATCACAATCTACATATGTTGCACTTTAATATGAAATACCCCAACAATACTGAATGATTTATTGGAGCTCCAGCAGTTAGATAGGTCAGAATTTCTTTGTAGACATTAATGATGAAGATAATGAGTGGGAGAGGTTGAAGGGACTGATGTACTGCTGCTGTAGAGGAGAAGAACGGCAATATATTCGAAATATATGACTCGAAATTGGATTGGTTGCAAGCAAATATGACGATTGTGATTATTTGATGACTATTGACTGTGGAATGGAGGAAGTAAATCAGTTATGGCGTTTGAGGAGGCAGAATAGTTAGCAACACCAGCTTTTATTAATATGTATCACTATATATGAGTCTTAATAGCTCTTTGTGACTTGCAAATACTGTCCATTCAGGCTCCATACTGCCTTAGGCCCAGTTAATTTGTGTTAACTTCCTACAATTATGAAAACAATGAAGAGAAAGAATAAATGAATATGATTGAATAATACATGTAATTTCAAAGACAACAAACAGCTTATTCTTGTGATTGCAGAGTCCTTTTAAATGGAGCCCCCTTAAGCCCTGATAAATGGCTGCTTTCATCTCTGACCCATGTTGTGACAAATCACTGTGGATAAGACACATAATGCAGAAACAAGCAGCAGCATAATAATCTTAAACAAATGGCTAATTAATATTTTCAATAACAAGGTTCTTGAGGTTGGATTCAGTCGTGTCTGGCATTGTCCAATCGACTTCAATGTGTTTGTTTTGCCATAGGCTTATGTCTTGAATTACAAATATGTAAAACAATAGGTATACTTACATATAATTGCATATAATGATTTAAATTCTGTACACTTTGTCCATGGCAAAAGAAGGCTGAACATATTTGTTTGAAATTTAATTAGAACGTTCACAAAAGTGTTCATTTTTACCTCTCTGATTGCTTTTTTTCCCCTTTGCTTATTGCTCATCTTGGATTTCCCTTGTTCACTGTGGCAGCCAGACTAATTAATACAGCCTTTTAAGTTGAGTTGTGAGCACATTGTATTGTCTGTTCATTACCTCTTAAGATAAAGATAACTCAATATGAATAATTAAAATGCTGTCAAACTAGAACACTTTATGATGGCTAGTTGACCAGTTGCAACTGACTGCATTTTAATCAAGTTGACACCCGATCTTTTCAAATGGTCAGTGATCATCTTGGGGCTCATTGATTGAGAGGTCCTCTGTCAAATAACGCCATATGGTTTGCAGCAGAGTTCAGACTTTGACGGAATAAATTGAACTATTCTTTGTTACACTGATTAAAAGTCCGTCTTGTTTATGATCAGGAAATTAAGATTGATAGGCATAAGATTGGAAATTGTGATTGATGAGGACAAAGCATTGTGTTAAATGTTTTTGCCATGTCGTCTTGCAACTCATTTACCAATAACCCAGGTGGCAAATGTCTATAAATCAACCAGAGCCAAACCGCATAGTATTACGAGGATGTGGGGACGAACCTCTTGACTTGCTCAGCATTTCAATTCACATCCATCAGCCATAGATGTCACTTTGCAAGTCCTTTATCCTTTTCATGGAGCACAGGTGACGATCTCCAATTTTTTTTTAATCTAACCTGATTTCCTCACTTGCAATTCTGACCGTCCATTTTGTCCGGAGTGCGCTTGATTCGATGCATGGCACGGTGGCAATCTCAAAGTCACAAGAAGTGGCATATAAATGAGGAGCGGAGTCTAATATGCGGGGCGTTAGATGGTTGGTGGGCAGCAGCTGCACATGAGCTCTGAGGAGACGTCCCGGCTGTGTCAAACTGGCCCTCTTCATGTTCAGAATGTAGGAGCGCTCATTTCGGACGCCCGGAGCAGATCTTGATTTGGATGTCACCTGCCGGGGTTATGTTGGTGACACGCCGCGTCTATCCTGAATTCGTCACTGTCATTGGGCGCGCAGGGGGGAGGTTGGTAGTGCAGATGGTGTACGGAACAATATAAACAGGGCCGCTCTGCTCATCATTTCAAACGGTAAATCTGGTATTGCCACAAATTGTCTCATCTTACAATAAGTGAGAGTTCTCAGAATCTGTAAAGGAAAAAATGAACTCTATTGAGCAGCATACTGTAGTTGTACCTGTATAGACAACTATATCCATATCAGTATTTATTTTTCAATAGTTTTTACCTTGCATCTAGCAGGATAGTTCTAATTTTGGTGCATAACTTATTAATTTGAATGAGTTTCTGCCATAACATAACACATAACATTGTTCCCTCATCAAAAACATGCCTGAAGATCATTTTAAATGTCATCAATGCATGTTTCAGTAATTTATCAATCTTTCCTGGGCCCTATTCGAACCATGCTAACCGTTTGCTGTAAGATTCTGTCCAATGCTCAGCCCACAAACCTACGTCATTCATGCTCTCAGATGACAATTCTCCATAAATTTACAAAAGCAAGATACAAAATCGTACGCAGCAACTTGACAAACCTAATGCGATGTGGTGAGTTTTATTAGCGGGTGACTTAGCACGGCGAGCAAAGGGAAGGGGACTCAACGCATCAAAAATGAAAGTGAATCCTATAAAACATGTTAATATGTTGTTTTTGGTGAATATAGCATTTCCAAAACAATAAAAGGTAGCATGGTGATCTAAATATATTGCGTGTTAACAGTTAACACCCCATAGAAGTAAAATACCCCTCTTCAAATAACATTTTGTTGCCTTTCTATAATGACAAATAAAGGTGTGTTATTATTTTTCAGGTAGATGGTACACCACCTGCTTCTCTCTATGTAGAGGTTATTGCTTTGCCTGTAATGTTCCACAGTATTCCATTCAAATTATTCATCACCATGAAGATGTTACCATGCCAACGCACAGGTCGGATCTGTAAAAAGGCGAAGCCACATTATCAACGCATGTGTTTCAAGGTACCTTTGAGCCATATTAACACGTGTAATTGAATAAATGGAAGATTGATAAGTTTAGTGCCATACTGTGGAACACTACAGTCACAGCTCTATGTAGACAAGACGGAGGCAGACCCTCCACCTAAAACATGACATAATGTACAGTTAAGTGTGACCTTCAAAGTATAGTACATAATATGTATTATGCATATTGACAATTTACTAAAATATGAAAACAAACAAACAAAAAAACTATTTCCTACCTTCCACTCACATGCTACTTGCTGATGTCTTATTTTTCTCTGTATGTTTTCACCTGACTCACCTTGAGTAGAATATAAAGTCCTTTTCAATACCTTCATCTAGTTTTATTATGCTTTTATGAGCAGTCCTCCACATTATTGTAGGAGTTGGTCAAGTAATTACTTCCAATTGACTGCCTCTGGAATATTATTCATTTGGATGTGATTCCCCCGGTGAATTTGAGAAAATGCCTCCTATTGGATTAATATGATTATTCTTTTTAAATAGAATTCAAAATTGGAGCCTGGCACAGAATAATTTACACAGGCACATTTGTATTATCTTGCTTTGTTCAAATAGAATCTTATGATTCTATATTGTGATGAGTAGTGGGTATATAACTCTTGCATATATACCCCTCCCTCTTCACTTTTGGTGTCTTCTTGACCTCTGTTGTCAATGACATTAAGGAGCTCTCCGCTGGTTTGGTGTAACTGTCCATTATGTATGTGAGAGTTCCTTGGCATGAGTATTCACTCTACACATCATAAATGCATTTCCATAAATTTGCATTGTTGTTGCCGTGGTAAGTGGGCCAATGGAAAGTTAAGTGTCCTTGAAGCCAGTGTTTTTGAACTCTCCAGGAAAAAAAAAGGCTGTTCAAATCCAATTCCCCCTCTATCTTCTTGGCACTCATTATATACTGACATATATTTAAAATACTTGACAGTTTCTTTAGTCATGTTATAACATTCATGCAAATACCCTTTCTTTGAAAGAAACAATAGAAAAAAATGTACCTTTGGTGGTGGATCTCCCACTTGCTTGTGTCTAGGGAGTATAGCATTAAAGGTCGAACACTTGTGCTTTTATTGAGAAAAACAAACAAACCAAAAAACAAAAAAAAAACCCCAAAAAAACAAAAAAAACAAAACAACCATCACAAACATTAATTCTTCTTTTGTGAGCGGGGTTGCTGCTCCACAGATCTGACCAGTAACTCAAACTCAGCAGTGCTTGTCTCCATGGAGATAGATAAGTGCAATGCTAGCGTGGAACATTATCTGCAAAGCAATGCCATCCTCCATGGAGACCAAGCAGACAGCAGCCTTCACCAAAAAGTTCCATAGTGTACCTTTAAGTAGATGTCAGAGGGTCAGTTAATAATGTTTGTGATAAAGTAAAAGTAAAGTAAAGGGATTTTTTTATTTATTTTTTTACCACTACTTCGTGTCAGTAAATGTAATAACTTCGCAGAATGATTTTAACTGCGGTAAAGGGTACGTGTTCATTAATTGAAAACAAAATCTCTGTGCTTGCTTGATCCCTTAGTATTCAGTGTTCTCTCCCTGTACTTGTTGCTTCACACTGTTAAAATGTGTGACAAGTGTTCTCACTAATTTAATTAAAAGAGTGTCAAGCATTAGGGCGCTGCTGGTTTTCTGTTACGCACAGAAACCATCCTCGCTCAGCTCCTCAGATGCTCACTGAGAGGCTAAGCTATGCTAAAGCCACGGACTTTGGGAAGCCTGCCTTGAAATGAATGAAAGCGTCTCCGTTACTAATGGCTGGCAGTGTGTGCTTGGCAGGGCTGGAGCTGGCATCACATTCCCCATAGAACTGTAGACTGCATAGTTTATACTAGAGGGCAGATAAAGTGACACTGTGAGGAGGCGAGACTCTTTGAATGGTATTTCACATGGCAACTGTCCTGATACGATGACTGTATTGAGTAAAAAATAATGTTGTGTCATTGTACTTTACTGTGCCAAATATATCACAAAATGGCAAAAAGTTGGCATGACAGTTGTTGATTCATACAGTATTTGCCAGCTAAACCAGAAATTTTGCGGTTTAATTCTCATAAGTGTCATTGGAACCAGGAAGTACAAGCATGAGTCCTGTGCTCAGGTCTCTGCATTGGCTCCTGTGGCTCAGAGAACAGACTTAAAATCAGCTCTGTTTGTGTACAAGTCTGTCCATGGCCTAGCACTAAAGTACATCTCCGACATGTTAGTGCCATATGAACCAGCTCGCAATTTGAGGACTTCAGGGACCGACCTCCTGCTGGTGCCCAGAGTCAGGACTCAGGATTTCAGTTTTATGCAGCTAAAGACAGGTCTCTACTTTGACAATGTTTAAATCCAGGCTCAAAGCAGTTCTGTTTTGCTTTCTTATTCTATAAAGCACTTTGAATTATTTTGCGTACGAATTGTGCTATACAAATAAACTCGCCTCGCCTTAACCAGTTTGGGTGTGATTGTTGGTGGCAAAATGAATTCCCCAAGTCAATCAATCTGTCCCAGGATAGGTGTAAAACAAACAACTGATAAATGCAATGCACAATTATTATTGCTATTTCAAAGTTAGTTTTGATATTCAGAAATGAAACTAACTTCTATGGCTGTCCAGGTAATACATAATTGTGATTGTAATTACTGCTCCCAGCAACTGTCAGTGTAAGAAAAGAAACTCATCTAAATGTCTTTTTAAAATCACACACACTTTCTAATACATTTAAATAAGTATATTCTTTCTGCTCATAAAAATAGTTTAAAGTAATTGTGATTTTAATTATGCGACAAAATGATTGAGATTACAGTCGAGAAGCCCTACTAAGCTAAACTATGGATTTACTACAGTGAGCGGGTCTGCCCTAACTGCTCTCGCTTTTCTTATTCACGAATATATATTTAAAGTGAAAAAAAAATCTCCACACGGTTTAGCACTTCTCCACTGCACAATAAAGCTCTGAACCCATTTTCAATCCACTCCCTGGAGCCCCTGATAGCAAGAGTAAACAGACTTTAATTCTGTTCGGCCCCTCCTTTGGGAAAGAAGTACTTTTAGCAGGACTGCAGTTGAAAAAAGTCAAAGAAATCTCCAGAAATCTGTAGTCGTACTCTCTTTCTGCAGTAGCTGACAGGATTCCCTGACTCTCTCTGCGATAACAGCTTTGATTGTCCCAGTCCTCCGTCCTCTCCCCGAAGCCCCCCTTTCTTATTGGATGTGGTAAGAAACAAGAAGACAGACACTACAGCGGTACGTGCCTCCGAACAAATGTTTTAATTAAGTCAAACAGCGTTGGACATGGACAACCGCGGGATAGTGTGGTACAAATGATTACAGCACCAGGCTCCGATGTGCTGTGTGGGTTATGACTAATACATGGATAAGACAAGACTCCAGCAGATTTATGGAGCACTGCTGTGACAGGGCGGGGGACATGCTGCTTTTATGACACTGGAGGAGGGTATTTGGATAAACATGTAACAAAGCTAACAGTACCAGCATGATACGAAATCTGCCCGGTTTAATGTGGACAATTAAAAAGCCTATTGTAAAAGAAAAAATCGAATCTGTCAACTGGACAAAGGGTTGTTGACTGGAACGTTTGCAGTTTCTTCAGTTCTGGTCAGATTACTGGTTGACACCGCTTTATTTCTAACTGAAGGGAGGGGGCCTTAGACATCATCCATCTTCTATTTATAACTCCATCCTCAGACCTAAATCTAAACAAGGGAAACAATAGGGCGAGCCAGTACGCTAATAGGTGTGAGAGCATCGTCTACTTTGGATCATTCTTGAAGGCATTACACAGACATCTAAAGAGCTTTCACATTTGTTTTGTTGTTGTTTTTTTCCATGTATTTGACCAAATTATACAAGCAGCTCTTGAGGTCAAAATGAGATTGCATTGATTGTCCTGTTTGCATCAAGTGTTTTAATGTCAGAGAAACAGGGAGTGCACAGTTAGCATTACTGTGATGCCAAAACTCCACTCTGGTCTCCGTGAAAAGATCTAAAAACTCATCTCAGGGAATAATTACGATGTTATGCATTACAAAAGTGTAAATGAAGTTTGGACCGCTGCAAGCTAAAGTAAACTAAACTATTTTTTTTGTTTGTTTGTTTTTAAAGACAATGGAAATTACATACAGCGCCTTGAAAATTGCATTGATTCAAATTGTGATTTTGTTTTGATTGTAATACATCGGCACTATTTGGCAGATAGCAGCAAATTCGCGTTCGGGAAAAAAAGCTGCAATGAGTTGGCATGAGCGTCTTTGGCTTGAAATGCTGTGGTCATTCATTGCCTTCCTCGCTGTATTTTTGCAGCTTCTCTTCGCCACATTTTTCAAAAGAACTCTGGTAAACTCTGGAATTTGAAGAACTAGCTTCTTTTCTTTGTCGCTTCCAAAATCCATCTGTCTCCTAATGTAATCCTTGAGAGACCCCGCGATGCCGAGGCTTGTACTTTCTGTTCTTTGGTAAAGATTGAGAAAGACAAAGGAGCACTCCGATCTTTTGGTTACCCATGGAGCAACATATGGGTTTTACGCAGGTGTGATTGCCTTGTCTGGGATGTTTCGCAGTATGGCATTAAAATTAAACGCAATTATAGGTGTCTTTATTGCTTGAAAAAACGTACGCTCTTCTCCACAATCTGACCAGTAACTTAGACTGATTGCACCCGTGGAAAGTTTAACGCCATAGGGTGAAACATTCTAGACAAAGCAGTCGCCGTTTGATGGAGTTTTAAAGCATGTGCTGAAAAATCACACCAGAAAAGTTACATAGTGCATCTTTAATATAAAAGATAACCCACTCTAACTATTAAGAACCCATTATCATATAATTTTACCTTAACTCTAATGACTCAACTACCACATTTCCATTCACACTAACCAAACATGTTCTGTAATTACAATGGCTATCCCAATGTGGTGATTTCCCTCCATTCTACTGCAGCATTCTGAACAACCAGTCTTGGGCTCAAAGTGTTTTTTCCATGCAGACATTGGAGAAAAATACTCTTGGGTGTCTTTATTGGTGTTTTAATCAACTCCCAACATTTTATCGATCGGAGCGAGAGGCATTTCATAACAGCGCCGCAGCAGCAGGTCGGTACAGGTTGGCAGTTTGTACCTGGCTCACAACAAGGCGGAACTTTGCTCACCGGGGATATAGGAAAACTACACTATTGTTTCCTTCCTTCCTGTGTGTGGGTGAGCTGTTTTGGCTCATTCTTCTTGTGCGGTTTATATTTCACTAGTGTAATTAGCTAGCACAATCACTCTAAAGGCTGTGAGGGTCTGAACGCTGCGAAGGCTGATGTTGCAGGTTCTGTCTGCCACTCCACCCTCCCTGGATTAGCATCTTCATTTGTCTCTACGGGAAAAAGGCAACAATAGAAGTGGCTCAGAGGCGGCTTGGCTTTGTCTAGGATCTTACTTGGTGCATTCCACGCTGCATCATTTATATGCCGAATGGAAGTGATATCAGCTAGACTGTGGAGTACTTCTTTGTGAAAAATATCTTAGCAATTGAAAAACATTGGCTTCCTAGTTTTACATTTTAAAAAGCTTGAGTGCTGCCATGGACCTCGGTTTGTAAAGCAGTTACTAGCAGTTGCTACTATTTAGATAAATAATCACACACGATATTGCTAAAACTCTTTAAAGGACACGTATTATGCAAATGTCACTTTTTTGAGATTGCGTTATATTGTTGTCTCCTCATCAAAAACATGTATTTTTTTATCCGAAGGTTAGCAGTTTGAACCCCGCTCTCAGCATAAACACCACTGGTTGAGCTGTCAGATCCACCGACTCACAGGTTGGTGGTGCAAGTCCAGATATTGCGGTGTCCTTGAGCAAGACTCTTTACCCTCCTTGCCCCAGTGTAAAGTGCTTTGAGTTCCAGCAAGGTGGAAAAGCGCAATATAAAAATCTGACCATTTACCATTTTTGCTTCATTCACGCTGGTTAATTAATCCATAAATCTGGTGTTGTCTTCTCTAAGCATTTTGCCTGTTTTGTTGCGTCATAGCTAAAAAAAAAAAAAAGTTCTGTGGTCGAATTGTCTACGCTAACATGCCTAATTGAAAATAGAGGTGAGGTTAATGAAAGTATATTTTTCAAATGCATGGCCTGTCACGATAATTACTATATCGACTTATCATTCATGTGTACATTTTCTTTGCACTACTGGGACATTTGGTTATTTTTTGGCTATATGATACGATTCAAGCCGTAAAAGGTTGAATTAATAATTTATGGGGTCTTTATCTTTATCTTGGGTTTTTGTGTCAGTGGCATACATTAGTTTCAGTATTATTGTTTATCATCTGTATTTACTTCAGCAATATATCGAACTTATCGTACGGGCGTACAGATGCAGATATTATGTTAAGTTAGAAATGTGAAATATTTATCTCAAGGTTGACTAAAAGTATGGTTAAAAGTCAATTAAAACCACAAAAATACATAATGTGTTCTTTAATAAAAGGATACATTTTATATACTGAATATTCCAGGAGTATTGTGCCTATAATCGACAAGTACCACAGTTATGCTTACCTGGAGGCTACATTTTTATGTTGATTAATACACCGTCTTTTGTTGATTTATTACAATTTTATGAAGATTGTACAAACAAACACAATTCATTTGGAAACAAGCTTGTTAATAATGATATATTTGTCTTACTAAAATAGTTTGAGGATTCTGACCTATAAAACTGTTTATTAGAATACAAATCTATTTAACACTTTTCTACTCGCTATAATTTGTTTTACAATCTGATTCATTACTCATGCACTTGGTCTCTCTCATTGAAGGATAGCTAATGCCGCAGCTGCACCGGGTAAACCATCAGACAGAAACTTATTCATACACGGTGAAATACTTGCCCAAGGACACAATGGCAGTATGCATTGTGGAGGATTGTGTCACATCTCTAGTACTGCCTCACTCCCTCTACTCGGCTCCTTTTATCTCTTTTCCTTCTATTCTTCACCTTTATCTATCAGCACAATCAGCTTGAAGATTGCAATCGTCCAAATAATGCCCCGTTAATTTGTTGCCAGCTTGTGTAGGATAGCGGGATTCATAAAAAAGATATGAAAAAGTCGGGATTAAGCCTTTATTAAAAGTAATCATGTCCTCGTCATGCGCAGCTGCTGTTGGAATGAGACGAACAAATATTAACAGGCTGTTATTAATGCTATGAGTCCACCATATGGCTTTTGTTATATGTAATGAAGATAAATTTATCCATTTCCAATATTAAATCTTTCAGGTGGGGATTTGCAGAGCGTGAATACAATTTGCCTGCTACGGGTGGGATTGACTCGGGATCTGCACACAAACATACCTAAAAAGATTCCTTCGTGTGTGTATGTATAGGCTTGTGAGTGGAGATCAGAGCGGTGTCTTGCTCAAGGGCGCTTTCGTAGAGGTCCCTGGGGTTTGAGGTACACAAAACGGAGAATGAAGGAAAAAAATGTATACAACTATCAAAGAAACGGCGGGTAGAGAGCAGGGTTACCAGCCCAGACCGGACTATTTATAAACGAGATACTGGTATGCTGAATAGAGATAAGGAGTACTTCTGCCGCAGAATAATAAAGTGTTGCGTATTTGAAGTTTCTGGGGTTAATTCAAAATGAAAAACAGTTTCCAGAGCTAGATTTAAACTTTTAAATTTTCAAGTTCCAGGTAAAATGTGCTTGTGTTTTCCGCAGTGAAACAAAACTAGCCAAAGAACCAACAAATCAATAGCTTATGTGGTGAGAGAAATAAGTAGTATGTTTTTCTACAATGAAAGTATCCAATAAGTTTGAAAAGGATGCAGAATTAAAACCAACGCCATAGCAATTAGCAATATCAATAAACACAATTATATCTTAATGACATGAAACTTCTGGGCCACATTCTTGTCTCCATATAGATTATTATTTCTATGGCTGTAATATTCCACATTACTGACATTCAGGTCTTCTATCTCCACGGAAACAAACAGCAGCACCAAGTCAAGCAATAAACAACCCAAAAGAGAACTTACTTCCTCTTACTATAGCTCAAATGTGTGCTCATTTACATCTCATTCCTTCTGTTCAATTTACAGTAATTCCATAATTAAACCAGGGGTCATTAAACTTCACACATAAGAAAGCATTAGTCTGACCTAAACCACATTTTTGACTGAAATGTTGTATCCTGAACTGACATATTTTGTGTAATTATGTGCAAATGAGCTTGTTTTTAATTATAGGTTATTCATGAATAAATCAGCAGCTCATTGATTTGGAGACTTTTGATAATTAGTGTTAACTAATGAGGCAGTCACTCCACTGTGTGACAGCACCCAATTAAGTGTGTCCTGAGGTTACATTCTCCATAATGTTAGACCACAGAGAACAAACAGTATTCTGTCCTTTGTCTTTGTAACAGTCTATATTGTCATCCCAAATGTTCTGTTGTTCATTGCTGCAAACAGTGAAGTAATCTTCCTGCAGCCAATAGGCACATTCATCATTATTGGGCTCAATTTTAACACTGTCCAAGCTTCCAACTGGTATTAAAATGCAGCTACTACATTTGAATTATTGACAAACCTATATTGTACAGATTGGGCAGTTCATAAGGGTAAATAAGGGTAATTCTTAAAAGCACAAAACATAAACAGGCGGAAAAACACACAACTATATTTGATAAAAAGCAAAATTGATTAAAATGAACTGAAAACACTGGCGTTAATAAAACTAAACACTAAAATTAAATCTTAACACTGTAACTTTTGTGGTGCATGTGTATGTGTGTCGGCCTGCTGCTTGTTTCCACGATTGCCTGGAAATTTCCACAGTATGGCATCTTTTTTTTAATTCAATTAGGTGCGTTAAAGCAGAAATATGACACAAAATCGACTTTTCAGAGCTTTTAACCATGTTATAGTTGTTTCCCCTCACCATTTACTCACCCAAACTTGTATTTGGGGTAATTCGTGCATGTCTGAGCAATCTTTAATCACTTATTTCTAAGACGCCATATTGCTGATGAACCTCTGTTTTCACTGCCAACCATGATACACCCACGTCTCTACTTACTGTTCTGGGATTTTATTTTCTTAATCTGTGATACATGTAGGATTTGCGTTGCATAGTCATTTTGGTACAACTGAAAAAATAAATCTACGACTTGTTAGCGTCATTTGCAGCTATCCATCGGAGGTGCCGACAACTTCACGGCGACATCAGGTCCCACTGGGCGCCGCAGTTGTCTAACCCAGACTTGTTTCTTTTATTACGTTTTTTAGATTAATATTTCAGTTTAAAATGTCCAAATTGTACCATAGTGATGCATGCGTGTCATAGATTACAACTATATAGCAGATACAAGCACAATATGCATTAAAAACATGCTTTCTAACTGTGAATGGGTTCCCCTTTCAAAAGATCTGATCCATAAGTTGGTCTGCCATCACCACGAAGAAGGATACGTTTAATGTGAAGCAGGTGGCGGACACATTACATGGCACACTTTTAAACTTTACATGTGTGAGCAACTTGACAGCGTACAAAGTGTGGGGTTATACGTAGTTCACCTTAATTAATGAGAGGAAGTGCTTATTTTTAGAACAGCTTTGTGATGAGTGTTTGCCTTAGATGTTTAGAACGCACCGGATCAACATAATGAGAACATATGTGGAATCCGAAGGAGACTCACTTTTATGTTCACAGACTAGAACTCACTTTTCAGGTGTTGTAGTTATGGTGTATAAGTTATGTAAGTCTCAATAAGGGAATGTGATCTGTACATCCTAATTATTCACCGCAATGATCTTCACAACTCTCAGAGGCCAGTGTGGAGTTTTTCCATCATGGTAATGCCAAAAACAACTAACATCCTATGAGCAGGAACGAGAGAAGGGCAGGCAGGTGTAGATCGAACAAACTGGTGAGGAACTGCTCTTTTTATTAACCTTATTCCGCCCCGCCCACTTTTTCCTCTGAATGCCACTAAACCGTGCTTTCTTTGTGGTGGCACTTACGATTCCATCCATTTCAATGCAGAATTTGGGAAGTTTTTCCACTACAATATATATAAAGTTGGTTGATTTGTGTAAAACGTTCTATGTCCATGTGCACCAACAAGTCAACACTGCACTGATTCTCTGGGAGGCTTTACAACGGCTTCGTAGTCCTTATAGAACTTACTTGCTGTCAAGATCGGCAGCACCGTGCAAAGTAATACAACCCGAATGCAAATAGCCACACTTAGGGCAACTTCCGGAGTGTGGTGAATACTGAGGAGTGTAGATGGAAGTCAGGAGCCACGCGCCTGACAGGAGGAAGACAGATGACACACAGGATCAGGGTGAGGACAACTGGAAAAAAAACAACAGTGATGGACCAGAACAGACTGAACAGAACTATATTTTGATCGTTACTTAGATGTCCAGGTGTTTCTAGAAAGCGTAGACAGAAGGATGTTTAGTTGTTGTGTATTTCCTTATTACATTAAGTTTTCCGATTCCAGCATTGCTATCTTCAATTTAGTGAGTCAGCACTTTTTAGAACTTCACTTTCTTCCTTATAAAAAAAGAACTCTTACTTCCAAAATGTCAACATTTTCAAAGACGAAAACAACTTCTTTTAAGGGATTGACACCTATGATATTTCCGCGCTGGGCTTCATATTGTGACAGATTTTTTTTTTTTTCCTTCTTCTCTTTTGAAAACTGCAACGTCATCACATTTCACTTCCAACATAAAGTGCATATGGACAGGTTAGACTAACTCGTACGCTAAACTAAGTACAAAACATCTTAAAAGTCTTTAAAGTTATTTGCCCTATTTGTAGCACATTCAATCTCTAAAAATGTTCAAATGGCAACCGCAGAGAGTTCAAATGAGACTACAATAAAAAAAAAAAAAAAAAAAAATCCATATCCAGGTTTTATAAATCACTACAGGGGCTGTCTACATTTAAACTCATTTAAAACAGTGATGCAAACATGGTGAGTTGTGGGATGCATTCCGCTGTTAAAAAGCTCTATATCAACAATTTAAGTGAGCAGCAACACCTTAGCACCCGCTTAAATCCTTCAGAAAAAATGTCTGACACTACCCCTGCTTCCAGTTTGAAAATCGGCAGCAGATATGACATATGTAGAGCTAAATCCTAACAACCATTAACTTAACAATGGCCAAAACATGTTTAAACTGTTAGAAAACCTTTACTTTGTGAGATGAATGCTTGAACTGCCAGAAAACAACCATCTTTGTGCTGCATTTTGAAAAGATTTTCTGGTGTACACAAGACATATGTAGAGGTATTTCATTTTAGAACTCACCTCTCCTCCATATTTTTGTACTTTTTTTCAACTTTTTCTCCACAATTTGCCACTTGACTCATGTAAAATTATGATAAATATTCACCACAGGCACTACCCCCACCAAACTAAGTAATAATCTGAAAAAAATCATATGTACTTTAAAAGCCCTTTATTGTGCAAAATTGACTCTTGAGCGCTTTAAGTCATATTAGAATGCTGTTAGCTTCCTCAAAAACATACCTGGAGTTGTGTTTTGGCTTTATTCACACAAACACTCTATTCCACCTTGTGATGTCATGAAGTGATAGTTTTCAAGATCACAGCTACCTTTTACCATTTGTTTAGTACAAATTAGAAATTCCAGGACTGAAATTATTCAAATGATTCTAGAGAAGGTGTGTGGAGTTTAAAAACACCATGGAGCACTTGAACAGAGTTTTCTATTTGTGAGAAGAGCTAAATATACAGGGTTTGTGTGTTAGACATGTGTGAATAAAGCAAAATGCAACTCTGACTATGCTTTTGACAGAGAAACAACATTATAACATAGACCAGAACATAGCGTATAGCGGGCCCTTTAAAGATTCACTACCAAAAAACGTCCAAAAAAGAAGAAATGTCATTTACTACATTCAAATATTAGTGTACAGTCGTGGGCGTGACAGATGAAGAGGCCATATTGCTGATTCTCTGCGATGTCTCTGTGCATGGCTGTCTGGTGCGCTGTCCGTGGTGCTGAATGTCAAACGCCATTGCCCCCTCACACACACACACATGCTAACACACCGATGCTGCACTAATTAGCTAGGCCTCTCGAGTCCTCACCAAGTCTTCCCAATGGTGCCGTTGCCAAACAGAATTATTAAAGAGGGAGGGGGAAGGATGAGGAGGAGCATCCACACCCCCTTTCCCTCTCCTTTCGTCCATCCATCCCTCCTCACACATACACAGACACAGACACAGACACAGACACACACACACATGTCCAGGTTGAGTCTAACATCTTCATCAATATTAACATGTGCTACACTCAGTCTGTGTAAGGCGTATTTCTTACCCGCGGCCCATCAAATTTTCATGTGGATCCCATAATTATAATTCCTCATTTAAACGAGCGCTTGTCGGAGCAGCTCAGATCATTTATGGCTGTTGGCACGACGACACCCTGTGAGCTTTACGGTTACAGTCTAAAGGTTTATGTATGTACGGGGGTATTCAACAGGTCCTATAGTAGACACTCTTATTCTCTATACAGCTATCTTATGAGGGAGCGCCCACTAATGGACAGTTGGAGCACTTCTGTTCATTAATTTTAATGGAGAGGTGCTGCTCTTTCCCCCACTGCTCAACAACTACAATAGCAAACACGGATTTTATGGTATATATTGTACCAAATATAGACACAAAGTTATGGAAAAGAACAAAGTGGTTGCATAACTCAAATTTGGATGAATATCCAAGAATGCTAACAGTAGCTGCGTACTACAAGCTACAGCATTGTTGGCGTCACCTGCTGTACTTTAACATCAGTAGATTTTTCTGTGCTAAGGACATGTCAATTATGTCCTCAAAGACTCAAATAATACTCATCTTGAATTAGCGGTGCTGAAAATACCCAGAATCCACCAGGATACGGCTTAAAAGAGGGAAAAAAGTGCGTTTTCCATTGACTTGAAGGTAGGTTGCATTCACATTCTACAGTTTGATTATGTCATAATTTTAGACGGAGAGTAAACAGGTTCAGGTTTTTTTTGAAGAAATATCCAAACAGACAATCCACAAAAGTTGAACATTATAATTATAAGTTAGGGATTGGCTCCACACTGTTTATCTTATGCCTTAAAGTCCTACTACTGATAACAATCGCATCTTAGGCCTTGAATAATGGCACCACTTTCTAAAGCAACTGTGAGAAAACTACTTCACTTTTGTTTATTTATGTCGACAGAGGAGATGCTGAAGTTTGTGGATAAGCCCAGTATGTTCCACTTAACTTTTTTTTTTTACCTCCAGTTGCTTCCATTCCAGCATATAGAACGTATTCGCTGGCAAACTTTAGACAAACCACTCGATACGGTAATGCAAACGGATTCAGACACCCGCTTGTTTAACGCAGTGCTGGTCAGATTTGGATAGCCCTTCACCTCCTGTCCACTGGCATTCCATACTCTGATGCCTTATTTGCTGATTTGTTTATATATTTATTAATTCGTTTAAGCTCACCCCCCCCCCCCCCCCCCCAATCCAATTTTGGTTGACATTTCTTACGGAGAAGCACAGAATGACCTTTGCAAATGGAACACATCCTGCCAGAGACGTGAGGCCAGTCTCACACTCTCTACATAAAAAAAAAAAACAAAAAAAAACACAACTCTTTTGTTTTAACACCTTTATGAAATAGGCTTTTGTTTTGTTTTTTTTGTTTTTTTCATCTATAAGAACATTATGAAAATGCATACAGCAAAGAGCATATTATCTCCAGCCACTTTTTCAACAATGAATCTGTGAATACCTTTTACTGCTAAGGGCTATCAAGGCCTTACCGTGAAGTATGAAACATTTATAAGGTGCAGTTTTTTTTCTGTGATCTCGAAAATATTTTTGGCTTAATTCTGTGACTTTGCTGCCGGCGTTGAATACAATACTGTGTTATGTCCTTGAGGCAAGAAGACACGTCACCCCTCTGAAAGCAAAGAGTAGTGCCATTGATTGTGACCAAAATTTGTCTGTTTGTGTCATCATACCAGTTTTTTACCTTTTACCTTGAACAACTTTTATGAATTTCGGAACTGACAAATTCATGCAGGAGACTTTGTTATTTTTATTATTTTTATTTTTATTTATTTATTTATTTATTACCTGTTTCAACATTTAGTTGTTTTTGAAAATGTTGATATTGTGAAAAATGGAGAATATTCTTACATATTTTACCGAAATGAGATTATGGTGTGGTTTCAAATGACATCACATCTTATATGATTTAATGGAGATTAGGGGGGACAATGTAAAAGTACTACCGTCAATATAAGAATTTGTTCAAATTCTAAAAATCTGTAAGACACTTATTCTTAGGTTTCAGTTTGCTGTTTGGAACAGCAATATTTCTCTGTTTTTTATACAGATTTATTTTGTCTGGTCCTCATGCGCTCCGTTGCGTCTCAAGTCCGGTCAAACGTGGTCGTGCAATCAGATTTGTTCTTTTTTTCAATGACAAATGTGGAACAAAGGAGCTCATTGGTCACCTATGATTCATAAACAAAATCTAATTCATGTCAGCTCAGATTAACAGAATTCAGTACTTGGCTCACTGATTCTGCATAAATCCGCAATGTTTTTCAGTCCCTGTGATATTTTTTTTCCTTTATTATTTCTTATAAGGGTGGACCATGTGTGTCCCTGATTGGCTAATCCACCTGTCAATCACAACCATTTGAAAACAAGGAGATTCATCTTTGTAAAGTATTGAAGAAGTGTGTATTCCTGATCCAAGGCAACCATTTTGATGTATTTTCGCTGTTCAAAATGTAGTGTAATGTTGTTTTGAATTGTCAATTGCCATAGCAATTGTGGTCATTTTTATTATTTTAAAACCCACAGATCTGTAACAGTCCTATCCTTGTTAACATTACTGTAGGATTGTTAAGTGATGATGTCATTAGTTTTTGCTCCTTCCGGGTCCAACATAATCCATTCACTTTAATGGCATTTTGTCATATTTTATTCAGCTATGTGGCCTTGAATAAATTTTGTCTTGTAGAGATGCTTTTGGGACATAAGTTATGAATGTATTATGATTATTCATTATAATTGTAGACCTAAAACTGAAATCAGTGAGTTTCCACTCACTGATATGATTTAGTGTGTTTAGTTCATTTTGATTCCTCAGGAGGTTCAGACAAAGTCCCATGCTGTTTCTTCAGTTGTGTTTGTGAACTCTGTACATTCGGACCTAAACTGTGATAATGTCACACTTAACAATCCCATAGGCACAAAACATCTCTACTATACTATCATGTTCTTTAAAGGTTAAGTTTTATTTTTGAACCATCTGTCATGTCTATTTTAAGCCCTACTCTCTATCCTTATCTATTTTCAGCTTGATTTGACGTAAGTGTGGATCATTTCTGTTGTGTGTTGCCTAATTAGAGCCTGTTTGCCCTCCCCGTCCTGCCTCTGTGAGTGTAATGTATTCTTCATGCGCTTCATGCACAGCCCCTCTGGGACTCCATCTCTTTCTGTAGAGGCTTCAAATTCCGAGCTGCATTTTTACATCTCTATTCCCTACACTGGAGCTCCTCTGATAGCAGCGGTATTCTGACTGGCACACTTTTCTGAGGTGACGATGTTTAACCGGTCTGTATGTGCGTGCGTTCTCTATGTAAATGCCATCTTGTACCACGCACCGCTTCTTACATGCGTGTGATTCCGTCTCAATGTGACACTTGTGTGGAACATCACAGGAGGAAGTGAGAGCGAGCTGTCGTATCCTCACCTGCCTGTTGCCATGGTGACACTTGTGCTTACGGGACTGTCATATATAGGTCTCCCATACAAATTAACCTCCCTGAGATGGAGCTTGTCTATGTGCGGTGGCATTCATTAGTGTAGAATGAGGATTTAAACACCTATACAAGTGTGTTGTTTAATGACAGACAACTTTGCACTGATAGCTGTCGTATGAATTCATGCACTTACTTGTATATATTCATTCATGCCTATCTTTATGTATGTATGTATGTATGTATGTATATTTTATAATACACTTCCATTTGCATCCGCGTATAAGAACCTGCCTATTCCCTGGTGCGCCGTGATCTCTCTACATTTACAATCCTCGGTGAAGCCATATGTTATTAAATGTTCATGAGCTCTATAGTATTGTGTTGGGCTCTTCTGTCTTACTGAAGGCAGACAGAGTAGATGCTACATGTGCTGCATAAGTGGATTTGATGGCGTGCTTTATGACAAACAGTATGTTAGCTCCTCACAGGGCTCTTCCTCCATAGACGGATGTCTGATGTTCATAGTTAAACCAATTCTCTGCTCTGGTCAGATCACTCGTGTGTCTCTGGCCATCTCATATTGGATTTAGTGGCTTCTTAAGCCTCGGGGGTTCCTTAAGTCAATTGAATTATTTGACTTGGAAGCGGTCAACTTTCTTATATTGAGTTGGCCAGGCCCTGCAGCACTGTCCAGCCAGGCCTGTTTCCCCTGCCTTTGTCAATAGCACTTTGCCTTATTCTCATCTATTAATGCAGGCTTGTACTTGGAGGGTCATTAACTGTGCTGTGTAGATCAGATTAACTAGAAATCTGCTTTATTTTAGTTGTAACAGCTCCCCTGTGCTTTTCCCTTTACAGTTAATCATTTGTATCCTTCCATGAAGAAATGGACTTTCATTTGTTTTTGAAAGTGCTCCATGTGTCCAGGCCTGGGAATATTAGTACACATATGACCTGGGATCAGTAGTACACATATGACCTGGGATCATTAGTACACATATGACCTGGGATCATTAGTACAGATATGACCTGGGAACATTAGTACACATATGACCTGGGATCAGTAGTACACATATGACCTGGGATCAGTAGTACACATATGACCTGTAGCCAGTGGCTCATTTTGGGGGGAAGGCAAATGACCCCAAATAATTTGTATATTGTAATATTTTCTTAGGTAGGCGCACATGACTGGTCGTCTTTTTCAGCACCTAACTGATCGCCCACTCAGGTCATCTTGTTAAGAAAAAAAAATTAATAAATAATAAAAAAAAACAGGCAAAAACATTGGACTTTCGCCCCTGATGCTGGGTTGTTTTATTTATGTAAAATTTTTAACGCTAACAACGTAGAGTGGTTCCTTCTGAATGTTAACTCAAAGAGGCTAATTAATTTGAACACAAAAAATGGATGCATGGTTACGATTTCCTGACAACTGACCTACAGACTGATTTGCTAATTGATCTTCTGAGGTTAAATAATGTCAATATATAGAACAGAAAAAAAAGGACTGGAGCAGCATCAAAACAAGACACACACCCAGCCTTTATCATTACACAACATAATTTAACTGTATTTTTCTGTTCTTTTTTTTGCAGCAACTTGTCAAAGAATCCTCTGAGCACCCTGTCGTGGCAGCTCTTCCAGCACCTCCAACTCTCCGAGCTGTAAGTAGCCTCTTGTCTCTCTCACACTTTCTCTTTGTTTGCATTTTATTAGAGCAATTTATCATCAGTCCCTCCGCTCCGTCTGGCTCAATACAAATCGTCCTTACCGCGCGCCATTAGAATCCGTGTGTCTGTGGTACAAAACCCCTAATTTGTCTGGGTGTGCGTGAAAGAGCAGACCTATAGGCAGAAGGGATGCCGTGATCTTAGAAGTCATTTGTTGTCATAATTAGAGCTCGCAGAGGGAGTTTGGGCGACATGAGAGAGGCTGACCCCATTTTGTGCTTGTGTTGTGAATATTTTAGTGATTATGGAATGGATTTGCTGTTACGTCGCCAGGGACAATGGTCAGGTCCTATTTGTAATTTACATATCATCATAGGCCTATATCAGCTGTTGTTCAATTGGCGTGAAGCTTTTGTGTTTTTATTTGTTTGGTGCTGTAGTATTGTTAAAATTAGTTTGTGAAGAAATGTTGAAAAAAAGTTGAAAATTACAAGGACTATGTTCTAAAAAGGAATCACCAATACACAAAACAAAAGAAAATTATTATTATTATTATTATTATTAATTTTTATTTATTTATTTATTTATTTATTTATTTATTTATTTATTTATTTATTTATTTATTTATTTATTTATTTATTTATTTATTTATTTATTTATTTATTTATTTATTTATTTATTTATTTATTTATTTATTTACAATTTATATGTTAATTTAAATGGCTCATATTATGCAGTTTTTTTTTATCTGTTATGTTGTTTCCTCATCAAAAACATACCTGAAGTTGTGTTTCGTTTCATTCACTCATGTTTAACACACAAATCCTGCATATTTAGGCTGAGTTCTTCTCTCAAACAGAAAACAGTCTGTTCCACCTTGTGATGTCATGTGATAATACAGGAAGTGCTCCACTGTGTTTCTAAAATCCATACACCTTCACTAGACTCATTTGGATAATTTCAGTCCTTTAATTTCCAATCTCTGGTAGCTGTCTATTTATCACTTCATGACATCACAAGGTGGGACACAGCATTTTGAGTACTGGAGATGTAGGATTACTCAAATGCAGGATTACTCAAATGTGTCAACAAAGGAAAACACAACTCTGGGTATTTTTTTGAGGAAGTAACGACATTATAACATGGCGTAAAGCTCATAAGAGTCAGTTTGGCGTAATATTGGACCTTTAACAGGATAAAACTATTGTGTGAATTAAATCTGCTTTTCAAAATTGTCTGTAGCAAGTTGCAAGTTATAATATAAGCTAAAAGAGGATTGGATAATTAGCTGCTTAATGAAAGGATTTAATGGGATTACCATGCTTTTGGGTGCCTCAATAACCTTTAAAATGGTCGCATATTTCAAAATAGATCCTGTCGCAATCCATCCCACTTCAAAATTTGTTGTTGCAGGCCTACTATACATCAGTCTAGCCATCATATCAGAATGAATGACATGGGACGTTTTACTGCCGAGAATCATTTCATAGCTGCTACAAGGTCACGGGGTGGAGGTTAACATATACGTGACTGTCCTCGTAGGGAAATGTGTGCTTTGCATTTGACCTGTTTTTCAATGCTGCTGGGGTAACCTCTCGTCGTCAGGGGGCGGTGCATTGTCTGGGGGCCCTTCTCCTGATCTGGTGTGAGGTTCAAGGACAAGAGGGCACAGCTGCAGGATTGGGCTGTAGTGCATGTTAAGATGATGAGGGAAACCGGACCACCAGAGAGAATCTACCGTGAGAATGAAGGGCCTTAGTCTAGAAATCGAACCTGAGAGTAGATAATAACCCCGTCATGATTGCGTTTTACCTTTCATTTAAAGTGTATATAAGAGGTGTTTGTGTTCATTCTAAGCCAGCTAGCTTAATTAAACACTGTTAAAGAAGCAGACCCAGTTTTTTTAAATAATTGGTGTCATTAAAATTCAGATTTTCAGAGATAAAAGCACATGAATACAAACAAAGCTCAAGCACCTGAAGACCAAAAGAATACAGCGTCATATCTGCTGTGCATGTCCAACCAGGAAGTAAAATGATAAACTTCACAAAGGTAAAAAAATATATATATAAAAATAAATAAATCAATTAATAATAATAATAATAATAATAATAATAATAATAATAATAATAATAATACATAATACATAATACATAATAATAATACATAATACATAATAATAGGCAAGATTTACATAGAATTATTCTATGTTTATATACACTTTTAATCAAAATAGATTTTAACAATGTTATAATGATGTACCACACCTGTGTTTTGATCAGAATCATAAAACACATTCAATTACAGCAGTAGTGACTATCTTTATAAAAAATACCACAGTATGCAGCCGTCTTTTCTGAAGTGTTGACAATAAACCTAATTAACTGCAGCATGTTCTTACTACTGTTTTTTTCACCTTCTTTTTTCCTTGTCATAAGATCTGAAATTGGAATTCAGATGAGCTATTGTTTGTCATGAAAATTCAAAAAAGACATGTTTGTGTAATTTACAAACAAATATATTTAGTATCATAATCTTACCCCGTCCCCAAACTTTCATAATTGGGTTTGTAGTTGTGAGGGGCAGTTGGGTTGACATATTTGCAGCAGGCCTCCTTATTGTGCTATTTTCAGAGGTAGAATCAGAGCAGGTCTAAGGAGAGAGCCACAGTGTTGTCTTGTCTTGGCCAGTGTCTCAGAAGCAGTGGTGAAAAGTAACTAAAAGTAACTAAATATTGATGGTACTGTAATTGAGCACTTTTTGTTGGGTAATTATACTTTTTTGCGTAGTTTCTAAATGTTCTAAATACTTGTACTTGAGTATAATAGACAATTAAAATTAGATACCCTGTACTGTGCTCCTTTCTATACCTACAAACTCATGTAACTGCATCGCCTGCTCTGATTGGCCAGAGCTCAAAGAATTCAGACTTACACTGTCTGATTGATCAAGTTTTGTATAAGAGTGTGATCTAAAATGCTTCTCAAAGTAACAAGTACTTTACGTAGGAATTTTATTGTGCACTTAGTTTAACTTAAAGGCACGGTACCTGATTTTTACTATCTTAAAAAAATGAAAAACAGTTTGCAGTAATCCAAAATTAGTCCTGACTTAACTTACATTCTGAGCATTCTACTTTAAAAGACCAGTGAGTGGAGTTTTCCCATGACGGTAATGTTAAGAACAACTAGCATAGTAACAGTGCACTTCCTAATTATTGGGCAATAACACACTTTATAATTAGATGCAAACAGTATCTTATTTTGACCTGCTTACAGAGCTTATATTGCTTTTATTGAACTGCTTATACAATATATCAAGACAAATTTTGATGAAACATGTGGGAAAAAGCTGGTACAGAGCCTTTAAATATATATGACAGCAGTATTTATAATTGCACAACACTAACTGCATCTAACTGCACTTTTACTTAAGTGTAACAGCCTATAGCACGCTAGCCCATTCCCTTTGGAGACATGAGGATTGTCTAACATTAAGCTTGTTCTTATGTGTAGGACGTGCCGCACACCAGACCCCATACCAGTGTCAGCTCCCGTGGGCTCTCTGGCTCCAGCAGATGGGACTCTCAATCCTTCTTTGTGCCTGTTACTGGATTGTGAATTCACAGTTGCCGTTAAAATGTCAAATTTTTATACTTTTGTTGTTCTACCAGCTGGCTCATTGTCCCTCCTCAGAAAGCACTTGGGAGCTGGGAGATTTTATCGTTTTGCTACTTGCAGGTTCAAGAGTCTACTCGTACAAGACTGTAAGCCCACTGCAGAGGACATCCACTGAATGTAATGACAAATACTAGAAATTTGTCAAGAAAATTCCAGTAGATTGTAAAAAGCAAACAAACAAGATAATAAAAATGAATGAATAAATAAATAAAATCTCCAAATGGTTCCACCTAAATTTTCTGCCAAAACAGAAATCGTTCTTGAGAAAAATCCAACACAAATCCCCAAATTGTTCACCCAGATATCCATCCACAAACCCTGTCCTATTCTATTTCTATCTAGTTTTCTATGATATATAATAATAATATAGTCTATATTGCCCTGATGATTGACATATATAAATGTAAACTTTTCTTATTTACATATGCCTAAATAAATACGGCAATATTTTGTATGTTTGCATAAATGCCACATTGTCCAACAGATAAAGCTAAATCTACAAGTTCATTTTCATTTTTATAGAAAACACTATGATGTTTAAATTTTCTAATGAGTTAAGGTGCATTCTATGACAAATGCATCCATGTTCAAAAAGAGCAAAGACGCTGTGCACTGTTAAAATTTAATTAACGCCTCTAGAAGAAAAATGTGTTGTCACCACATGAGGATCACACAGTTTGAGGAGGTGATTTCTGGAGTTATTTTTGAAGTCTATAATAAGGCCAGCGAAGAAGAACTAGGACTAAACCAGGACCGATCGACAGTTGACGATGGAGCCTAACAGTGACCGCACTCTTTCACAAAAGCAAATACAAATTGAAAGTTTGCTCTTGGGGCTAATCAATCATGTGCTAATGAATGTCCACAAGATTGTATTTAAAATCAGTTTCTGAAACTTTCTAAGCCACTTACAAATATTTCAGCAAAATGTGAAGTTTTAAAGTTTTAAATGTGTTTTTTGGACTGAAAACAACCACTGTATGAATATTAGCTGCCACATAGCTGGTTAGCCTCTGTCATGCCTTTAAACTCCGAATATTCGATTTTTGTTGAGCTCCATTGGAAGGAAAAAAAAACAAGATTAAGAATAAAACCATGGGTGAAGCTTGACTGAAGCGGTTAGGATTGATTGAATTTACTGTACCAGAACTAAAACAAGGCTAAACGGTCCTTCAGAAGATAATCCTGGACTAAACCAAGACTTACTTTGAGAGCATAACATCAGTATAACTGCAAACTAACTAGTAAAAAATGGCATTGAATAAACAGACTCCTATTTACTGTAAAAAGTTTGCATCCTACAGCTTGAAAACCACTATTCATACGTTTCACCTGTTTTAAGGTAGTATTTTGAGGGCATCTTTCCATTCAAAAGATATAATACTTTGGAACCAATATTTTTTGGAACTGATATGCTGTGGCGATAATGCTAGATTTTCATCACTCTGAAATCCATGGATAGTCTAGTCTGTGCAGGAGCAGGTTCATTATTCCCTGCCACACTGCATCGTCGGCAGCTCAACCACCGAGGTAACAAATGCACCTCCGCAACCTAAATCACCAGCATAGCTCAAAGTGCACCATTGGCTGTGATGTGTGCAATCCCATTTCTTCTTAAGCAACCATTTTGGATGCGTACAAATGGTGTCTTTGTTGTTGTACATGAAAAGCAGGACTGGGGTGATGCCTAGAGCTGGCTGCAGAATCCCGATGAGCGCCCGACTTGTCTGTCTATTCTACTGACCGTGTTGGTGCCGAGGTGCCGATTGGATTGGCATGATGGCCCGGGCGTGGGATATGGTGGTGTGTACGGAGAGCATGTGCGATTAGACCTGGAACGGAGGGCATAGCTCACTTTATAATGGGTAGACTCAGGGACACAGGCCTGTCATCAGTAGTGGATGGACAAGGCTTTGGAGAAGTAACTGACTATGCTTTCTATTATTAGTATAGGTTGGGTTTATGTGACGTCATAGCGTTTTAATTCCTATTGCTTGAACGTGAGCTGCAGGACAGGTCTATTTATGTCAGATTGCAGATTTGTTGGTTTATAGTTAAAGCGTAATTGACTTTTCAGAGCTTTTAACCATGCTTTAGTTGTTTCTGCCACTATTTACTCCCCCCAAAGTTGTATTTGGAGTGAATCATGCATGTTTAAACACTTATTTTTAAGACGCCATATTGTTGTTCAACTCCCGTTTTCACCACCACCGATATACGCCTACTGCTCTGTACTAACTTTGTTCTCCAATTTTATTTTCGTAATTGTTGTTACATGTACGATTCAGAAGCGTTGTGTGGTCATTTTGGTAGCGTGATGTACAGCTATCAGAGGTGGTGACTCTTTGTTGTAATGACGTTCACGGTCTGCTCCCATTGGTCACTGCAGTTTTCTAATGCGAAAATCAGCAAATTTGCACATTTTAAATCACAGTATATATCTAAAATGACAAATTACAACATAATGATCCACAGATTATAAGTATATAGCAGACACAACTCTAAAGATGTTATTATTGTTACTTGAAAAATTAATATGGCAAGTTTGTGGAGCCTATCCCTATAATGATAAGGTTCAAATTTTATGGCTTATAAATTAGAGTTATATAGGCCCCTTCCTCCCAACAGAAGTTATGACATAATCAAATTGTAGGACGTGAGTGCAACCTGTTACCTGTCAACAAGAATTGATGAGGGAAATACTTACTAATACGTCCTTTTCTACCTACAGTATTCAGAGCCCTCAAGGCTTGGACAGAAATCAATGACTCACTTTCATACACCAGTGCAGTCACACCAGATGCCAGATGAGAGAAGTGTCTTGCCTGAGGACACAACAGCATAGCCTGGAACCATCCATTCATTTTTTTACCAACAAATGTAGATATTTCTGGATTGCTCCCAACATTAGCATTCTGTTTTCGTAACAGTATTATTGTTATAGGCTAAATTAACAACTTGTCCAGCCATAAAGTGCCAGATTCAGATGGAACACATTGATGGATTGTTTTGTTTTCTTCTTTTGCAAATTTTGATTCACTTTGTGTTTATCATCCCATCAGACTAAATGAAGCGTCCCCACCTGTTATTGCTTTCAACTGCCATATCAAGACATAATGCAGCGTCAGTGACACCCCCTCCCTCTGCGTAGAAGCTCATTCACATTATGTAAATACAGGGAGATCAAACCAGCCCAAATAATTCCCTTCTATGTGAGTGTAGCGCAGTGCGGCCCTGTGCCATGAGGCTGCTGCTGTTGCTGCTATAGAGGCTGTTATCTGGCTCACTTTGGACGCTCCTATTAGAATTACATTTAGCTACAAAAGAGGAGCAATTTCAAACAACACAGTGACAGTGACCTGTAATGAATAGGCAATTAATGAACACTTAAGCCTTCAATTAGACTGTTCACCTTGAAATAACTGTCTGCACACACACACACACAACGCAAGAAACTGTGCTGCAGCTTTCTTACAACAACACTTATCCAGTAATTACACTTTTATCAATATGACTTTACAATATAATTAAAATACCTTAGTTAAACGCTTATGTTGTTTAATAACTTTTGTTTTGTTTACGTGTTTTCATCCAAGTAATGTTGTGTAATTAACCTTAATTTTAAACACTGTCAGATAATTTTGCACAATTTCTGCACAATGGACTGATGCAGTGCAGTGTAAAAAAAAAAAAAAAAAACCTACAGGAATTCACCCAAGTTTTACCTCATTTTGCAACTAGATCTAGGCTATATTTGACTTCTAACCATCGGGACCAGTGACAGTTCTGAAGATGGCTGGCAGCTAGCAGCCGAAACATGTCAAGGTAAAAACATCTCACTAGCAAAGTTATCTCCCTAAAAGAAAACTAACTATTGCAGCTGGAATACCCAATTGTATTCTTGTAAATGAGAATTTGTCAACAAGGTTCCAAAGGTTTTGTGAGTGCAAGGAACTAGACATATAAATTTGAATATATGTTTCCATTTTTTGCTGTTTAAGTTAGTCCTGGTTATAAAAATAAGCTATAACCAAAGTTTTGAGGAAGTATGTCTAAGCCCTGAGATAGTTAGCGCCAGAGAATATTGTATTGACAACATTATAACACCGCAGAAAGATTAAAATGATTAAATCCTGCAGCTCTTGAAATGAAAAATGCCTCTGCCAACTTTAATAATAGAAGAAATGCATTATATTTGTACTATTGCCGTATGAACAAGCCCAGCAGGTAGTTGTCCTTTGCTAATAGCATCTCCATGGCATTGCTGGGGTCAGATGAATTAGCGACCTGCTGGATATCGCCCCAAGCTAACCCACTGTCTGCTACGACCATACCTGCCCCTCATTACACACACTATGACATGCTATGACAGATATATTTCACACCTGTACCCACATAAAAAAAATTGTTATCACTCAATATACCTTGTCCCTTATCGCACTTATTCTTACCAAGTCTAACTGCATCATATTGCTTTGTTTTGCAGGTTGTCGACAGAGACGTTTCACACTCCTGGCTGTATCTTAACATCTCCGACAATAGCAATTCTATCAGTGAGATCTCAATAATCCACAGTCTTTTATGGGGCTGTGAAAAGGACTGTGTCACACTGAAGCTCCACAATGGGAGTGTGTACTAGCTCTGCCCGCGGACGACACACACTCACACACACAAATGCATACACACACACATAATCGGCTTGGGCTCTTTGTCTACGTGCCCTTTAGCCAAGCACCGGAGCTACTGCAATGTGTCACCGCTATACCCGGCCAATCAGGGCAAACGGGAGCGCGGTGAAGGGCCGGTTAAATGCTAAATCTGGCGTTGCGCTGACAGGATGATTTTATGCCAGATTATGGAGCTGGAGTCAGACAGTGATATGGCTCGGTCGTCGAGGAAACTTCTCTCGTCTGGCTCACAAAAGCAGAGAGGAGAATATTTTCAAGTAAAGCTACTAAAGATGTCCCCTAGGCAGTGTGTACGGCTTTTTGCTGTGAGTCCCTCTCTAATCCCACTCGTCTGGAAGCACTGGCTATAGTGCAAAGCAGTACATAAAACGGATTTTGCAAGGAGTATTAGATTTTGTAGAGTGTGTGATTTCCAAAAGCATATTAAGAAATTTAGGGTTATGATGGTTTGATGTATGGGGGAGTAGAGATGTAATCATAAGGGAAATGGGGAGGGACAGGAAGGAAAAGATTCAGATTCAATCTCAAATAGGCAAAACGATTCTGTAATTCTGCTTGTCATGCCATAAAAACTAAGCCAAAAAAAAAAAAAAAATGTGCATGAAATTCACAATCTTTTTCAGAAGATCAAACTGTGTAATAAAATTGGAACACCAAACTGCAAATGCCAAATTCTGCACAAACATCTAGACAGAGAGCAGCCATATCCGGGCAGAAATAGCAGAAACAGTTAAATTTGGTCAACTGGACTATGTTTTTGAAAAGTACAAAATGTTTCGCTTTTTTTCTGAGAGATTTTTTCAGCTATAGCCTTTTTGATGGATAATAATACGTCTCAACTCATCCAACTTAGTCCAGTTGACTAATTATAAGCTTTTTGGTTACTGAACCCACCTGCACCACACAATTTGGCAGATAGAAAGTTTACACCTGGGTCCTATTGAGCAACACCCAAAACTCACTTGTCATATTTGTTAATTTTATACTAGTTGCCTGGAGTCCAGAACACACACTTTTCCAATATGAAGATGTCTAGTCACCAGATTGGCATGATTGACAGATGCATTAGCCAATCAGGGGCATGCGTGGTTGGTCCATATCAAAACCAATATGGAAAGAATGGGGAAAACAAAAACAAAAACAGGAACGAAACATCACATTCGTTACTCAAATAAACAAATCTGATTGCACGGTTCTATTGGAATCTCGAAGTTCAACGGAAACAGTGATGACACGACTATATCAGATTTTTTTAAAATATATGTATAGAAGATCGCACTCCACTTTCCACTTCGCAAGTACTCTTTTCAAGAATCAGACGAACAATCAAAAGTTACCGTTAAATGCCAAGTTACAACCCACTTCCCGTAATAATATTTTAAATGTCAAAACCATCATTTCACTCTATATCTCTCTCTGCTGCCATCCTTAGTAGACTTACAGAACGTACAAAGTAGCCCTAACTACATCAGCACTTTGGAGGCTCACCAACTGGAGTGGCCCTGTTAAATACTTTGGCTGTGAGGAAATAAATTGCCCCCAGCTTGTGCTAGCTTTGTCCAGGCGTGGTGGAAGTAGTGCCATGGCCCATGTCCCCCCTTTCCCTCATGATTGCTGTGCAGGTGGTGTTGTCGATAAGCCAAAATCAGCCTCGCTCCGGTTCGTGAGACAAATTATGCTGTAGTCGTCTTCTGTAGTGCAAAAATATTAAGGAAAAAAAACAACGACATCCAAGCCAAAATAGACTAGGGACGCTGAGTGGCAGTAGCAACGTGATTTTTTAATTACTGGTACAGGTCTGTTACCCATAAGAGAAGCATAAGAGGAGGAATGATGGTATGGGATATACTGGTCAAAGCAAATGTAGAGTGAGTTTAGTTGTTAAATAGGATCAGGGGACAGGTTAAAAATATTTGCTGTCAGTTGGATTTTTTGGGTTGGTTTTACTTGTGGAACTTGTATTTAATAGCACAAGAAATACCTGAGCTTTTGTCTTATTTTACTCAGCTGCATGGTGCGTGTTTCAGCAGTATGAAGTGGAAGCTGGGTAAATAATAGATAATGGCTAGACATGGTTGTTACAAGGTCAGCATTTAAAGACATTTCCACCTTAGACTCTCTCTCTCTATATATATATAGGTGGCCACCGTGTTCCATATGGGAAATAGTCCTTCAAGATCTGGCCCCTCTCTCTGTAAATGCTGTGGTCAGGCTTCTCATTCAGGTCTTAGAATGTTCGTATTAACCCGCTTTAACCTGATTGTGGTGTTTTATTTTACAATTTTATCCATAAATCACGATATGAACATTAATATCGGACCAATGAGGTGCCTTCTTTTCCCCAAGGTTGTCGCCTGCCAGTGTTAGCTACAGGTTTGATTGCTATTACAGCTACCATGGCCTGTTGCTAAGAACCTGTCCCCTGCCAAACCAGGGGTGTGTATCGTCAAAACAAACAAACAAAAAAAAAAAAAGGAGCACTATGTAATGTTTTTGAAGGACACATGCCTGTCTCAACTGAGATGCTATTTTGCCTGGAATGTTTCACCCTGTGGTTTTAAACTTATATTGTTAATACTCAAAAACACCTTGCACAGATCTGATCCATGGACATATAACATCTCGATGAAAACAGGTGGGTGGTGGACCGTCTTACAGATAAATTACACAGTGCACCTTTAATGATACTAACACTATTTTGTGCTAGTATTTGGTTTGAATATTTCTGCTTTGTCATAACTTTAAGCCCTGCCCATCACCAGTTTGCTGTTTGGTAGCTTGACGCCATATACCATCTGGTCTGTGCATTCATAGAAGAGTGAGGTGAGTGAAGAAATCTAACAGACACTGGGCTTGAATGGTTGTCACACTCCTTTAAGAAAATTCTATTTTATTTTCAGTTCTTTTATAACTAGAGCTATGTTGGTTGAAGGGAGTTGTTGAGAAACCATAGGCGCAAACTAGAAATTCATTCCAATCTATAGGAGTCAGAAGAGCTAACAATGCTAATCTCTGAATTTATCGCTAAAAGCTAAAAAAAAAATAACTTTGCTGACACCTTGACGGAGCACAAATGTAGGCAGCGTGCAGATGAAGCTGAGGCCAATGCAGGCTATAACATGTGTTTATTCAGCCCATTTGTATGAGGGGATGTCAAACTGTCACTCAGAGCCTTCAAGTGTCTGGAAGGCACCGTGACGGCCTGACAGCTAGATTATCTCTTTCCCACATTGTAATGATAATGACAGAGCCAGGCACAATGCTGATTGACAAGAAATGTATGGGAAGTCCAATGTGCAGGAAACACAACAGTCATTTGCATCTGAAGTGTGCTCGAAAATAGTCCCTGGTTGAAAAGGCAGTGAAAATGAGCAACAACAGGGAGGCTGCGGTGAGTGGGACTTGACATGTACTGTATATAGATTGTATAGTCGTAAAAGAGGGACATTACGCTGCAGCCTGTGGGATATCTCTTTTCATGTTTATACTTCTGCATTACCTGTGGAGCACATGAAAACACTCTCTCAGCCACAGTGGAAAGATGCTCTGTGTGAGAACAAACATGTGAAATCATGTGATGTTAAAGAGACAGTCACACCTGACAATATCAAGCTGTGATCAAAGTGTGCATGAGTACAGTGCAGCACAGGCCTATAGCAGTGTATAAGTGCTGTGATTGGCCGTCACCACCCGGGCACCTGTGTGTACCTTTCCCAAAGCCTGCCCTGGTGCTGCTGATCATTAGCCTCCTCCAGAGTGCTGAGGCGGATCGTTAACCAGCTTCAAGGAAACAGCGCTGTGCTGGTGCAGGCTCAGGTCGCTCTGCTCTGTGCACTTCCACACATTTATCAAGCCCCAGCCGTCTGCTTTTCCCCATTGTTGTCTTATACCTGCTCAGATGCTCCTGCTGTAGTGTCTTATTACTGTGCTCCTGTGTATGAGCACAGCTGCACCCTGCCCCACAGGCCTACTGGACCATGCATGGAGGTGGAGCATCTTAATAACAATCAGCATAATTAGGCAGTGAGGAGCTGTGAGGAGGTAGAGACTGCTGCGCTATGCTGAGCTTTGATCCTGCACAGTTCAACTCAGCACTAGAGGGCATAACACAGAGCTCTTCTCCCCGGGCTGTTGTATATGTCTGCAGTCACCTCTGTCACTGTCTATAGACTTTATACTATTGTTTTGGCCAAAGCATCTCAAATCTCACATATAAAAGACAATTGTTCTATTCCATGTTCCAAGGTTGAAGCTACTTTCACTTTTTAACTTGTGATGTGCCTGTGAGACCAAAGCTGTGACCTACCCTGATTACCACTGTATCAGGCCTACCGTCCAGACCCATGAGCTCATGATAATAAGCGCCATGTACCTGGAGGAATTTCTTCTTATTACTTCATGCAGCACAGGACCCACTGCATGCATTATTCATCCTCCTGCAATATACTGTTGACCTTGGTCAAGGACATTTGGATGGACATATATCATGAGCAAATTGACCAATCACAGTGCTCATATTGGACATATGCAAAACCAGAGAAGCAGTACAGTGGTGAAGAATGTGGCAGAATAGCACAGGGGAGTGGAGCAGAGGCAGAGAGACTGACAGCTCCTCCCCCTTCCTCATACCCTCCCCACATTGACGCCCCAACCCGGCTTTTGACCTTTGACCTTCTCATGTCTCAAGACCAGCATCAATTCCTCTGAATGACAGAAAATCACTAATACACTAATGTTGTTATGGTTAAAGTGGACCACAAATGTATGTATAATTTCTAAACAAAAATGTCTGAGAGAGTACATAGTGTGTCAAGATAGACCTTCCTACCAGTTTAATCAATGTATAGCACAGCCCTGTAATATATGGGTAGACATGACATTGATTTCCTGCGTGCATTTGAACTGATGAACTGTATTGGCGAGCGAGTGCACAGTGAAAAGATTGTACTGTTTTGCAGCATGGTCCTTGGTTCTATGCTCATAAACGGTTCGGTCTTTATTTTTCTTTGTGCTACGTGCTCTTTATGTATTTTTAACTTGATCCGATATCGGACATGGCAATTACATTCTTTGTCAAATTTAGTGGGATTTTCCTTGACCTTGTACAAAAGCAGCAGTCAGTATAGCACCTCTCTGACAGTACAGTTTGTAGGCTGTTATCACATGTTAGTAGTGCAGTAAGTCAATGTTATTGCCTTGACTCTCGCCGGCTGATCTGATTGTCCGGTCTATTGTATTGTGAACTGTTGTGATGGGAGCGTGTCCTGCAGTTCAGAGTTGGTTGGAGTTGATCTAAGAGTTGATCTAAGTCTTGTGGAGTGAGTTTGAATTGAAGGAAATGTAGCAAAATGTAAAGGTCACATACCATTTATACCTTATCTCCGCCCACTTCACTTGACTATTTAAAAAAATCTGAATCTGGGATATACATGTAGGGATCAAAAATGTCATGTAGCCATTTTTCAACCATAAAAACGACATATATACATAAAATTCTTGTTACAGCAAATCAACACTATGAAGAAGTGCAGTTTTGAAGAGAAAGTCAAAGGGATATATTTATTTAATTGATCCGTTTTAGGTCAGTATTGCTGTTTACAATGGACAAAACGTAACGAGTACATTTTTTCTCTACCCATTTAAGCAATTTATTAATGTAAAATCTGCTAAATGAATGGTGAAAGTAAATCTGTAAACATCCTGTCAAGAAAATGGGATTAAAAAGCAATGATTTTGTTTTGTTGATGTGTCCCCTTCGGTCGCACATTAGCCTAGATTGGGTACATTGTTAGTAACATTCTATTGTGTTGTCTACACTAGAGGTACAGAATATAACATTGGATCATCATTGCAGCATTAGCAGACACTACACCCTAGATTGAGTTAGTAAATCCACAACTAACCCACGACATGCACGAAGAACCAACAGTGCTTAGATGTGACAGGCGCAGTAATACAACCCAAATCGATGTCTTCTTCTCCTAATGACACCACCGTTATTTCCCGCAATATTAATTATAGTTATTAGTAGCCCATCACATTGGATTTTTACCTCACTGGCCAATGGACATATTTAAATTCCATATTATGCAAATCTGTCACAGTGTAGTTTGTAACTGAATCGACCCAGCGTACAATTGCATCCAGTAACCATAATAATGTTTAATATGTTGCCGTTTTAAAGACTCGAGCGTCACTTTCCATTACATTCATAGCATTGTGTACTCATTTGCAGGCATCTGGAGAATGTGGTGTTTGACTGTGGCTGCGATATCCGCTGGATTCAGTTGTGGCAGCAGCGCGGAGAGGCCGGTCTGCATACTCAACAGCTCTACTGCAAGAATGGGGCTTCGGAGATACGTCTGCACAACATGTACATCGACAGCTGTGGTAAGGGTGCAATGTTAAAGGCATTTAAAGGTGCGCTACCTGATTTTTAAAAACATGAAAACAGAACAGTTAGCTTTGAACGTTTGCCATGGTCGGGAGTTATTCCTCATTTACCTTGCGCATTCCAAGCAACCTAATTACTCACGGCTATGAGTTTATAGCACTTTTTACAACTCTCAGAGGCCGTGTTGGTAAAGCTAATAACAACTAGCATGCTAACACGCACTATAAAATGCTTTAAAATTAGATGTGAACAGTACAGGTTTATTTTGATCTTGAGAGCTGCTTATACACTATATTTGTACTAGGCAAGACAAATGCTGCTCAGATACAAGGACAAATATCTTGTTTATTATAGAGTAGGATCCTTTTGCCCCCTATATAGAAACACGTTAAAGACGCAATTTGTGAAAAATTGACTGTTGTGTGCCGTTTTCATTATGAACCATTTTGATCGATGGGAAATGCGGAAACACACGCTGAGATTTGTTGATTACTCCTCTTGTTTTGCTGCCTGGTAATTGAGTGATCTTAGCGGCAGCACAAATTTGAGGCTCTGTTCCGCTTTAAGGGGTTGTGGGTTTGATTCCCGGCTGTGACAACTGGCTGAATGTCCTCCAGACTCTTTAACCTCCATCACACTCTGCTGTCCTTTCAAATGCAGCATACTAAGTGAAAAAGGAAAACAAAATGTCTGTCTACAACAAAAGAGGTGCATTTCCTGTCAAAAAATATGCTGGGATTTTTTGTTGTTGTTGCCATGTCAGTAAATTTATCTTCACAGTCTTGAAAGTTTAAAGTATAAATTCATCCACAAGGAATCAAGATGTGTGAAAGGCTTTGTGAAAACTATAGGAACTAGTGCAGCTTCTTCCTCCATCTGTCATCTGTTTGATAGCAGTAGACAATGGGTTGAGGACCAAATTATCATGAAATCCTTTGGCCCAAATTGATCATATTTTCTTACATCTACATGAAAAGATGTTAGGTTTGTGCTGCTAACCTAATAGACATTTTTTTGTTTTTATCTTTTACATTATGATTTTTTAATTTGACATACGTTGTACATTGAGCCACTTGCCTGACCGTCCATAACTGTGAATCTACATTCCGTTTGAATCCGACCATAGATCCTGACAAACCACTATCCTCACTTGGGACGGTCCAACCAAATTTGAAGCACGAGTTTGGAACTTCCATTGTTAATTCTGCAGAAATCCGTGCTGTTTCCCAGTCCTCTGTTTCAATTTATGCCGCCATATTTGTTTTGACACAGACGAACCATGTGTCTCTCTGATTGGTTAGTTCGCCTGTCAATCACGCCCCTTGGAAACGAGACTAGACAGAATACGGTTCCAGACACACTTATCTTGTGTATGGTTACGCCTGGCCAGGTAATTGAGCCACCTCCCAAAAGTAGGTCTGCCGCTGTTACTATATTGATTTGTGGTTCAATAAATTATAGATTGAACATTATATTTTGGGGCTCAGTATTAATCATGTGTATATTTTCTATGCAATAATAAGGAGATTTGAGCAGTGGAGTGTTGGAAAAGTAACTTATATAGCTATTTATTGTATCATTCTGATGTTTTTGTTGCAGCTTATCACTGGAATTATTTGAATTGTATTATTTAGTGTGATCTTTTTCGTAGCAATATACCATACTTCAAAATATGTTATTGTGACAGACCTACCCAAAAGCTAATTGCAGCTACCAACGTGCGATTTGGCTATCCCCGCTGTGGCCTTCAACACGAATGAGGATAGAGAGTCAGTGAAGAAAGAAAAGAGAAGTGAGAAGCGCGGGAGGGATGCGGGTGAAAGGTGGAATAGGAAGGACGTAGGAAGTAGGAGAGGAGCTGAGGAGGAGTGACAGGGTTAGGGGTGCATAGAAATCGCACTGGTGACTCATCCCGGTGACATCCTGTGCATGTGTGTGTGCCCGTGTTCTTTTGTAGCGCTCTTATTACATTAATGAAAAGTGATTAATTGATTTGGTGTGTAACTATGCAGACACAGGCGCTGACAGGAGCCGATTGGGGTGGGAGAAGTGTGTGTGTCTATACGGGTGAGCATTTATTGCATTGTGGGGACTAAAATCAGTTCAAACACTTACAGCATCATGGGGACCTGTCTGTTTTATAGGGGAAAACATCAGGTCGCCAAAATCTGTTATCATTAGAACACCAACATGATGAGCAAAATAGCCTTTTTTTGAGGTTTTAACAATGATATTTTGCTGCTCGTTCATCAAATACATTCCTGTTTTTGTTTCATTCACGCTTAATACAAAAGTGTCTTCTCTGAGCGCTCAAAAATGCTCCGTTTGCATTTTGCCTGAATTGTTGCTTACAGGTAATAATCCAGACTTCTCCTGTCAGGATTGCTACAGCCAAAAGCATGTTTAAAATGGAGTTAAAGCCACAACCGTGCGTATTATGGGTTCTTTTACGTGCAGATGTTGGTTAGGGTTTGGGTCAAGTAGTGACTATAGTTAAGGTAAGGATCAGTCTCCAGGAAATTAATGTTAGCATGGAAACACAACTGTATCTTTTTGTGTGTTTTCAGATTTGCCAGAGATCAGCGTGAGCCATAGCAGTGTTCTGGCCACAGAGGGCGATAACGTGACAGTGAGCTGTAACGGCTCAGGATCCCCTCTGCCTGAAGTGGACTGGACCGTGGGCGGGCTGCACTCCATCAACACACACCTGGTATGAAACAGGGAAGCAAACACTGAAAGCTTAATTCTAAACTGTTTATGCTAAACAGAATGTATGCAATAACATGATAATACAAAATATCTCCTACCAATAATGACTCAATAAGTTGTGTTAATGTAATCAAATAATTGTAACGCGTTTTCCATGGCTTTTCACAGATTTATAATGGAAAGTGACTGTTATTATCCTGGTTTAAATTTAATACTTTGGTCGGTTTTTGCATGTTTCATTTGGAGTTTGCATTTGTTTACATTTGCAACTAGAACCGATAAAGCGCCAGGTGAAAAAACACAGTTGCTATTGCAGTACGTCCCATATATTAGTTGACATTGGATCAAAACAAACTGGTATTGGTCATCACTACATCGAACAAACACTGTAGAGTTAGTTAAACCCCTAAGGAATTTCTCCCATTAAGAATAACTTTTAAATCCATTTTAGTTTTAGGTTTTCTTATAATACACAGAGGATTTGGTCCCTGCCTTTTCTTTTATGATTTCTATGTGGGGTTACAAACTGAATGCTGTTTCCGCTCAGAACATTGTGATGGTAAATAATTAAATTCTGAGTAATCCCTTAGCGACTTGCTCTAGCATATTGTTCATTCCCAAACAGAAAAGAAAAATTCAACTTAATTTTGAATCCTTTCCACAAATACACACTTTTACCAACCAATACAGCCTGGATGAATTCTCCTTCCACTCGATGGGCCTCAGGGATTGTCAACACAATAACTACTGCAGAGATAGACCACCACAACAGGAGAAGTCCCATTTCCCCAAATAGCTGTGGCTGTATTAGTCTTCAGTGTCTTTAAAGCTCACATGAAAGTTAGCTGCACCCGCGGCTCTTCTGTCTAAGGAAAGAGGAAACTGTAGCTCATCAGGACAAATGTGGGAGACCTGACTGTGCCATAGCTGCGAGCAGAGAGCGAAGTGTGTGTGTTATACCTAAGTCAGGCCTGCCCACTCAAATCACTGTCAAGTTAATACAAGGGACACTTTTAACTCAGCAATGTCACGACCAAAATAAGAAGTGATGTGACGGCGAGAAAACTTCATAGATACAATAGCTGATAAGTACAAATATATTATGAAGAATTTTTGAAAAAAAAAAAAAACACAGCAAGATCGTTGTGAGAGTGATTCACAAACATAAAGAAAACATAAACATAAAACATACACACTTACCAGTTATCTAGCTTAAGCTCAGAGTTGCCCACTGCTCCCACGGATCTATAATAAGAACTGGATAAGACACTTTCCCTCCGTCCTCGTGCAAGATCGATTAGGATCCATAGGTACTGCAGCTCCTGGAAGCTCCGGCCCAAAAAGAAATCTCCCATAGAGCACACTGCATTTTTTGGGAATTCAAGCACTCGTGTTCGGCTGACAGGACATCCACAGCGTTCACAAAAGTCGGATTCTTCGGTATTTTCACAACATAAACTTTTTTGAATTTTTAAATCCTCAAAACGCTTAAAAGTTAGCTTTGTAAGATTTAGCCTAGCCCCGCACTGAGCCCACACTAGCTCCGCTTTGATTGGTCAAACCTGATCATGTGGTGCATGTTTCTGTCATCACACAGTGGCTGTAGCTAGGCCCCAGCCATAGAAGAAAAAATCTTTTGTGGCATTTCCATGCCAATGAGCACATGCCTTTGAAAACCACACAACACCATCTTTGATTCATGTTCCAGATTGTATTATACTTCCATGACTGCTCCTGACAGGTGGCTCGCGGAATTACGCGTCAAATGCAGGGGACAAATTTCACCACAGGCATAATGTATGGTGTATATCAGCTAACCTATATATAAGTACTTGATGAAGACGCTCTGTGTGACTGTTTTTTTTTCCTCCATGCTACAAGCGTCTTAGCTGTATCTGTAAATGTGATGACAGCAACATTATTGTGTAGCAAGTTATTCTTATTTATAGATATTTTAACATGATAATTGCATTTTTGACTGTAGTCATTGTTTTAAGTAAAAACACTGCAAACAGGCTTTAGATGAGATTTGCTCTTTTAGTATCTACTGAAACAACTTACACCCAGAGATTTATATAAAACATTGTTTCAATGGCCATTTTCCTAAATTCAAGTTTAACACTCAAATAAAAAATCTCTAATAAAAGTAAAGTATTACCTACAGCTAGAACATTTTTCAGTCATGTCCTTACAATACTTGAGGGGTTTAACTGAAAAAAAAAAAAAGGTGAAATTGAAATTATTATTTTATCCAAGATCTCCGCTTTAATTTTTGTGTGTGTCGACTAAATCATTATTCTGGTTTTAGGATTTGAAATATATGCATTTCTACCCATGCATTACTTTTATATAAACAAAATGTATATCAAAAAAATAAGACAGAGACCAAAAGCTATGAATGGACTTCATGTGTGAATTCCTACTTTAAGCCTAAAAGATAATGGGCAGTGAATGAATGGAGATACTTCTGTGTCTTACATGTTGCCTCCTCCACAGTCAAACGTTTACTGGCCGAACATCCACTCCATAAACCTGACTCTGTTCAACATCAGCCGCGACGACAACAACTTCCAGCTCACCTGCATCGCCGAGAACGTGGTGGGGATGACCAACTCCTCCATCCAGCTCAACGTCCAGTGTGAGTAGTAGAGTTACCGTTTATCTTTACAGCAAATTTGCAATTGTTTTTGCCATTTCATAATTGAAGGCGCTTTAGACCTTCAATCATTTTGTTGATAAATTGCTCGATGGCATCTTAGTTGACCAAATATTTGTAGTAGTCCACAATTTATTTGATTAGGATTGTAAGGATTTATATGGACCACAGCAGAAAGGAGAAAGAATGGAGTGAGTTAGCTGAAGCTTTGAGAATTACTGGAAATCCAAATAATATTGAGAGATTTTGCCACTTTTAGGCGATTATAGTTATACTGCCGATTTCAAAGTTGGAGAAATTATTTGACTTTTACCAATTCAGAACATACAAGTGAACGTAGAAATGAGACTAGAAGAAGTAGGTCAAGTCAAATTGGACACCTACGGATTACCTGCTGTAACTCTAGGGCTCCACTTACAAATAAACAACACAATCTCATTAAGACTGAATATTTACTCCCAGTGCTCTGGGTGCATGTGTTGACACTAAATATTTGCTTCTAATGAACTCATTTGCTTAAGTAATCTCCACATTTGCGTTGGACTTATTTTAAATGATTAGTGTTAGTGCTAATATGTTTACCCACTGTAGATAAATAACACCAATCGTATGAGCCGTGCACATGGGCTCTTGATAAGGTGTGTTTGACCCACTCACTCTATTTAATTATAAAGAAAATATAATAATGATAATAGTTACTCTGTAGTATAGTTTGTGTGTGTACCGTGTATATTGTGCTGTATGGAATCATAAAGAAAACATAACAATAATGATAACAGTTACTCCAATATCCAGTTTGTATGATTTGTCTTTTTTATTTTTATTTTTTGTTATACCACGCAGCCCGACAAAGACACTACAAAATCTAAATTTGTCTGTCTCAACTGTAGCTAATTCTGAATCTTGCTAAATGACTGTCAAAACTGTGTCATGGTTAGCGCTAATATAATCAACTGCACTACCTAACAACATTTACTCAAGTTGTTTTTCCGATTCATTCCTAAAATTAGTCTTTTCCTGCTTACTTGCCTGTGCCGCCGATGCCCAAACAGTTGCACAGTGTTGTGTTGTTAAAGAGAGCTAATCAGTGTGCCTGCTGTTGGACTGATTGCATGAAATAAAAGCCTGTTGACGACCACAGAGCTGAGGCTTTCACATTAAAAGGTTATCAGACTGTCTGTTGGATTCGTGTGCAGACGCTGTTTGTTCCATCGGCTTTAGGGCAGTGTACAATGCGCTTACATAAAGTCTAGAACAGCTATAATGGTACAGCAAAGTAGCAAAAATACATCTCACTGCACCAAACAGCACAAACTAGACGGGCAGGCTTAAACAATGCTTCAGTACATGTTATAACCCAAACAAAGCTGTATTTTAGGCTGTATGAAAATTGCATGTGTTTCAGGCGTCACACAGTAATGATAAAAAACAAAAAACAAAACAAGTATTGATACATTGACACCAACTGAGGTACTGAAACGTATAGATTCTCATGCCAAAAAATCCAACAAACAAATCTAAAATCCCAAAAATACCATGTTGAGGTCTAATGGTGTTGGTATCTGTATTGGATCGATGTTATGATACCACAGTAATACTTAAAATTAGATCAAAACTCTGAAAAATGCGGGTAATTCCCATTATTGGCAGTGTGTATTGTTGTGTCCTTGAGCAAGACTCTTCAACTACCTTGCTTCCATTGCCTGCCTACAAGGGGGAATGACTGTGAATGCTTCCATGATGTAAAGCGCTTTAACTCGTGTAAATCTTTGTAAAACTTGTACCAAACACACACAGACGCACATCATGAACAGTATTACTATATTGCAATATACAATATACGTATAACACATACAGGGATATTCATTGGTATCCGTTTTCCGTTTACAGGCACCATTTTGAGGACTTTTGACCATGCGAAAGATAAAACATTTAGCTTCGATTTGTTCTTTGCTATTTTCACTAGCATTACTCCCATATATACAGACCATCAAACACGAGACATGAATTGCAATATCCAGAACCTCTTTTGCATTAGCTTTTCAACAGATTTATTTCGACACGACTCATTCTGATATGGGCTGAAATAAATCTGGCAATAATGACACTGACAGGCTCAAAGAATAATTTACAGCTGGATAGAAAAATCTGCTGTATCCGAGCGAACAGGCAAATTATGCAGGTACATTTAGGATGCAATGAGGTGTTGCACGGCTCCAAACCAAGTGAAACTGATGTAGCCAATTAGCAGGAATATAGCCTGCAGCCCACATGAAAGCCTGGCCTCCATCTGAGCACAACACGATACGGAAAATAACACCCTCAGCAATGATACAGCTATGATTTTACTAACTATCTACATTAGGAGTTTGTACTATCAGGTGCACATATGGTTTGCCCTCTGGACCAGCCCTGGGTGCATTAGACTGATGGAAAATATATAGAAAAAAAACAACCAGGGGCTAGGGCAGCAGGCAACACAATTATTTGGGGAAAAAAAAAAAATCAATTATAACTTGGATTATTACAATTAAATGTTTTCCAATAAATTCATAAGACTAGATTATAGACTGTATAAAAAAGTGGACTAAGGGAGTGTGGCGTCACCCGCAGTATTCAGCTCCAGTCAAATGAAGCTCATCGAGGCTAGCGGTTATAGCGGCGAATTTGGAGTAGATGTCCATATTTGTAATTCCGACCACAGGTATCATAGCAACCAAAGTGCCAATCAGGAGCTGTTTGAGGGCTAGTTTGAGGGGGGAGGCCGCTTAGCAACGCTGTCAATCAAACCTGTTGCTAAAGCTAGCCAAAGCGACCTCGGGCGAAAGATGGCAGCTGATTTGTCTGTTATTAATGTTCATAGCTTGATTTACGGACAGAAAAGCGAAATAAAAATACCAAGATCATGTAGATCGGTTAATGCAAACATTTTAAGAGCAAAATGATGAGCCTGACAGCAGCAGTTACAGAGAGAGGGGCGACAGTTTTCTAATGTAAAATTAATTGGAGCCAATGTCGATGGAGCCGGAAAAGCGCTTATGATCACTTCGTATTTGGAACATGGCGGCTAGCAGGTTATTCCATATATATGTCCATATATATACAGTCTATGAATATTTCAGGGAAGACTGAAATATGAACGCCAATACAAAAACCCCATACATTTCAAAACATGGTTGCAAAGCATGGCCTGTCATGATGATTGCAATATCCACTTATCATTCAGTACATGAAAGTTAGAACAATATACTGCTTAATATTTATCATGTGTGCATTTTCTTTGCAGTAATGGGGAGATTTTTGTTATTTTTGTTGTAATACGATAAGATTTGAGCTGTAGAGGGTTGAGTAAGTAACTTTTATGGCTAATTACTTGTTCATTCTGCTATTTATTTGATGCAGTTCAGGGCTTTTTATGTTGGTGTTTATTTTAAAATAGTTTTATTGAGATTATCCTGCTTTAAAGTAGTTTAAATATTATCATTATACTTGTCTGTAGCCATATATTGTGCTTCAAAATTTATTCTCGTGACAGGCCTAGTAAAACTACAAGGTCAGCTTTTCTCATTTTCTCATTTTGGCAGTCAGATTTCAGGGGTGCTATGGCCTTCACCCTCGTTTGTAGTAGTATTATTCTTAGAGACAGTACAGTACAGTAAAGAAAATGCTCTGTTCCACCTTATGATGTCATATAGTGGTAGTTTTCAAGTTAACTACATTTACATTTAGATCAGTAGAGATTAGCAACGTTACAACATACTTCAGAAAATAGCGTAATATGGGCCTTTTAACTGCTAAACAAAGAAGAAAAGAAGGACATTTCTGACATATAGAAGATGTCAACATTGCTAGCAGCTTTTGTGCATAATAATGGAGACAGAATGTTCTTTGCAGAGGAACTTGCATAACCGAGATAATAGTAATCTTTACAGTTGCTAATTGCGAACATTCATATTACGATTTTAACTCAATTTTGATTAATCCCTCACCTTTAACATGCTCAATCCTATAAACCAAGACTGATAGAAACTCTGTGACATTTCAGTTGTAAAGCATGATGCATTGTGGTTATTGTAGTGCATCACCCCACAGGACAGGGGCCAGATTTGTCACCCATTCAGTCAGTCCCAGAGCAGCCAAGGAGCACAACAAAATGACCGATTGACTTTCAACATTGAACAGTCTGCAGACAGTATATACTCGTACATACACCCCCCCAGGCATATCTGCTGCTTCTTTTTCTTCTGTTGACACTCTCCACTGCCGCCGCTGCAAATTAACTTATTAAATTTTCACCACATGCTCTGATGGTAATTACATTCTGTCCCCTGTGCCGGCTATTGTCTCCGGAAATGTCATAAAATAGCTTAAACTGCAGCTTGGATTCGGGAGTAATCTGATTGACAGCCAAATTAGAAGCCGTCAAGAACAAGTGACTGCAATCAAAAACTGGCCCCGCTGTCTTTAAACTTAGAAGAGGAAGTTAAAATGAACAACAAAGACTACGGGGGAGCTATTGTTCTGGTGTTTAATACTTCCTATCTGAAGCCCTGTATCCTCTTCTAGTAAACCTACATGTACATGAAGCATAACATTAAAACGATTATAATGCCTGGCAATGGTTGGTGTCAAAACTGTCTCTTTAATAATCTGTTATTTACCTCACCTGCAGTGGTCGTGATTTGTTAGCATTTTAGACTTGTGCCCGTAGTTCAGTTGTAATTGACCGAATTGGGTGATTAGCCAATCATAGAAACACATTGGCTTTCATTTATTTACATTGTGGTGAAAAGGGTGTATATTTGTGTGCATATTGTGCATACGGCAGTGGGAAGTGGTATTCATGAACCTATGTGCAGAGCTCAGATCCTACTGTACGTACAAGCAGCTAGTGATAAATACGGTGGATGAAAATCAGCGTCATTTGAATGAAACAGCCCAAAACATTCATGTTTGAAGTGGCCTCACCCCCGAAATTTACAGAATGAGAGCACAGAATATGCTGCGTTTATCTGAAGTGGAAATCATAACGATATAACAAACATAAAAAGAAGAAATATGTTATGTTGGCTCACTGTAAAATGTAGCAAATATGTGATTTGCAGCAAACAAATCTTAACCTTTAAAATATCCTATCCTACATTTGTTATTTAATTTTTTGTAAACATGTTTGTAGTAGCCTCACCTGAACTAGTGGAGAGCAGCTCTCGTTCAGACCGGGCTCAGATGAGTTGCATCAGGGACTGGTGTTGGGAGCCTTGGCCTGAGCAGCTCTTTTCTCTGGGAAGAACCAACTGCACAGACGACAAACCCTTAGAACCTGATATAACGGACCAGAATGGATCATGCTTCAGTCTGGATCTTTGCTCTACCTCGGAACCAGCCGGGCCCATTGGACAAGGAGGACAGACAGCCAACCTGCCCAGACTTAACCTACTGCACACTGGACTTGCTTTCACTTCCCATAACCAGAGCACGAAGGATGGAGCCGCCTATCTGCCAAACCCATCTGGACTGGAGCACATTGCACTGCAGCATCACTTTCCCTAGAACCTGTGCACGGAGATGGCACCATAGCTCCATGGCCTGTACAGACCGAAGGGACAGCGCGCTATGGTGAGCGCTACAACCATGTTGTACCGCTGTTGACTGCTGCTGTTACCCGGACTCAGTGCTTCTGTTCCGGACTGGTGTTCAGCGAGTTGTGTCCAAAGTTACGCATGTTGCTGTTTTATATTTAAAACAATGAGCTTATGTCATGTTTTCAAGTTTAAACAGGTAGCCTCAACAAGAGTGAACTAGCAAACACACTTTGGTAAAAATGGGCCATCGTCCATTTGTACCAAAACAAACATGGCTTCAGAAATAGGTCACAATAACAAGTGTGATAAAAGTGTTGTTACATAAAAAATAAAGCTCTAACATGGTACTATGGTACTACATAAAATCCCAGCTAGACAAAAACAAAAAAAGTTCCTTTTTGATATTGAATGATAATTTGATATAGTAATTATAGCAGCCTATACGACTAGAGAGAGGTCCTGAGCCTGGACCTTGGTCAGGAGCACCTATTGGGGCTTAGGTTGATGGGTCGAACTGCAGTACTTAGGGGGGAAAAAATCCACCTTGAGAATACGCAAACATTTCTCAAGGAAACCACATGAGATCTGGGAATGTAATGCCTGGCTAACATCAAATCTCATTTCTATTAATTTTCTTTAATAGGTTCCCAGTCAGCACAAGGTATTCTTCGTAATTGTCCCCATTATTACAGCATTATGTGATCGCCCCTCCCTCTGGAGAATGTAAGCTCACTATTCTAGCTGGAACATCCTAATCCCAGCTCAGGGAAGCCCAGGGGGATGTGCTGAACTCTAGTCCTGTGAATATGTTCGTTGTCACTGTTAGCCATGATCTGCTATCACTGTAGTGACTGACATTTAAAACATACCAGCACAAACGCCATGTAACCTCCACAGGCCTGTGCCCTCTCTGATCTAAGCGATGTTCTTATCAGAGCTTGTCATCTGTATGGACTCCACCAGAATGCCATGTTGTTGCAGAGCGGTATGGAACGGTGTAATGACTAGCATTGTATCGACTGCCACACGCCTGGCAGAAATAGATTGGTCCCCAACTGTCCATCAACTATTTTTTCCAATTCCTGTTGTCTTGTCTTTTCTTTTTCCCTATATGACTGAATATTTTTTTTCTTACTGTTATGTGCTCAAAAATCACAGCCGACCCACGCCTCCGCTCCCAAATGCTCTCACGTACAGCAGCTCTAGCCTTTAGTTCAATTCAATGACTTGATTGTTACTCTTGTCACTTAGAAACAACATCGCTAAAGCGATTTGCCAAATGACAGCTTTCAACTCTGAGAGATGTTGATTGTGTAATTTGGGGTAAAGTATTGTGCTAAAAACACAAATCTATTAATTACACACATTTTCTTGATTGCTAGCTCTCACACAATTTACTTATTTCTTCCCTCCTTTTCACTTTGTCTATGTAGATTTTGCTGCTATTTTTTTTTTATTGTTTAAAATGAGGACTCAGTTTGCATAACATTCTATTCACATTCATACCATTTTATAATAACTACTCATTTTTTTTAAATAAATCATGACTTTATTTAAAATAGTATGTATAACATTCTTATAATTGTTTATGAATGAATGATTCAGGGTTAATACTCCTTATGTAACTTTCTGGAGGTGGCACATCACCTGCATGATTCCATGGAAATATAAAGTTAAAACTATTCACCATGGAGACCGGTTTATGCCGTACTGTGTAAGATTATAGGAACAACATTTCCAAGGAAACAAGAAAGTGGAAGCCAAATAAGAGTCAGTTTTGTGGAGATTTAGTCATACATATTGTGGCTTTATCTAAGCGTAAGAATATTAAGTAGTTACTTAGCTTGATTCACTTAAATATGACTTCATTATTTATTAAGGCTAAGTATGGTGTAGTTAATTATGATGTGTTGCCAATCATTTTAGGAAGTGTGTCTTCTTTAACAGCACACTTGGATTCACATTGGTGTAATTCACAAAAAGGGGTAAAAAGAAAAGAAAAGAAAGGGTAAAAGGGAAAGAAAAGTTTTCTTTTAACCAATTCAAATATATCATACGCCTACACCAGCCTCATTCCACATCCCCGGTGCGGTGTGCTGCTCAAAATAAGTACAACCAAGTGCACAATATTTTATATGTATACCTGCGTACTTGGTAAAAAGACATAGCTTCTAAGTTTTCCGTCCTATACTTCACAACTTATCTTTCTGCACTTGTGGTTGGAACTGATGTCGCTCCCATGTTTTTTACATGTTTTTTACATGTTATTTACAGATTACCTCAAGGGCTAAGCAAAATCCATCTGCTCTGAGAATATTTGCTAGACAATGGTAAATTCTATATTCTAAACCTGACTTGAGGTGGTTTCAATAATAAAATGATAATGATTGCAATTAGGTATGGAGTAAATGTATTCCATTGCCAACTCACAGCACGAAGAACAACATTCATGAATAAGAAATGAGTAAACTCCAGCAAACTCCAGACAAAACATTTCTGTGCGTTCTGCACATTCACATAATCATGCATGCACAAACTGCTCAAAATGATAATGTTATTTATAACGTGTGATTAGCAATTTGTCCCATTCTGGGTGTCCAATTGGAGCACTTTCCTCAAACATATTGGTTAAAAAAGCTCTGTCATATTTGAGGCAATAAACTGCTTCACTCCTCACTGAAAGGCTGAATTAGGAAATGGAGGAATTTCCCTAATTGTTCTTTATTTTAGGCTGTATAGGAGCTTTGGTGCCATAGTGACTCCTGCCTGTCTGTCTCATATCAAGAAGGTCTTAGGTTTATTTCCTGTAGTGGGTCGAGCTTTTCCAATCCGGAGCCAGGTTGTTGAAAGTAGTGGCCCTTCCCGTCCACACCGCTGGTTTAGCTTAGCAACGCTGTCAATTAGTTAAACCTGTTGCTAATGCTAGCAGGAGCGACTTCAGGGAAAGAATCTTGGTTTTACAGACAAAATAGAGAAATAAAAACACCAGGATCATGAAGAACGGGTTAATACGAACATTTGAAGACCAAAATGACCAAAACACTCACTGCAGCAGGTACAGAGAGAGGGGTAACAATTTGGAACAATTCTGGAAGTGTGGCCATTATTATTTCCTGTTTGGAACACAGTGGCCAGCTATGTCCATTTATATGTACAGCCTGTATTCAGTATCTAAAGTTTAGACATATCTTCTCATTCAATGTTTTTTTTTTTTTTTTTTCTGCATGTCTAGGACTTTTTACATTTTAAATACAACAAATATATGAAGCGTGATGGATGGAATTGTGCAGCAAAGTAGTAGTTGTAAATAACACCCTTTGCTTTGTTGACAGCACTGTAAACCCTTGGCTTCCTCTCAGTGAGCTTCATGATGAAATCACCTGGAAATGGTTTTCACTTCACTGCTTTAGCAGGATTCTTTAGTGGAATGCCAAAACTGTGCAAAGCAGCGATCAAAGCAAAGGGTGGCTATACTTAAAAAGTCAAAAATATGTGTTTGGAGTTTTTTGTTTACTACATTCCATATGTTCGTTCATAGTTCTGATGCCTTCAGTGAGAATCTACATGAAAATAAAGAAGAAACATTACATGAAAAATTCTGTCCAAACTTTGACTGGTAGTTTCTTTCTGGCTGCTCTGGTTTTACTGCTCATGTACTACAGGACTCATTTAACAGATTCGGATTTGGAGCAGGCCTTCCCCGCTTAAACAAAATCCTGAAATATATCTGTAGCCATTGTCGTCATTACGCATTACAGTTTTAATCACCTTTCAAAATAGCTTTACAAAAATGGAGCAAACAGCCCATGCTATTCCTGCTTAAAAAGCTGCTTGATTCTAGAAATCCGCCAGTGCATTTGACGCTGTGAGAGAGAGTGCAGGTAGTGATTCATCGGGCATCTGTACTGTTGTGTGAATGAGATGTCAGTATGGAGGTGATACACCCGGCTCACATGCAGCCATAATCTAGTCCTATGCTGTAAATAGGATTGCTCACACATATTCCAGCAGCAGTCCTTGTATGTGCGCTGCAGTAAGGGAGGGGTTCTGCCTGTAGAACACACACACTGTCAGGTATTACCAAGAGCCAAATATTTCCCTTTGATGATCCTGCTGCAATAGTGAGTCATGCACAGACAAATCAGCCGATGAATTGTTTATGAAATGTATCTGATGGTATTAAAGTGATAAATTGCCTCTCAGCTCACTGGCCGTAGTGTTGCTACGTGTCACGAGCAGAGTTTGTTCTGCTCACTGCCCTGTGTACCGCACTCTGAAACAGAGACTGGAATGACTGTGCTACTGCCAGGCAAAAAACAATGTAATAGGTGTTTTCACTGTAACTCTAATGTGCACTGAGTTCATTCTGCAGCTCCCGTTTTGAGTTTATGCAGGGAATTACATTAGGCTTTCAAGATCCCGTGGGTTATGGAGATTTCTAAAGCTGTAATGTTTTATATAGAGTGCTAAGTATGTTAAGAAATAGCTATTTCATTGTGGAAACAAAAGTATTCGACCAGGAGTCGAATCTTATTCTAACATTACGCCTAAATGGAACTGCATCAGCAGCAGTGTTTGTTTGTAAACACATTTTACATTTCATTTACATTTGTGTATTTAAATATAAGTGTTGTTCTTTTTTTTGCAGTTCCTCCAGTTATCCTGAGACTGGCAGAGCCCGAGCAGCGCCATGACACCTGTATCGAGTTCACGGTGAGAGGCTACCCCCACCCCAAACTGCGCTGGTTCCACAAGCAAAAGGAGATAGTGCAGAACAAGTACATCCGCACAGAGATGGACTTCTACAAGGATTATCTGGAGGGCTGTCTGACCTTCCAGAACCCCACACACATCAACAACGGCAACTACACTCTGGAGGCCAGCAACGCCCTGGGCACAGTCACTAAGACGGTGTATGGACACTTCCTGTCCGAGCCGGACGCCGACATAGAGGAAGGAGGTGAGCAGTGCAGTGTGGCTTCAGATTACTCTGGACAGATGCAGAGTCCTGAATACATGTCCCCATGTTTACGACTATACTCAGGCCAGACCTACTGACAAAAAAAAATGCCCAGATAGATTTACATCTCAGACACTGCCTTCAGTCCTATAAGATTTCATCAAAATAGAAATAAAAATAAATTCTGCCATACTGGCTGACAGTCAGTGTGGCCTACTTCCTGAGAGAGGTGTAAGGAGCACAGGTCTGTGACCTGTTGTTTCTGAGGAAAGTACCTGTGTGCAGAGTTACAGATGTCATTGTTGCAAAGAGCTGTCGGGGATGTTTAGATTTTATTAAAATGGGCCTTCCCGGGGTGCAGATGTGGGGTGAACCTGCTGCTGGATAGTCGCCAGGGTTCATACACAGTGCAGTCAGGTAGATTGTTCATTTAGGTTCACAAAGAGTTCACAGGGAGAGAATGAACCACAGAGGCAGCTGGATTTCTCCGCATGTTCAATACTCCAAGGTTAATGCCCAGTGTCAGTGTATTGACATAGCATGACTTTCATTGTCTTCTCTTTTACAGGCCTAGTGGAAGTAGGTGAGTAATTGTATTTCCAAATTTAGCCTTAGCTTTATATTTATGTCTTTGTCTGGTGTGATGCACACACATTTATCTGTGTTCAGAGCGTAACCATGGAGAAATTTGTGGGCTTTGTGTTGCTATCAGTTCGCAGTTAAAACCGTTAGCATGGCAGCTTAGCTGTGTGGGCGCTGACTGCATTCATGGAGGAAGTTTGCTCTCACTTAGCATACACCACTACTGTATACCTTGCTAAAGGGCCCTGTTCTAAGCTTTAGACGTCTGAATCTCTTCTCACTATTGTTGCCTAATGTATTTAAAAGGCATAACAAATTCTACTTTCTGATATGTTTGTAGGATAAGTAATGTTTTGCTAATATTGTGCTTTGGTTTATCTCAGTTGATTGTAACCTTGTGTGTACATGCCCCGCCCATGGTGCTGTGATATGAATATCCATGTACTGCAGTCCTACAGCTGGACACTTGGCCCCTGACGCTGGCTCGTAAATCTGCAGCTGTGGTGTGGCTTCAGGGCCTTGCTGTTAATCGCTCAAACAAAGAGGGACGATCTGACCTTTGACCTCCATCACAGTCTCCCTCCATCTCCACACAAGGCTATTATTTCTCATCAGTGCTGGAGTATTAAGCTGCCGCCCGGTTGGAGAGGCAGATGAATGAATGGGTGCCCTGTCACTATACATAACACTTGTCTGATTATATAAAATGATCAAAACACTGTCATATCTGTAGATCATGCAATTACTGTCACCAATTCACAACACTCACTAGACAAGGTGTTTTGCCTAAGAACACGTCAGTAATATGCAGTGGGTTCAAACCTCTTTGTTGGGCAAAAGCTCTAATCACTGACTCTCTGTCGCCCCCCCTTTTGAAAGTGATGTGGTGTAGGGGATTCAGTGTTTGCCGTCAGACTAGTTTATAGCCATTTGACCTCGACACTTCAATGCAACATTTACTTCAAACTCAAAAATATATAAAAAGCCATTGAATGATCTTGTTTGCTGTCATGATCCAGGTAGAATAAAAAAAAAGTATAAATTAAAAAAAAAACATTTAGTGTAGTACAGTTATTGCAGGTATTGCTGTTTTGAAATACACTGTGGAGTCTTACGCTATCGCTAAAGCTCCTGGCTCAGACGGTTACTTTATAAAGCAGTTAGGACGGAGGAGGGCACCAGTGAGGAGGAACAGAGATGGTCGTTAGGGTGCACTCACTGGACTATTGTAGCCGTGCGTCTCTGAGCCATTGGCAGTCTCTCTACCATGTGGCCATTAATTTGCTCACAATTACTGCGTGCTGTCCTGGCTAGGAGCCCTGTGCCGGAGTCACCCCCCTCACACTAGTTCATTTGGTTTCACGGCTCTGTGTCTGTCCTTTTCTCCTTTACTGCTCCAGTCGCTGTCCCCTTAACTTTGTGTGCGTACTGGTGTGACGCATGGAATTTTAACACACTATCCAACAGGAATGACAGGGAGTCGGTCCAAGTCTGATGAAGCTGGATTTACTGGGGCACTATGTCCTAAATTAAGCCCATTTAATAGTGTTTTAGAATGTTTATTTTGCACTTATACAAATAATAAAATCTTGGCTAAGTTGCAGTAACACTACTTAGTTGTGATCGCAGCAACCACTTGGTATTACAAAGCTTCTTAAGAGTTGAAATATAAATTCTCTTTGCCTTATATTCTACAAACCCAGTCAAGACAATAAAAGAGCTCATAAGCACTCAAAGCATATTTAATCTGTCAAAACAATAGGAATCTCATGCTCCACCAACAGATATAATGCAAGTGAACTGGGTAATGTAAACTGACTTGTGGAGTAATTTCAAACACGGCCCACCTAAGACCCAGAGTTGCAGCAATGGACCAATTAATGACACAGTAATATGGACAAGTAGAAGACTGTTGTTTGCATGTACTTTTTGAAAATAGTCCTATATTACGCAAAATTGATTCATGTGAACTTTTTGCTACGCTAGAATGTTGTTGCCACCTCAAAAGCATACCTGGAGTTGTTTTTTTGTTTCATTCACACGTTTGAGTAATCTTGCATTATTAGTCTGTCTACATCTCTGAAGCTCTAAATGCTTTGTTCCACCTTGTGATGTCATTAAGTGGTAGTTGTAATGTTAACAGCTATGTTTTGCTTCAATTAAACTGCTTAACTCTGCAGTACACTAGAATAACCATACATTATAGCCTTAAAAAAAAAAAGTATTTTAGTTTAATTTTTTGTTCAGATGAGATAGCCACAGATAGTGTACACGCAGGGGTGTCAAACACATTTTCACTAAGGGCCATCAAAGGGCCAGAAGTAAAATAAATGTAGCTACTTTTTAAACTTGTTATTTAACTGTTTCTGTATTTATTACTTATTCAAGTTACAAATATTGCATATGCATTTGCAAAGATGTAAAAATATGGCTGTGTAACTGTGTATCTCCTGATAAAACAACATTTTAAGACCATCATACCTTTTAATTTACACTGTCGAGGGCCACATGAAATGATGTAGAGGACCACATTTGGCCCACGGGCCTTGAGTTTGACACATGTGGTCTACAGTATCTGCTAGTGGGGGACTGCAGATGTTTCAACAAGGATTTGAGTGAAGGTGTATGGAGTTTAAAAACACAGTGGAGCATTTCCTGTATCACCACAAATATGCAAGGTTTGTGTGTTAAACATGTGTGAATGAAACAAAACACAACACCAAGGAAACAACATCATAACATAGAACAAAAGTGTAAAAGTATAATATGGGCCATTTAAACTGATATTTGGTCTTTTCAGGTGGAGAAACTGGTCGACCAGAAGAAGACACATTTGGGGTGAGTTGTGAGTTATTTATGCTACTGTACTGTTCTCTCACATCTAAATAGCTGCTTATGTTGTGGGTGACACACAGACACGAAGAACTATTCTGCGTTCTCAGGGCCGTTGTAGTGAGAGTAGTTGATGATGGCACGCGCTGTCTCTTGCAGTGGGCGTACTTGTTTTGTTTGTCTGCTGACACGAAGGGAGGCAAATTATTTCCACTGTGGTTTTAATTGATAGAGGTGTTAAAGGAGCAATGAATTATGGGCTTTCCCTCGGTGGGCTTTTTGACATGACGCCATGGGAACAGCGCAGGTGTAATTAATAACAGTAATGATGGTGGTCATTCGTTCACAGCTCACTGCTCTACTTCCAAAACAAGTGCATGGGACTGTTAGATCATTTAAAGGTATGATATTTATGACTCAAAGGGACTACAGTCACAACTGAGCTAAATTAATCTTATCCCAGTATAGATATGACATGAGATATGCTCAGAAAGTCTAAGGTAATTGAAGGATAACTTTGGGCCACTGCTTACTTACAGCTAAAATTAACTTGTTCTGTTTTTCACATTTTTAAGACAGTAAGTATCAGGCACATCACCTTTAACCTGCGTTTTGAGGACACAGTTTAACATATACACATTTCACAAAGCTCTTATTCTGAAGAGCTGCATTAGCACTTATTTATAATTGGCTGCAGGTGCTGTACCTTTGTGATTATTCAGATCCAAGAGCATCCTTTTATCATCTTATCATTTGGTTTTAGTCATACAATCTGGCAACTTAAAGTGTAGCGGTTATACTTATAAAATATTGCAGAAAAAAAAAAAAAAACTGATGTAAATGCATAGGTTTAGGTTAATAGTTATTGATAACATTATATTTGTGATAATACTACTTTTTATATCCTTAGGTATTTGTTTAAAAGATGTGTTAGAAATATTGGCAGCAGTAGCAGCAGTTCTAGTAATATTGTAGTGAAGGTTGCACAAGGTGGTAGTACTTTTTACTTGAACACAGATCTGAGTGTTATTTTATCCCTGAAACCAGATTAAACTCAGGTTATGTGTGATAGATAATGTCTAATAATAATATTAATCATTTAAATCAGACGTGTATTCTTTAATAATGATTCCTCATTATCTCTGTCAGGTAATAAGGCGCATGTAAAGGCTTTAAATTGTGATGGATCATCTGAGTAAAGCTGATAAAGTTAACAGCAGCGTTGCCATGGCGAGCAGCCTGGCAGCTCAGCTGTTGAGAAAATCGAGACGTGTTGGTATAAATGATCACTTTTGTGTATCAAAATCTTTAGATACTATAAGCTAATGACTTAGCTTTTTGTAGGCTGTCAGATGGATCCAATGACTAATTTAAGGATCAGACAGGGCTCAAATGGATTTCACATCTAATTACAGTGCAGGCATCATCTTATACTGGGTCCCTGTAAAGTCACACAGTCTTGTCACTGTTATTTTTAACTGTTTTATTTACTCCATGTTATTGAAAAAGTAATGATTGTTTCCATAGTTACATAGTTAGTGCTCCTTTGAACAGTCTCCCTGGCTTTAATGTGAGACTGGGCAGGCATTTCTGAAAACCCCTTTAGCCACTGCACAACAAAGTCACCCCTGTTATTCCCCTTAACACCTGAGTAAATAAATCTGCCTGTACATATATTTAAATGACTTCCTGTTATCTCCAGCGTATCATGCACAAGACAGGTGTTTACTTACAGCAAACTGGTGCAATCTCACAGAAAGCAGTCATCACAATCAGGGGATTAGAGTCTGATTTTGTCGTTCTGTCATCAAAAATGTGCGGTGCGTTTTGAAGTTTGCTCAGCTCTCTCATCGCTGTATCTGACACTGTGTTCCTGTTTTCCCCAGGTCTCCATTGCTGTGGGTCTGGCAGGATTCGCTTGTGTCCTCCTCCTCGTTCTCTTTGTTCTTATCAACAAATATGGCCGCCGCAACAAATTCGGTATGAAAGGTAAGTCTTTGCAAATAGCCGCGCAGACTGCCGCGCAAGCTTTGTTTTTGATTGTTATCAGTTCACAATACAATCCCTGACTTAATCTTGTTTTTCATATCCAATGCTAGCTATTCATAGTTTTCAGTTTACTCTGTCTATAGGCGCCATTTTGAGTACTTCTTGTGGGGTCCAAAGCGCATCAGCTAATCGAAAAGCATGGACATGTTTACAATTTTCGTTACAAAGGGATTGCACTTGTTTAATGCTAAAAGGATGTGACAAAAGGTGTACAACGTTGAGGAAAGAAGCTATGCTAGGCTAAGTTAGTGTTAGCAGTGACGAGCAGTAAGTGATATACATAAATATGTTTTTGAAAGGTAATTGTTTTTCATTTGATAAAAAAAAAAGCTAGAAATCTGATGTAAAATTGCTAGTTGCACCCGGAAGTGACATCACCACCTAACAGTCCCATAATATTTTGTTACTAATTGTTAATCGCTATGGCAACTGTGCACATTTTGCCTTTGAAACCCAGGAAATCTTTCATCTTGCCACTTAGGTCTGTTTGAAGGAATAAATTGATGGCTTGGGGCCCGGTGCATAGCTGGACACTGTACATGTGTGTTGCATGCAGCTGTTTTACATAATTTTTGCTAAAGGTTATGGATCTACAATCTTTCAGTCGTAGAGACAGCTAAATCAATACTACAGGGGGCCTTGCATGCAAACGAGGTCTATGTAGCGCGAATTTCACCTCATATATTCACTGGTGGTCGTGAATCGGAATCCTGAATTAATTACTAGACTGTGCGCTCTTGATCACGCTAGGAGGAACTCAATGGGATTAATATGGCTTTTGTACATGCTGAGCTTTCCTTTGGGTGAGATCCAGGTTGCTTGCTTATCGGTAATGTGTCGAAACGTACGCTGTCTTGGGCCTTAAGGATGCGAGGAGGATGTTATCGGTTTGAATTTACATTTAAGGATGCAATACGTAACTTTTTTTCTCGTGAAGGGTCCACCACCTGCTTATCTCCACACTAGGCAAATGACAAAAGGTGAGATCTGTGCAGAGGCAAGCCATTCAAAATAACAGTGTATTTTTTTTTTTTTTCAAGTTTCTATTTTATTTTCTTTTTCAAAAATTAAAAGTTCAATTGCAAATCAGAAAATTTGAAGTTTTTTTTTTTTTTTTTAATTTTTTTGTTACCATCTTTTACAGATTTTCAGTGAATATAATGATGAGTGGATTTTATCAAGGTGGGATGAAGTAATATTTTGATTGAGGTAAAATACGAATGCAATTACTTTTTTAAATGGCACTAAACTGTTGCCTAAACTTGTCGAATTAAAACGAAGTGTTGGCAACAAAAAACCTGTATGAATAAATGTGAGATAGATACGTTTGTGCCGTAGTGTGGAACATACAAGCCAATGGACACAACATCCATAAACATCTCTAAACCTGTTCTTTAGCTGGCACACTGTCTTAGGCCACAGCCAATCGTCCTGCCCTATCAAGATGCAAAGGCTTACTATGATGATCCTCCTCCATATGCAACGCTCCCTGCTGGCTTTGTATAGCCTATCCGAGTCTGCTCACGTCTCGCTATGCACTATCTGTGGCCTCAAGCTGTCCAATAACAAGCCACATATGCCCAGTAAACAGCATAATCATATCATGCAACGCTATGCCCCCATACCTTCAACTCCCTAATTGGCTTCTTTACAAGACCGAGAACTGTTATTTGCAACAGTAAAGACCTGCACAATATAATCAGTTACCATGGTGATTAATGTACTGACCTAATGCTATAGAGCTAATTAATGATGCGTCTAATAAGCGTTTATGTGTTGCTGGTGTCATGGTGTGTTTTGACAAGGCCCTTGTCCTTTTTTGTAGTGTAAATTGCAATGTTGTCAACAGTTGTGTGGCTGTACAGTATGCTACACATTTCGCTCATTTAGTGGTTCATTATTAATTCAGTAGCAGTCATCATTAGAGAGTCAATACGCTACAGCTGGTACTCCTCAGTCTTATTTGTGTATTTGTAGTTGACTGTAAGCAGATCGGCTCTGTGTTATCGCTCTGAATTTGTCTGAATTCAAACTCAAGCATTCCTATAGTGAATGTGAATTGTTGATTTTGTCAGTCCTTCAACTTATAATAATAGCTTGAAAAAAAAAAAAAAAAAAAAAGAACAACAGGGTTTCGCCGATCACAACACCTAATTATTTATTAATTTATTTTTATTATTCATTATTTTTGTATTTTTTCATCTTTTTTTTCATTTGCATTGTCTTTATCTCATTAAATCATAATAAATAAACGCATAAATAAAAAAATAAAAAAAATAAAATAATATAATATAGTAATAATAGCTTTGATTTATTGATTCATTCTCGGTCTCTGCATCCCAGAATTATTAAGTCACACAAACATTCATATATAGTTGATTTGGACCCATTATATTGGCCCATATCTTGCCTTGTGTCAGTATACTTGTGTTGAACCTTATAAAATCTTTCTGCATGCCCAAAGCCTGGTTGAATATAGAAGTCTGTGCAAGGGAGGGCATCATCATCAGGTTGGGCTCCATAATATTGAATAAACAAACATTACTTATGATTTTTCTGACAGAAATCGCAGTTTAGAATAGATTTTCGATTTGTAAGTTGAACTTGGTTTCAGTTCACACCGCACATTTCAAGCACGCTCAGGAGATGTAGCGTTGATAAAAGACCGAAAGAATCCTGTACATTTCAGAACACGGATGTAGAAGTGTAAACTGCGCATGAAAAGACAGGTTCTTTTTGTTTACATTCTATTACCTAAATACTGCAATTTTGATGTATTTCAAATTGCTATTTCAATGCTATTGTGCAGCTCTAGCATCAAGTTTCTTTGTAAAATCCCAGTCAACTAGAAAGCAGATGATTTGCTGTATCCTTCTTCAGGGGTTTCCTATTAGAGACCTGTACTGTTACTTTTAGAATGTCTAGTATTGAATGCAGTGTAAACATTACTTGGCAGAATTGGAGCAGCCCTCGGTTTCTTTATAAGACATCAAAAATCACTGCTTGTTTCCTAACATTTTATTCCCTGGAAATAAAAATGATCCCAGCATTTGACTTTTGAGGCGAATTGAAGTCGGGTTTGCTTTTATGAGGTGGCTATATTCTTCAGTACAGTTACACCACAATGTCAGAGCCCAGTGTCCAGATTCTGTCTATAAAGATTAAGACACGAGTAACACGGTTGTTCCCTTGCTCTTTTCATTTCCTGTAATGTCCTCTATGCCGCACAGCCTGTATGTTAGCTAGCGCCGCTGCCTTCACTGTCATCGTGGAGATTGGAGCTATAACATACTTTAAAGGGGAACCATGTCAAGTGCAGATACCGAGAGGGCTACATGTCGCTCCATTCAAAGGCCTGATTGGTCAGTCCAGTGTGCCGTTGTGTAAGAGTGTGTACTTCTGTGTATTTTTGTGGTGCGGAGAATCAGCTGGAAGGCCAGAAGAAGTCATTACCTTTGGATGGAGCCATAATGGATTTTCGCTCCACTAAATCACTGTGGCTCTTTTGGTCATTGGAGTTTGATCACCAACCGTTTCTGGGCTTCCAATGAAAATACACACGCTCACGAAGGCAAGCGACGGGTGGTGCGGTGTCTGAGGCCTGCAGCCAAGCCCAGCTGATCACTTACACTTCTAATCGACTGATACACAGGGATAGAGTGGTACAGGTCTGTCAGGCGGTCGGCACCCTGGCAACAGTTCTGCAGGAGTTCTGTTCTATAGTCTACGGTAGGGTTTATTGAAATACCTGTATATAAAAGTTTGGATCATATTGTGTAAGTATTGACATGTTAGTTGGAAAGTTGGACTTGTAGCATCACGTTTTCCAGCAATATTTTATCGGATGTAGGATGTAGGTTGTACAACAAGCCTACGCATTATTAGGCAGTGGAAGTGTGAGCTCTTATTATTCTGCTGGTTGTAAAAACTATAAATAAAGGTGACACATGCAATAAAATTTGACTTTAAAGAGCCCATATTGCACTATTTTCTGATTTATTGTATCTTATAATGTTGTTTCCTCATCACAAACATACCCAGAGTTGTGTTTTGTTTCATTCACACATGTTTAACACACAAACCAAGTTCTTCTCTCAAATAGCAAACACCCTGTTCCACTTTGTGATGTCATGTGGTGATATAGGAAGTGCTCTACTGTGTTTTAAACTCCATACACCTTCACTACAATCATATGGATAATTTCAGCCCTGGAATTGCTTATCTCTACAGAACTTAAGATAAAAATTAGCTTGAAAACTGCCACTACATGACATCACAAGGTGGAACAGAGTATTGTGAGCTTTGGAGAAGTGTACAGGCTAGTAATAAAGGATTACTCAAACATGTGTAAATGAGTCCAGGTATGTTTTTGAGGAGGTAACAACATTATAACAGGGGTTAAAGCACACAGGAGTAAATTTTGTGTAATATAGGACCTTTAAATTCCAGTTTTATGTATATACACACCCACTGCCCTGTACAGTTTTTCTGAAATGATACAGTACGTGTAGGATTCAGTAGTGTTGCATAAAAATAAACAAAATGTATACTAATTATAATCTCTTATAGGTTTCAACTTTAAACCAGGAAAAACACAATATGTCTTATTTAAGCTTTTAAGTATTTGTTGCAATTGTAGTGTTTATGCTGGAATTAATACAAGATGTTGACTGTTCCCAAAGGTGCTGTGAAATATTATTTAGCTTGTTAAATGGTGTGAGTTTACTTACCGAGCAAATAAAGCTTATAAATTGGGTTAATTAATCTCTCTGTGCCGACTTCTGGGTACCACATTAGCCATTTTGTCGTAGAAGCGTTAGTAAGAAAGCATGTGTGTGCTCTGCAAAGATCACCTGTTGCTTTTATCAATGTTGTTGTCTTGCCATCTCAGCAGCCTGTTTCTTCACCCAGACATTCACGCTGCAAATTCCAGTCAGCGGCGAATCAATCGAGCTCCTTCTGAAAAAGACGTGTCCCTAATAAGTCTAACACTCTGCTGTCATCTCTCGGTACGTCCCGCCTGACGATTACCCACCTCCTCCTCTGCCTCTGCTGCCTGCGCGTCGCTGTAAAACCTGTCGTGCATAATTCTCCCATTATATCTGTCTACAGCATCTTGTCTGTTCCAAGAATCATTTATTTTCAAAGTGTGCGATCTGGAAGCCTCCAACGGCAACTTTTAGCATACATTTCTGCCTTTGTGCGTAATAGGCTAAGGCTCCTGGTGTATCTGATGTAGCGTATTCATTAGAATGCAGCAGTGCCATGCTCGTTGCATACTGTATGAGTCATACACAGAAAGGCGTTGTATTAGTTATTCTGGGTCTATTATTACCTCACCGTACACATTTGGGATATTTTTGGGGCATTCTTTCACACTGGTGCTGGCAGCTGCTGTTTGTTTATATAAGCTGTAGATTATACAGGGGCTATTTATGGATGCTCCAGTACAAAATCCACCCACTCAGAATATATATAGGGTAAAGTGAACAGAATTGGAACAGACGAGTGAGGAATTGGCAGGAATATAAAAAGTTTTAGATTATGAGGTTTTGCTTTCAAACCTATGTTCAATATTCTTTAGAAGTATATGGCAGGTACAAGCTTTAATAGAGGTAGTGGTAGAATTAAAATGTGACTCACGTTGAGCTAGGCTTTGTCAGGACTGCTTTAGCTGGAGGATTTTACCTATTGTGCATGTTATGGGTAGTAGCAGTACTAGTTTTGGTATTAGCTCTGGTTGAACCATTAGCAAAGTAATATATCCACTACTATTAGTACTAGGATAATTTACATTCAGTATGGTGTTTTACATTTTGAAAATCTTTAGATAGTTTGTTGTGTTGTCAAAGTAACAAGTAACTATGTAATTATAAAATATAGTATCTGTCCAGTTACTCCATTATTTTATCTTACTTGTGAATGACGCTCAAATCTACCATCAATCATTAGCACTTTTTATGTCACCATATAGGTTCAAAGTTATTATTTGTACCCTTGGGATGTGTTGTTGTGCAGTGCAATCAGACATAGACCTAGCCTCCCGTACAACACACACCCAGACACACAATGTTTCAGTTGTTTAAAAGGGTCAAATGTAAATGGCACTGCAGCTCGATGAATCGATGCCGTTCCCTTAGGCTGAGCTCACTATTGCACTGGGGTATTGGCTTCACAGGTTTTTCATTTGGAAACTGTATTACTGTATTCAGTTAAATCTATTATTCAGCTATTGATTTCGCAAAGCAGCTGACAGGACACATTCACGTCTGGTCCACGGAAACACTAACACGAGTCTTACCTGTCGAGACTAGAGTTGGTCTGTAAAATACTTGAATGTAAATGTTTTGAGTACCTGTATAAAAAGTGCAATATAAAGCAAAGATTTTATTTTCTGATTTAGCTTGATGACAACATATTGTGCCACTATCTTGTTCAATTCAAATGAAAAATATAAACCTTTGCATTGACGTAGTTGTCTGTATAGAAATCACAATTTAAGAACTAAACTATAGGAAAAAACAACATTTTCCCTTTCAATTGAGTAAGGTGGTAAAAATTTTCACTATACATTAAAATTTTGATACTACAATACAGGGTCAGTACTCAATACTGATTCTAATACCACAATAATAAACTTTCTTTTTCACCATGGGGCCTTATACTAGTTCTGATAAAACTCATGATGATTCTAACTGTTCCCACAAATCAGTATTTAGTTTTGATTCTAGTTTTAGTATAGATTAGTATCTGATTTTCAGTACTTTTGCATTGACGTGGTTGATTTCAAATGAGTTAATCTGGTTTATGGCTCATATCTCTGTAATTACTGGCACAAAGTTTCACATGAGCTTTCATAATCTCTTTCACCATAAATACAAGTAAAGTTATTTTTTCACAACAGCTTCAGAGAGTGGTGCTGTTCTAACCCCAGAGATGTGAGTGTTGTCAGTTGAAAGGACTTTAAGAAGTAAGATTAATATGTCAAGTTTATGGAGCAAGTCTCTAACAAATAATAATAACAACGGTTCAACATTTGTCCATCAAAAATTAGGATATTTCATTCAAAAACGCTGAATCTCAAATAGATGTAGTTCTATAGGCCCCTTCCCCGCATCTGAACCTATGACATAATCAAATCCAAGAACTTGAACGCAACATATTACTGGTGCAATAATATCCCTATACATCGTGCAATCATAACCCACAGTGTTGTAATCTTGCAGACCCCCTAACACACATTCTCACACGGAGCGGGTACAGCCAGCGGCGCGGTGCAGGCCCGGTGATGGAGCTGTGTGTCAGGGCAGCTTACCCCTCTCTACACTACATTACCTGGACCAGCCGGGGGATCAGCTGCTCGCAGTCTCACACATGGGGAGGGCTCACTGCTCTGCTGCCTCACTGCTCCACAATAGCCCCAGTGAGAAGTGTCACGGAGGAATAAGACATATAGTATTAGCCCCTCGACACATGATGGATCAAATGGAGGCATTTTGTATTTATGGGTAGTGCTGGAATCAGAGATGGGACACGACGCAAGATTGGGCCGACAAGAACGAGACAAAACAAGATATTTGATTCATAACTATAAATGATAAATGGTCACAGTTTTATATAGTGCTTTTCTACCTTCAAGGCAGTCAGAGCGCTTACGATCAAGGAACGACTCACCCGTTTACACACACACACTCATACACTAGTGTACACAGACATTGGGGGCAAGGCGTGTTTAGTGGCTTGCCCAAGGACACAACAGCAGTATTCATCTGTGGGAGCTGGAATCATATCAACATGTGGGTCAGTGGCTCTAGTCAAACCAACTTTGCAATCCAGTTCACAATTCTTTTCTAATAAGTTTTGGTTTATTTAATTTCATATTTCTACTGTAATTCTAAGGCTGATTTCTACAGCTTCTCGAGAGGAGTAACTCACCAGAGCTTAAAAAGGTGTATTTAAACTTCTATGAGCTATTAATTGCTAACACGTAACATATTTATATCACCATGTTACCATTTTATTGTTTTAAAAATTCTGTATTTGCCGGACCAACATATTAACATGTTTAATAAGTTTGACTTTTGTTTTTGACGCTCACTTTTTCACTTCCCCTTCAGAGCATTATTAAACACAATCAGTGTGGATTCTGCTATTGAAACTACTGTATATTGCATCAGGTTTGTGAAGTTGTAGTGTATAGTTTTGTACCCTGCTTTTGTATATTTATGAAAAACATTATAACATGATAGTAAGCTCCAAAAAGTCGATTTTTAGATGATACCCCCTCATTAACCCTTCTTTTGTTCAATCCAAATGCAAACAGGGTTGATTGATCTTGTGGCAGTGATATTTTGTGAGATCTTGTGGCATGAGATCCTGTTGCATCCCTAACTCGAGTTGAAGTCTGTTTGTACATGAATATAGTGGCCAAATCATACATATAGAAGTTGTAGTGTATTTAATTAACTTAGGCAATATTTGGTAACTACATTTGCTACCTTCTTCCCCTTCTCAATGCATTTTAATTTGTCTTTTCCAACCTCTGATTATTGAATGGAAAAACTGTTCATACACCAAAAGGCTTAGTTTTACTCAATAAATAAATAAATAAATTACCTTACAAATATTCACAAAAATAAATGGCAATTTTTTTTTTTATCAATGTATCAGTCACAAGAATTCCTTTAAAAATGGGTTACAAACATTATGAGAGAAATCAATCAAATTTATTTAAAGACATGTCTGCTATATAGTTATAATCTGTGACACTCGTGGACCAATATGTTATAATTTGCACATTTTAAATCACAGTTTTCATCTAAAACAACAGAAATAAGAAATGAAAAGAAAAATCAGCTGACTTCCGTGTTAGAAAACGGCGGTGCCCGATGGGAGCTGACGTCACTGTATGCATCATCACAACAAACAGGCGTGAAGTTGTTGGCGTCGCTGATGTATAGCTGCAGATCATGCTAAGGAGCAGCAGATTTTTTTTTTTTTTTTTAATCATTTACCAAAATGACTCAACGACGCAGCTGCATCCTACGTGCAGTGGACCTATTCCAGGGATGGATCGGCACAATGACGTTTTGAATACAGAAGTATAAAGATGACTCAGACATGCATGAATCACGCTAAATACAACTTCACGAGAGGAAATGAGAAGAGGAAACCACAATAACATGGCTAAAAGCTCTGAAAAGTCGATTTCGCATAATAGGTCTGCTTTAAGAACTAGAATTCACAACTTCTTCAGACTCTTTCAGTTGTTCTTTGTTTCTCTGTTTGGCTTATATTGTGTCCCTTTGTTTTCACCCATGGGAAATCCAACTCGAATCAACAGGGACCAGACTAATTCTTTGTATTGAGTAGAAATGCATTAGGGGAACCGACCAGTCTACGGCAACAACACAAGGACAAACAAAAGAAAGTTCAAGCGTTACATTTAGACCACTCACAAGTTAATCTTCGCTCAGAATCTTGTGCAGTTAAGCTTTTATTGTCTTAAATTGTAGACAAAATTAATTTATTTGATTTGTTTTCCTGAATATCAAATGAGTAATATGTCATAATGAGCCCATAATTGCCTCTTTTCCTCAGTAATTTGCCCTAAAAGAGGGGTAATGTGCAAAATCGACTTTTCTGTAGCTTTCTACCATGTTATAACATTCCTTAATTAGAAAAACAAAAACAAAAAAACATACAAACTAGAGTAATTTCATTAGCAGAATGTATGCAGATTGTATTGTGATAGCACTCTGAAGGGGGAGTGAGGAAGAGGAGCAGGGAATCAGAGCACCAAAAGTGGAACTGAAACTAATTAAATGTGTTAATATGTTTTATTTCAGCGAATATACCACTTTTAAAACAGTAATGTGATCTAAATATCTCATCTTGATTGACTTATTGGCCTCGTTTTGTCAAGACTCGTGGACACTGGTTTGTCGACTTGCGGAGTGGAGAATCCTTGAAGCTTTACTTACCCTATTAACACTGACTGTGAAACAATTATCCCAAAGTGAAAAGGTTACCATCCAAATAGAGTTGTGATAGCCGTCATCTTCAATGCATTGTCAAGCAAAGAACAGGCTAATATAACACAGGTTGCTCTCGAGACCGTGTTCGGAGCGCATTACTTATGATAATGGTACAGCTGAAAGAATTGAACAGGGACAAAATCTGCAATGCAAGTTTTAATGAAAGTAAATCAAACTATCGGCATTGTTCGCTTTTAATTAGACCCATAGCTCTGCGCCGAATGTGTGCGCTAAAACAACAACCAAGTCAGGTGGCTAAAAAGAACACACGAGAGCCGCTAATGAGACTGGTACACAATAAATAATGCAATCTTTCCTTTGGGTATTTAAAATGAAAATGAAACGCTTGCCTGTGGCCTGTGATCCAATGTAAATAACACAGCATGCAATGGCAATTAAAAACAAAGCGATTGCAATTTAAACCACACCAAAGCCACACACGACGTAGCCATGTTAATATGTAGCATAATTTGTATACAATGTAGCTATCATGTTGACTTCAATTAACACACTGACTCTTGTGTCTCTTCCCATTAGCATTTTCCAAATTGTCTGGCTCGCGCACCCAAAAATCCATTTAGTTTTTCAGTGATTTGACCCCCACCCGACGCAGTTCTGTCCATTTACCATTGTCTGGGTGGGTATCTTTTGGTTTTTCCCATCTACACTTGAACAAAAGGATGCAAAGGACTAATGACGAATGCAAAGGACTAATTTTGATCCTATAAGACAAATACGTTTACACAACTTTCCTTGTTTAAACCATTTTCTTCCCTAAAGTGTGTAGTGTAACCATCTAACTGACTGCACACTTGTCAGAAAGAACTGTCTATATTTTCAGATAAGAGCTGGTTGGCTGTATGTTGCAAAAAAGCTGTTCTAAAGCTGTGTGTGTACCCCAAAGACTTGTACTTAACTTAAACTACCTATGTATCAAAGGGTTTGCGAGAGCTTTAAGAAATATATAGACAGATTGAAATACCTAGTTCCTCCTTTCATGGTTTGAAAGTCAGGTACTTCTTGCTTGAGATCCAAAATACACACTTCTCTGAATACTGGTACATCTTGCACAGATCAGACGGATGGGATTGACAGGTGGATTAGCCAATCAGGAGCAGGCATGGTTTATCTGTATGAAAAAAAAAATCTATATATGGCTGCTTATGAAGAAAAAAGAAATAAAAAAAAAAAATCACAGGGGCTTGAAAAACATTGTGGATTCCTGCAGAAACAGTGAGTGAAGTAGTGAGAGAAATTAGATTTTTTTCAAAATGATAGATGACCAATGAGTTCCTTTGTTTTGCATGCATCGCTGAAATAAACTTTTATTATTATTTTTTTTATTTTATTTATGAAAAACAGAAACAGCACAGTACAAAACATAACAGGACTTGACTAGAGATAGAAACATGCAAAGGAGACAAAGAAAATGATAAACCCGGTACAAAGCATAGGACAAGAAACAGAAATAAAACAATGATCAGAGCTTGGGGCAGGTTGAGGGGGTGGGTTGAGGGGGTGGGTTGAGGGGGTGGGTTGAGGGGGTGGGCTGGGGGTTTACAATGAGCTAATGTTTTATTATTGAGCAGGGAAAATGAATGAATGAGAGTATAGTTATGAAGTTTCAGTTTCAGGGTTGAGTCTCCATTCTCTTTTATTTATTTTTTCCTTTCTTCCCTTCTTTCCTTCCTTTCCTTTCTTTCCTTTTTCTCTTTTTTCCCTTTTTCCTCTTTCCCATCTTCCTTTTTCCTTTTTCTTTGAATGAATAATTGGATAATAAACTCAAATAAACTAATCTGATTGCATGGGACTGCATGAATCTGGCTCGAGGTGCAACAGAAGGAGCGGTGACCTGCCTAATATTCCTCTATATACAAAATACAGAGAGACATCATTTTGGACTTGCCCGGCAAACATACCTCACCTGGGACACGGGACTGAAAAACATTGCTGATGCCTGTCAAATCTATGAGCAAAGCACTAAACTCTTTTAATCTGAGGTGAGCGAAATTAGATTTATTTGTAAATCACAGGTGACCAATGAGCTCCTCCTCCACGTGTCACACAAATCTGATTACACGATTATGTTTGACTGAGCTTGAGACGCAACAGAGGGCGTGGGGACCAGACTGATATTAATCTGTATAAAAAATACAGAGAGATATCATTCCGGACTTCCCAGGCAAAAAGGTATCAGCTTTTAACTTTATCTCTTGGACTGCACTGTTTCTACCCCACTCTGTTGCACTGTCAGCCGTGGAACCCCTCTTAACTTCTCCTCTGCTCTTTGTCACTGCATGTCCATTTTAAGCCTGTCGTCCCGTCGCCTCTGTCATTATGTTATTTTTACCAATACATCCTTGGCTCTTTTATACCTCTTATCTGGACCTAAAAGGTTTTCAATGCAGTGTGTGACCGCTCCACCGCTGCACAATGCCCCAAACATTTTCTCCTCCATTCTCTTTGCACCTCTTTGCAAGTAAAGGACACACAAAAAGGACTACTTACTTATTTATTCTGTTTGAAAGTTGCATGAGCTGGAACCAAAGTGCATATAGTGGTTGTGTATGTGTGCGATGAGTATGGTAGGGAAAGTAGCTCGGATGAGAATGCAGAGATGGACACGCTGTGCTGGTACAAATAGAATGAAATAGGAGTTGTTTTTTTGTTTTGATTTGATTGTGATGTAGGGACTCAAAGCAGTAGACTACTAATAGCTAAGTGACTTACATCCAATGCTCTCAGCAAAGTGAGTCTAAATAAAGGTGGTGGAGTGGTCGTGTAGCATGGTGCACTTTGGCTGGCTCTTCAAATACTTTTAACTCGTTTCTATCAATAGTTCTAAACACATCAGGGATTGGCGGGTTTGGGAGGTAGCAGTGTGGCTATCGGGATGCGGCAGAGAAGCACATGACAAGGCACGTTTTTTGTATTTGAATCTTTTTTCCGCTGTGAGAAAAGGAGCTTTGAACTTTTGGTTGTGTCAGTTTCACCTATTCTGTTTTCTAATGATTACAGTTTATGCAGCTCTGACAGTCGTTTTAAGTTCTGAATAAATATGCAATGTCAAGGTGCATATTTTTACTTTTCCGTGGACGGGCTGCTACCTGCTTGTTTCTACGGAGATGTGTTTACTTTGCTTTAAACAATATGGTATTAAACGTGTCTATATCCACACGGACGAGCAGATCGCACCACCAGGGCAAGTTACAGGTCAGATCTGGGGAGAGGTGAGCATTCTCAAGATTCTTTAGAGACAAATAACCTTCATTTAACCTTCATTTAAGGGTTTAGAACAGGACTAATGGGTTAATTCATCCAGAAAATGTCACTTCCTCTGTTCTACTGCCAATCCAGCAGCAGTGTATTATTCAGTTCTAAATGAAACGTCTCATTTAATTCCTAGATCACCAAAGTAGAACATTTCCTAATATTTACCCTGCACACCCACAGTCTCTTGTCAGACATCTTGTCACGCCTGTATTTCTGCTCAAATATCTGAATTTCGCAGTGCTTCACTTTGGTGAGCAGCTACACAGTAAGATATGAGTATAATTATCTTGACTTGAACTGTAACTTGTGAAAGTGCCTCCAGATGATAATCATATATTTGGAAAGTATCGTCTCTAAGTAATCACAAACTCATTTTTTTAGTCTTGAACTTTGAGTCAACCTCCCAACTATACAGTACTCTCCCCCTGGATGACTCTGCTAATGATTATTGCTGGGCTATTTGCTGTAATTTACATGGGGCCTGGAAATAGACTGCACTGTGGAGCTGATGGACCTTTTCCAACATAATGAGCATTAAGGGGCAGATTTTCTCAGTGGTCAGAGCACAGTTCTCTGAGTGCACTGACACGTTCTGTAATACAGAACTGCGTGTTTCCTGTCAGCTGCGAGGAGCCAGCATGAGAGCTGCCATTTCTTAAATAAGCCATCCTATAGAAGCCCGCCTCCAATGGTGTATCAAGCAAGTACTTTAATGGTAATGATAACTCCGGGGTCCAATAAGAGTTATACATAACTACACAAGAGAGAACAGAATCAATTGGATTTTAATTTTGTTTAAGTTATATTATTTTTAATGTTACTGTACTATAGTCTGACTTGTGTGTTTTCAAAGCTTTGGGTTGAGAAAACTCAGATTCTGTTCGATAGGATAGGCAGGATATATCTAGCTACGTCTTCACAAACTGCAATTAGTTTTACTACACTGTCCCACCAACATGAAAACCTGCCTTATGTACCGACTTATGACTAACCATATATTACAATTTATAATAATAATGCCATTAGCTTGTAATATGCTCGATACTCATTCTAAAGCTACTACTGTAGTCACACCTGCCCTGGGTAGAATGACACAAGTGAGGCTGCCAATCTGTGCCATCAGCCCCTCAGACCACCACCAATCATTCACACATCAACCACATTTATACTCGGAAAGTGACGTATCTTGACAGCACTTGGTCCAACTGAGAATCAATTCAGCAACCTTCGGGTTTATACTACTCTATACTACTACTCTATTGAGATACTTTCACTTAAAATATTTTCAAAAATGTTCTTCCTAGTATTTTCTTTTTATTTTCAGGATTATTACTATCATAGAAAAATAAAACTCTTTAGGCCTCATTTATCAAGTGTTTGCTCATGTGCTAAACTTGTTAAAAGTGGAGCAAAAACCTGATGCAGTTTCTCACAGAGACACCAAAGAAAATACAGCGCAGTTTTGCTCCCATGAGTAAATTAATATGCAAAACAGGTCCTTTTTTTGGTCAACATCCACAAAATCTGAGACCCAGGAAATGCAGATGAACTTGTTTAGCGGAGGCTGCCAGATTTATTACAACTATGAGAGCTAAAACTGTGGGAAAATATAATACTTTGGAGAGACAACAACATACACCAGTGTCTAGCATTGACTGGTGTATGAATGTGTGTGTGAATGAGTGAGTGGCTCCTTGTTGTGAAGTGCTTTGTGTACATTGAAAGTGGAAAAGCACTGCATAAAAATATGACCATTTATTATTTACCTTTTACCAATGCAGTATCACATAGGACTTTTGCACTCTCCAAATTCGCTCATGTAGATACCAGTTTTGTGGCAGAAATAATACACACACTTCCCCGTTTCCAAATTGCGCTATTTTCCAGTTTAGAACATGGAATGATAACCGAGGCCCTTTATATTTTTTGCGTCTCTAGTCACCCCTAGTAACACCTTGAAGGCTCTTAGAGATAGAGCGTATACTCTCACAGACCCTCCTTGTTCTGCTCACCGCTCTTCCCTCAGAAAGCTCACACTCCTCTCCCGTTGTGATGTTGCTCTCAGAATGGTGCTCTTATCCTTACAGTCAGGGGCGTGAGGGTGATGCTGATGCAGGGCGGACTCCTATTCTGTCTCTTTATGTTCCACTGAAATGGACTCGAGGCCCGGAGCCCACCTATAACCACTGGCTCTTTCAGTGTGGACTTTAGCCGCCAGTCCACAAAATAACTCTCATTATATAACAGGGCCATGCATTCTGGAGTTTTAGTCGATGAAATGCACTGAGCTACATGACGGTGCAGAGGGGACATGTCTTGAAAAGCAAAGCATATGGTGTAGGCTGGGCAATACAATTTTAATCAATGTCGAGATTCAGTAATTCGTGATACGCTGCAGTCTTTATAAAAGTCTACAGCCAGTTGCCATTTATTTTTGTTAAATGGAAATGATTAAAAATGCGGTACCTGTTTTTTTTTCTATATTAAAACCATGAAAAACAGACGTAGATCATTTTTAATTGTTTCCAAATGTATTTCTCACTGATCTACTGTATTCTGAGTGTCCTAATTATTAACCGTGATGAGTTTATAAATGCTTTTCACAACTTCCATAGGCCAGAGTGGAGTTTACCATCATTGTAAAGCTAACAACAGCTAGCATGCTACCGGCACACTTCCTGTTTTGCTGATAGTAAAACACCAGATGCAGACAGCAGACGGTCTCATTTTCACCCAAAGAGCTGCTTTTACAATGTATCTTTATTAGGGCAAAACAGTTTTACTTAATTACATGAAAAATAGTCTGTATTGCAATCACATCAACGCTGAAAGCCAATTTTGTTTTTGAAAAGAAAATATTTAATTGAAAATTGAGATCATTATGTAAAAACAAGTGATATATTGTTTGCCATATTGCCCAGCTGTAGGTGTTTGCTTTACAATGTAGATGGTATAAAATGAGAAACAGTTTGAAATGTTTTGTGTTTATACGGTAGTCTGTGATGCACATCTCTATTGCAGTGTACAGTAGAATGAAATGCAGAATGGCAAGTGCTTTAGTCACAGTAAATAGCCATATGAACAAGCAGCTCAAGTACTTATGGGGCAGGATCCATCTTGGTCATGCAGCGTGGTGCTGTTATATACAGAGCACTGCTTCCATCTTCCTACTGTGTATCTCTATTGGTCTGTTACTATATAAGTGAGCGCTCTCCCTCCTCTGAGACCACTGCAGTCGCTGTCACAAACATAACTCCTCCATCTTTTATAAGCTGCCTAATGTTTGAGCTCCTCAGAATACTTGTTGTGTCATATTTTAGCCATTCATAATTCATGGAAGCATGGCCATATGCAGAGTATCTCCTTGAAAATCTTTCTGCATCTTGTGCTAATACAGCTGTGCTTCTTTGTGCTTGGCTCTGATTCTCTCAATCACCACATCTCATCACATCCTCTGCCTCTCTTTCCACTCTAATGCCGTTACCAAGCACTGAAGATAAAACAATTAAAACCAAATTCATTAGAATGAATTAAAGGAGAAGCAGTGTCTGACTCATCTGTGGCAAGATAAATTATGTGTGAGTGGATGCTTTAGTAGCAGTTTACACTGACCATGTCTACCCCATTAACCTCTGTATTAACCCATACAAGAGCATTGTTAGTACAAACATGCAAAACAGACACTGAATAAATATGTGGCAGCAGAAGGCGAGCAGACACTTAACATGCTCTGTAATGGATCCCTGTGAGGAGCACATAACCTGATGTTTACTGGGTACAAAGTGTGGCCAATATTACTCATTTGAAATGCTTTCATGCGTTTGCAGGTTTAGTCGTAACTCGTACTATAAGGCTTACAAGCTATCAGGCCCACCCCATAACACTTGGACTGCTCATTGTGAAACATTCACTAACTGTTTGTGTTCAATACAGATGCCACAAACTTGATTAACAGGGAAAAAAAAACAACATCCAGACCGCAGTGGAAGGTATTAAAAACATTGTAGTTATATCCGTTACTCCTATTCCCTAAAATTCTTCATGTAACCGTTGATCGTGTACGCTTCCAGCCCTGCCCGGAGCTCTCAGGATGCCCAGCCGTCTGCGCTGGGTGTGAAACACAGACAGCAGAGTGTGTCACAGTGCCATGAGAGGTCATTACTGCCTCCTCAAAGCCCACAGATTATGTCAGCTTTACAGGTCACAGTCTTTTGGGTCACCACATTTTTATCTCCCCGGGCTGAGGCACCTCCACACGGGTAATGAGTCCACAAGTGTCTGCCTCAGATGCACATTAGGGGCTGAGCTGCTTGGGAACAGTGATTATATGTCCGGATGGGTTCTGGAGCAGGCCTCACCATCACTCCTACTGCACTGGATTTCTTTTTCCATTTCTGTCTATCTTGTGAAAGACATTTTTGGTTTGGCTTTTCGAAAAACCTGAGAATATCTGCTGCTCTATCTTGCTACGTATAATATCTGTGCAGGGGAATAAATTGCACATCATTCTATCTGAGTAATATACAAAGTTATGTTATTTAGAAGTGGCTACAGTAATTGCAATAGTAGCTGTATACTTAACTGCATAATACAATAAGTATATTACAAATCCTACTAGATTTTTTTCTCTCTCAGCAAATACATAGCACTAAAGTAGTAGTATTTTAGAAGTAGCAGATGTTTTACTTAGGCTGAGTGTATACTTAAAGCATATACTCCAACTTTCCAAAAAATAGCAACATATGACCTGCAGTTAATTATTGTTTTTGTCACAAAATCATAGACTGTGAATGGACATAGCTAGCCTGCTAGCCACCGTGCTCCAAATAGGAAATGGACATGGGTGCGATTTGGCTCCATCGGCTCTGCCTCCAGTTCACTTTCTGTTGAAAAATGGTGGTCTCTCTCTCTGTAACTGCTGTTGTCAGTCTCTTCATTCTGACCTTAAAATGTTTGCTTTAACCCGCTCTACATGTCCTTGAGTTTTTTGGTGGCTGTTCCATCCGTAAATCAACATTTGAACATTAATAACAGACCAATGAGGTGCCGTCTTTCCCCGAGGTTGCTTCCGGTAGTGTTAGCAACAGGTTTAATTGACAGGATTGCTATACGCCAAACCAGCAGTGCGGGCAAGAAGGCGTTATCTTCAACATACTGTCATCCTAAAACACTTTTACAGTAAATTTAGTCCGGTATGTTATGGCACTTTATGGTTCACATTGTGGCTAATAGCTCCACGGGTGTCCTAGCTGAGACGCACATTAGCAGCTGCTTGAGACCAGTGTCAGTGATGAGATGTGTCCAGATGGCAGCAGGAGCCCCCTCACATCCCTCTGCCCTCAGCCCTGTCACTGCAGTGTTTACCTGCCACAGTGACTGAACGCCCTCCTCGCGCTCTATGGCTTGGTTTCACACCGCACCATTTATATTTCTGATGACACAGTTCAGCCTCAGTGATGGAGGGTGATTCCAGAAAGTTCTTTGTGTTGTCACTGATGTTAAAAACAGACATACATCAATGTGTATTATCAGACGGGCCTTGGCCTTACTGTATCCTGCTGTATTGGTACTTTTTACTGCAGTTTTAAAGAATTTCCATTACGCCTGTGTAATCCCTCAGTCTTCCAGGTAGGTTAAATTGGAGATAGAATTTCTGTCACATCATAAGACAGACTGGCAAATCCAGCGCATAGTCCACCACAATCCCGACTACCCCTGAGTTTCAGAATGATGAAAAAGTAGGACCGTTGCCATAGCAATTTAAAACAGTATTATATCAGTGGTTATTTCAATGATGAACAGCCCTCAAAATTGTACCTCTAACAAGAATATGAAACCCATGGATAGTCCAGGCCAGAGTCCAGACCTAAATCCAGTCCAGACCTAAATCCAGTCCAGGCCAGAGTCCAGGCCAGAGTCCAGGCCAGAGTCCAGGATAGAGTCCAAGCCATAGTCCAGACCATAGTTCAGACCATAGTCCAGACCATAGTCCAGATCATTGTCCAGACCAGAGTTCAAGAGTTCAGACCAGAAACCAGAGCAGAGCCCAAATCAAGGTCCGATCAAAGGCCAGTCTAAAATCCAAATCAATGCCCAGACCAGAAGATAAACCAAAGTCCAGACTTCTTTAAACCTGCTACCATTCCCTCTGAAACTCTCTGAAACTAAACTAAACTAAACTAGTTATGAGCTAAAATACATTAGCACCAGTAGTCTGCCCTCTACTTCATCTATTAAAAAAAATAAAAAATAAAAATATTCATGAAATGTGGATACTACAGTTGTTGAATTCCTTGAGTAGAAAAGCAACTTTTATTTTAATCTCTTTTTTTGGTCATGTTTTATCTGTGAGAAAAAAAAAAAAAACATGTCTAAGCCTGTTGCATCAAACTTTATTTTAGTACGAGGAACCTTTGAGTACAAGGGAAAGACTTGGCCGTTTTATGTTGATGCAAGTGGTTAAAACAAATCATGGTTGAACAATTCTGAGAGTGCCACAAACTCTCTATTATTAAAAATAACTTTGTAAACCAGACCGCGTAATTTATTTTTGTCAAAACAGTACGGCCCGTGTTGGATGGGACCAATTTTTCAACCTGAATTTTTTTTTTTTAGCAAACAGAATACTCTCTGTTTTCTCCCTGGAATTCAAGTTGGGTATGGAAAGGCTGCAGAGAAAACTACACCAGATAACAGGTTTTTTGTATCAGCTTGTTGCTTGGGAAAAGGACTGAAATGATGAGATTGAAGTTGACTAGAACAATAAAAGGGTGTAGGTGTTGTGGGAGCTGGGTGCGCCTGACTCAGCTGTGCTTTAGCTAATGGCTGGAGTGTCTGCTGTGTCCTCTGTGACTGCAGCCAGTAGCAGTTCACTGGAGTGGACTACTTTTACCCAAAGGAGGCCGACTCATTAAGCTGTATCTCTCTGGATCCTAATGTGAGAATAAGCCAGGGAAAGTAAGAAATATGTTTATCTTTTAATTAGTTTTATTTTATACTGACTTTTAGACTTTGTAGCAAACTGTAATGGTAACTTTAACTTGTAAAAACATGTAAAACAGACACTCTTGTAAATGGTACGTGTGTCATGGAGCTACTTTGGATTTTGTCACACACAGCCATGACATTAAATAAATAAATAAAAAATTAAAAAATTAAAAATTAAAAAAGGAGAAAAAGTTATATTTTGATATTCATTAACATTTTCTTATTCATATTTTTTCTTACAAAATAAAAATGTTACATCACAGGACATCTGGATAACGATTTTTAACCAGATGCACCTTAACTCATTTTAAAAATACATCACTTTTGGTGTCACACTGCATAGCTCTATTTTGATTACAGCATCAACTTCATGTTTTTTATTGTAGATTGGAGATTTAGTTGAAAGTGTCATTTTAGTTAAGAAAATATGTCTGACATTTTGGCTCTGACACATGGGACTAATTCTAGAAATATTTGGAAGGAAGTCTTACGCTGAAATGTCATTCGCTGAGACACATTTTTCCAATGCAAAAGCATAATGATAAAGTGTATTTGTCAAGTAAATATTCTGTTTGTTCCTTATCATGTCAACAGAGCACAGTATGCATGCTTCAGTACTTCAGACACATTTATACATGTAAGTGGGGGGCTCTTGATATAACTCCACCTCGAGGGACTGAGCGTTGATTTAATAGCATCTTCATGGGGATCATAGCTGCAGACCTTTTCTGGGTCATGCATAAGCTAGCATCCTCATAGTGCATTCACAACACATAATAGCCTGGTTATGCGCAGTGCTTTTGCTAACATGTACGTGGACAAAGCTAAGGGGAAATACATTTTTTCTTCTTTTCGTGTGTATGTGCTTAGTACATTTGCTCTCTGTAAAGCAACTCCCCAGCCTATTTCCACGGAGAGAGAGCCAGCAATATGTTTTGGACCAATGCTGCAGCAGAGATAACATCCACGCTACTGCAGCCACAATCTGATCCTCTCACTGTGCCTGGACTAAAATCCAATTTCCTCCTTGCTGTGAAAAAAGACAAATGCAAAACAAGAATAGCAAAGTGTTTTTCTTCTATAAACCGATGATTAATGCATTGCCGCAGATGAGTGTTTATCTGTTGCATATTCCAGTAGGATCAAGCCTCCCTGCTAACACGATGTTTGTATTCATTAGAGTAGTGGTGTACTGTAGTGTGCTTAAAAGGGCTGGACAACTGTAGGAAAAAGGACTAGTATTATATTGCTATAGACTAAGGACATTCATACAAACTAGGCTAGGTGTCCTGGACAAGGTATGTACGGTGTGGTATAGAGCTGAGCTATAATGACCATCCTTTCAGTTTTAAAGGCAAATGCTCTACCGCCTGAGCCACTTGCCACCAGAAATAAAATAAATGAGAACTAAATAAAACCAACCAGATGTAAATCATGATTAAATCTTTTTGTTTCAGTAAAACTCATTTTGAGTAGATTTGATCAAGAATTGATGGTTTAAGATTTTTCAGGTCTGGCAGCTGAAAACATTGCAAAGCAAAGAGTAAATTATAAGATCCACCTGATTTTTTTTTTTTTTTTTCCCCCATGGCGCTTATCTGTTTTTGAAAACAATCTCAAATCTCTTCAATTCTAAATTGCATTTCCTCAAAACGTCCTGCTCATTTTGCTGAATTTTATCAACGAACCAAAAATGAATTTGTTCCAGTTGGACCTTTTTTTTTTTTCCTTTTCTGATTTTATGGAAGTTAGCGGTGACTTCAAAGCAGACTAATTATGCAAAATCGACTTTTTAGAGCTTTTAATCATTACAGTTGTTTCCCCTTCTCAATTTCCATCATTTCCATTGTCCAAATTATAACATAATGATCCACGAGTTTCATAGATTGAAACTATATAGAAGACAAAAGCACAATGTGTTTAACCAACACTAAACTAAGAAGGAAATTAATTTTAAACATGTGTATCTCTGAACTATAAGTCCAAACCACCACATCACCAAAACCAAACCATTCCCAAACCACTCCCCCAACCACATCGCAAACCCAATCCCAAACCAATGTCCACCGTGTATGATAAGGCCCGGCACGTCCGAGCAGATCTCTTTGTGTGCGTCTGGCCCTGATCCACCGCTCCATGTTTGTCTTCTCACAACATGACATTTGGAGCGCAAATTGTCTGGCCTTTCACGAGCCTAGACCATCCTGCTCATCCTGACAAGGCAGACAAAACAGTCCCTCCGATAACTGCACCGTTCTCAATTATGGGAGTCCTTTTGATGGGAAGGCTGGGGCGCGTGGTGGTGTGCTGTGCATGTCTGTCATCTACCGGAGATAAGGCGCCCGGCCCGCCGCATAGCTACAACTCGCCTATTGATTTGCCACTGTCATCTCGCTCAGTGTGCCGCTTTGGACAAACACTTATAGCCGAAAGGGAGGGCCGGATAGACTAAAGAAACAAGACAGGTGGTTGGCAAGCTGCAAATGTATTCCACCAGAGAGATGTGAAACATGCCATGTGCGTCACTAGGTAGACGGTTATTTTGTGGCGCGGGGTAGCATGCAGTGTTCCTATTTCGACTTTCTTTCATCCAAAATATAAAATGGACAATGGGGAATAGCTTGTTAGACCTCAAGAGCCTGAGTGAGTAAGTGGGCTATGTCCCTATTGTAAAGTTGTCAAAACAGCCAAAAAATAATCAATACTAAAACTAAAATCAGAACTTGTTTGAACACATATTGGTACTGAAGAAAATAAGATGCTGTATTGGACCTTTCCTGAAATGTTTTAGAATAGTCTTGATCTATATTAAAACCAGCAACCAAATGACAATACTAAATAAAGCTGTAAAACTAAAATTATACTACAACACTTGGGCGATCAGGCTTTCTCTGTTGCTCACCCCAGATTCTGGAACAAATGATACAGAGCCTTTTCCTAAGTATTAGTTTTGAGTTTAAAATTTTTGTATCATGAAAACAAAACCCCAATGTACTCTGAGACCATAACGTCTGAGCTTATAAAGTCCTTTCTGATATCTATTTCAGCTTTGTTATATCAGATGCCTTCCCTGGCTGATGTTTTTTCTTGACTTGGGAAAACAATAACTTGTAACCCTTGTGGATAAATTGGCAAGAGTTGCTTGGATAGCTATAGGAACAGCACTCAATCATAATTGTTTTCTGTATTACCATTATTTCAGGTGGCACTGACAGCATAAAGAATTACAGGTTCTCAAAATCTCCAGCATCTGTTTTTATGGGTCTCAGCGGTTCTTTCAGATGACAGATCATCTGCAGTTGCCTTGTGTTTTGGGACATACAGGAAGTCTTTTGGCTCTTGGCTGTGACAGTAAATATAGAAGTAACCCTATATGCAGTTGTCACTTCATATTATGACTACAGCACATAAACAATATACTAAAGTACATTAGATTTCTACAGCCTTTTTATGTGACACAATAGTCATAGGTGAATTAAATATACATGGAGACTCCTGGGATTTAACTCACAACCTTTTTGCAGAGGTGCTAACTAGACTGTGTTATGTGAAGATGTAGCAATGCTTTAAGTTCCATTCTGAATGGCTGTTTACCACAATACCAGTCATTTTAATGCTTCTCTATACTTCACTGGCTATGTATAATTAATTGTGTTTCCGAGGATGTGTTGCTTGGTACTACTTGGTCCTATGTCTGCTATATCTCACAATGATGATAGTAAACAACTTGAATAGGAAGCATCCCTCATGAGGACACACTAAAGTGTACACAAAGTTCATCAAACATTCAGCAGGGAGAGCCAGTGCTACTGTTGCCCAATCTATATTTAATCACTGGTTGATTAGCATGTAGTGCTACACTGTACTTCCCGGCTAGCCCACCCCCTCATGTCGCCCCCAGAGTCTTAATCCTGCCTCCGCCTGTTGTGTTTCTGCTCCACTGGGGCCCAATCGTGCCAATTCCACTCATTGAGCTTGATAATTAGTGACAATTGTAAAAGTAATTTACAAACTCAAGTGATGCCGTCGAACAAATGGTGCCAATTAACTGGGGATGGTAATGCGGGCAGAAATGCGGAAAAGGAGCATCCGACCTCCATTACAGTGAGGAGAGGGGGCGGGGTCAGGCCTGTCCTCAGCATGTCAGGGAGGAAATGTCCAGGGAGGAGCAGTGAGCCTAAGCATATTGTTGGAGCACGGCTGTTACCATGTGCACCATTCACAAAAATGGCAGCTATTGTGATGGGAGCACAAGCATATCTGTGTGCAGTCACATTAGTTTTGGGATGATTAGATTAAGAATTTTTGATTAGTGTGTCTGTATCAAATTGTTTACTGTGTAGTTAATTTAGTTTTAGCCCAAATATAGTGCATAAGCAGCACTTAAAGTAGAAATGAGACTGCTGTGCTGTGCATTTTTATTTGCAGAGATTCAGGAAGTGTGCTGTTAGCATGCTAATTGCATGGTTCCATGGAAATAGAAAGTTTAAACCATACTCAGTATATATATGGCCTGTCATCTGCCTCTTCTCTGACTTTTACTATAATTGCTGGTGCTGTCTGTTCTTGAAAAGAATGTTTGCACTTGTGTCTGATCGTCAGACCCTTCTTAATGTCTGTGATTCTGTGATTAATCCTGAGATCACTAGTTGTAGTGAACAATCAAAGATGCTACCACCATTCTTGGCGTCCATACCCCACTACCTATGGTATGTACCTGCCCCGCTGCAGAGCAAAACTCACCACAGAAAGTGGGGGAAAAGAAGCGGGGTATTGGCGGGGTATTGGTGAGAGCCTACCTGGTGCAGTTTTTGCCGTATGTTCGTCACCTCTAGTGGCTTCCTCAGGATTATGATGGCATCCTCGTGCCGTACCGCTCGGAAGTTACCTGGCTCCGACCAAGTGTCCTGGGCACTGGCTCTAAAATCCCAACCGTCTCCCTCCTCGGTGCACTCAGCTCATCGCGAACCTCAGTCACCACAGTTGCCTCAGTCTTCAGAGATAATTTCAAATGCAAGCCTTTACATGTAAATAATTATACATATTTAGAAGTACAGCTATTTACAATTGAGCTTGCCAGACCCCTTAATTCTGCTGTTCTCTACCCTTTACTTAGGTACAACAAGGACTTTATTCAGGAGTTTTTAGCTGGGGTGGTTTCTAGGTTTGTTCCGCAAACCAAAGCCTGCTCCCTCGTTAAATGATGCCCAGGCCCTCAGACAACGCTGTACGCAGGCAGAACGGTGGTGGATAAGGGGCTGATTACGTGTGAGCGCGAGACGTCTGAGCATATTTAGGGACATCAGAGAGCTATGACAGAGTTAATACCATTAACACTGCTGTGAAACCACACATCTCTTTGATTGATGATGCTGTTTCCACCTGTGAGGACTTACACTTTAACTTTACACTTTTTTTGTTAACAAAGTGGTTACCATGAAACAACTGAGCAGCCTCAGCATCTGTCCAGTCCAGCCTCTTAGTACTGTACACATGGCTGTATTCAACCAATTTGAACCAATCTCACTGTCCTTCCACACAGATGTGATCAAACAAATGAGAGCTACAAACTGCCCCCTGGACAGATTGATGAGGAGGTATGTGCCACTGTAGGTCCCTGTTGTTTTTTTATTAACACTTGTCTCAGCTCAGGATGTGCATCTGGTTCTCTTAAGCATGCTGTAGTGAGATCCCTTCTCAAAAAAAGACATCTGGACACTAACGTTCTGTCAAATTTTAGACCTGTGTCTAACTAAGACCACAGGGCGCTTGGCATCAACAAACAGGACGATATCATATCAGGGCTATGTTCTGAACCCAGACTGAAATTTCTCTAGGACAGAGTTGCTTTCTATGTCATTGGTGACCTGTCCTCCTCAGTTGCCTAACTATGTGGCGTGCCCCAGGCCTATTGCAGCATGTTATTTTCACTGTACATGTTGCCACTTGGGTCAGTTATTGCCAGGAACAGGCCTTTCACTTCTATGCAGACGACCTGCAGATTTACTGCTGGACTATATTGCAAACAAAAAGATGTGGTTGGGGCAGAATTTCCTTCACTTAAATGAGGATAAAACAATTTATTTATTTTTTTTGTGATTCTGCATTTGACTGTAAGGAACCTTGGGGTCATTTTTTACAACAATTTAAATTTGACAAACAGATTGACAGTGTGGTGAGTTCAAGTTTTTATCAATCACATCTTTTATTGAAAGTAAAGCCTTTTTAAAATCGCAACGACCTTGAAAAAACTATTCACACTTTTATCAGCTCAAGAACAGATTACTGTAATGTACTTTATGTTGGTATCTCCCAGTTTGCCCTCAGCGGCCTCCAACTCATGCAGAAAGCTGCAGCTTGTTTTTTTGACCAACACACCCAGACGTCAGCACAACACCCCCATCCTTTTCTCACCCCATTGACTTCTAGTTTCTTTTACAATTGAGTTTAAATTTGTGTTGTTTGTTTTTAAAGCGCTTAATGGCCTTGCTCCTCCTTATCTGACTGAACTCCTGTCTGTTTGAAACTCAAACAGGGCCTTACAGTCGACCAACCCACTTCTGCCCTTCTGTCCCCAGAGCCAGGCTCAAACACTGGGATGATCAGGTTTTCTCTGTCATCGGCCCCAGACTATGAAACAATATGCCGATATGCTCACTATCACAGACTTTGTGTTTAAATCCAGGCTCAAAACATTTCTATTTAGACTGGCTTTCAATGCTCAGTAATGCAGTGACACTTTGCACAATTTGTTTTATTTCATTGTTTAATGTTTTGCATGTCTTTATATTGATTTTATTGTAAAGCACTTTGGTCACATTGGGTGTGGAAAAGAGCTCTGTAAATAAAGATTGATTGATAGTTATTAGTATGACTGTGACGGCAAAACCCTGAAACACACTTTGTCATCAGTGTGAATAAGAGGATGTGAGGAATACAAAAGGTGAGAAATAACTTTGGTCCTCAGCATACTGTTTTAAATTAACTGTTTCTGTTTTTCATGTTTTTAAGACTTAATTTGGCATTTGCAAATTCAAAACCTGCTGTGTGTTGATGAAAAAAAAGTAATTTTAAATTACTATACATTCAGTGATTAAAATTGTATTATAGAACAGTATTAAATCACTTAAGTCATTTCAATTTAAGCAAACTGCTACCTTTCTGAACCTCCACTATATTCATATGACTGACTATATTTATCTGTTGCAAATATGTTAAGTTAGAGCTGTTTCACTTTAAAATAAACATTCATTTTATAACCAAACATAAATGTTTCCAATTAATCAAATCACTTACAACAGATGAGATAAAGTTTTATTAATGCAACAGATGGGAACATGACTTATGACAGCTCTTAAACAGAATGAAGTGCAGAATACTAATACTATTTGTCAATTGGAAAAGTGTATATATATATAAAACTATATATATAAAACTATATATATATATAACTATATATAACTATATATATATATATATATATAACTATATATATAAAACTATATATATAACTATATATATAACTATATATATAAAACTATATATATAACTATATATAACTATATATATATAACTATATATATATAACTATATATATATAACTATATATATATATATATAACTATATATATATATATATATATATATATATATATATATATATATATATATATATATATATATATATATATATATATATATATAGTTACTATGTGTTTTGTCCAGCAGCATTGGTCTACATTTAGCTACATGTCTCACTCCTGCTGTTTACATTTACACATCATGTTCATGTTTCCAATTTACTTGAGATAAATGAATATAAATGGTGTACTATCATGTTGGCCAGACCTTCCTATTGTTTTTTAAAGGTGAACCAAACACTGTGACTATAAGTGAAATAGTGGATGAATTCCAGCTCTGAGTAAAGTGTCTGGTTTCAGCCCAGTGCTGATAACTGCTCAGATGTGAAACTCAAACTAATTAATATCTACAGCCTGTAGCCGTCTGCCTTCAATTAATCAAGTCAGACAGTCTGGAAGTGGGGAATAAGGAGCATTTAGCTCAGACCATTTCACCAGAAGACACGTCTGTCTGCGGTGAGGGGTCATGAACCACTTAAATCATGCCATACTGGTGCTGTAATAACTGCAGCTCACTCACTCAGAGAGAGCTACATAGAAACTCATTTGTATTTGGCAAAAGAAGAGACTGCTCATGTGTGGCTCACCATATGTAAAGGAAGGCCTCCAAGAAGCTCATTAGCAGATGCCCATTGCTCCCTTTACTGCCCCATCTCAAAAACAAGCAATTATGTAACAGATCCTGTATGGAGCTGAGCCTGTCTGCTCCTATGCTCTAGCACAGGAGCTATAGTCTCATTCTGTCAGTCATGTGCCATAGGCTCCGTCTGCCTCAGTGTAAACAGTTTAGGGGAGCGTCGACTTGAGGAAAAGTCCTTTTGGTGTCTCTTTGATTCCATGCTCTGGATGGTAATTGCTATCACTTATGAAACAAAATGACAGTCTCCGCCAAGTGCTTAGCAATGCAAATACAAAAAAAAAAAAGAGCAAGGGGATTGTGGGTAACAGAGAACAGTTAATGCATCTGTGTTTGTGCATGTGTTTGTGTGTGCGCATGTGTGTTGGGGTGTGTGTGTGTGTGTGTGTGTGTGTGTGCATGCTTGTGCGGGGGTGAGTCTGTGTGTGTGTGTGTGCTTGTGTGTGTGTATGAGTGTTTACAACATCTGGCCAAATGTGCTTCAGATTTGTTTTGCACAAAATGGTAGCTTGGCCAGACATATTTTCTTACAATTTCAATTTAATTTAAATTCTGTCTTCATAAATTGGGCAGGGAATTTATTTCTTTCACAGCTATTTCCAGCTGGGGGCAATATTCTCAGACCAATTATGGCTGTTTATATAAAATTGTGTGGGCCTATAAGATTCAGAAATATACAGAAAATTGTCTATGTAAAAAAAAAATGTGTCTATAATTGTCAGTGTTTGGGTGGATTAGTAACTGGGTAGTGTAAATTCTATAAGCTCTAATAGTAAGTCAAATTATGTGGTTAACACTTTCACCTCACAGCATTTGCATTTCTAAACTTTGGTCTGACCTTCTTTAGTTGTACTCAATCTTGTTAAAGCATTATTGGGAGTTTTAATGAATTGTGTTTATTTCTTCCGCAGTAACACTCTATTGTGCATTCTTTGACAATACAAAATCATTTGCGAAATTGTTATTATTTATTACATACAAACAATGAATTAGACCTGGGCATGCTATAAAAATACTGCTTACGCTAACAAAATTATAAGCACAAAACTACGTTCTACTTCAGCCTCATGTATAGTCTAAGAAGCCCATGGAGAAGGAGCGGCACAACTCTACTGGGAGCTGAGCACTGCTTTTCTGGCTGACATTACCATGTTCTAGGCGCACACACACACACACACACAAGCTCCCACATGCACGCACGCACACACACACACAGCCTGCAAAGATGGAGGTTATTCAAGTATGGCTGGGAGAGAGATTCCAGAAGAGCTAGATGTCTCCCTCTTCCCACTTTGAAGCTGCGGTAGTCGATAAGCCCTTGGTCCTATTCACACTCTGACATGTTGTGTTTATGCTTATTTAAATGGCAACGCTGTGATCAGAAATGTGGAAATTTTGCTGTTGTGAGTGCCTCGTGGTACTAAAAACAGTTAGGAAAAAAAAACAGGAGAAGAGGTATTTTCAAAAGGGAGGAGAGGGAGGGCAAAACATCGAAAGAAAGGAGATTTTTGTGTGAAATGTATTTTGGTGTAATGAGACACCCAATTCTGCTTTTTTGAAATAGTGTTACCTGAAGCCGTGGAATCCAAATCGCAGCTTGTGCTTCTGTCCTGTGGAGTGAAAGGGCTTGGGCTAGTTTTTTTTTTTTTTTCCCCATTCTGCCAAATATTCCACTGTTTTTTTGTTTTTCTTTTTTTTTTTCAAATTTAGTCGTCAGGCGGGTCATCCTACAGAGGCTTGTCATTTGAACACTCCTGCAGCGAAATTGCTCTTTCTTCCCGAGACATTCCGACACGGGTGCTAATAACGGAGCTCTCCCATTTTTCCGGGCAGCCGCAAACACAACCATTGACCCTATTGCCTATCAGCACAAATGTCCGTTCGGAGCAAAAGCTGCGCCCTTGACGCCATATTTCTTCCATCTCTGCGGGGAAGGCTCGCGTGTGGCGCTGTTTTGGTGCAGATGATTTGAAAGTCCCCTGCCTCAGCATCCACGGCCATCCCGAGCCATTTGTGCGGCACTCATTCACTTTATTGCTGCTAGCTGATGGTAGCACTTTGGAGGGTTTGCAGAAGGAGGGCGAGGGGCTAGCGGGGAGCAGGGTGGGGTTTAATTGGGTGTTTTCTCAGAGACTCTTTTTGGTGGTTTTCAGATTCTAGAATGGGATGATGACAAAGTCCCAGATGGGGCAAAGAGACATTGTCATGTTGATTTCATGGTATTTTTATAGAAATATTCATAAATGTTTAACCTGATGATTTATATAAATAACTAGACTTTAGAACTTGCTATATTACAACAAAAAACTGTGCTTTATGGAATGCTATAGCCGTATAGATGTTGTGATGTCACCAGAAAGCCAGACATAGACGGCGCTAGATAACGTACTGTTGACTTTTTGGGTGATCTGTTTAGATTTAACACTACAGTGTAATGGTGCAAAATTAATCTTATTTGCAGTTGATATTAATTATCATGCCATTTTAGGCAACTTGAGCTGCGTTTGAAGAATCCGACCGTCCTAACCAGCGGCGGGAACGATGGAGCAGTCATGTGACACTGCAGCTGTTAAAAACTACAACACCCACAAAACAGACTACAATAAGCTCTCCTTATTCTCCTCTATCACAAGATTTTAATGAAAATGTCAACATGGCAGTGTACTTAAATGACCCCAGAAAAAAAACAAAAAACATCTGCAGTAAACCTCACAGACTGGACGATCTGTGACTCTGAAAAGTTTAAACATGAACCGCCTCCCACATGTAGATGCACCATGCACAGAACAGAATAAATATTCTCCAGACTCACCATCAGTCTCTGCTCTGTCCTCTGTCCCAACGAACATTCCACCAAATCCTGTCCTTTAGTCTGCGTGCTGCTGAGCATAGAGCAATGCACGGGGCTCCATCAGTGGAGTTGATGCAAATTAGCCGTGTGGTTACTTTTTATAAATGTAAACAGTGTGTGCAGAGCTTCTCTTATGTCATTATGTACTCTACAAATAAAGTGTGAAGCTGTGATGACCCTAAAAGCTTCTTTTTTTTTTTTATTCCTATATAAAGTTGGGTTTATCCAGGTATTTGTATTGTATAATGTCTGAGATGGTGAAACTTTTAATGCATTCAATTCTTCATGCAGAGATCGGCCATGTTCAAAAACCTTTTCCTATTCGGACAGTCCTTATCATGGCAGATATGACACACATCTGATTTTGGCTTAAGGTGCTGGGAGCTTCTTGGCCAATTTGACAAATTCAGAACGAGCCTTGTGCTCTGTGCTCTTCTTCTGTCAGGCCAAAGCTGGCACACTATCGGCTGCAGTAACGTAAATAGCATCTAGTGGTGATATGTGAAAATGCAACATGGCCGGGTCAGCCAGTCTAATTACAGTTGGTATCTTTAAATCATAAAACACAAATCTAATTGTAGTGCTGGTCAGAAAAATATATTTTTCCCAAATCATTCCTCCCTCATGACATTCCTAAGGAGTTATGTAACAGCATTTTTGATAGTATCCACTCCAATCTGCCATGTTTACCTTGCCATGTTTGTTGTTGCACAGACTTTATGTACAGATATATTTAGTGTGTGTGTGTTAGTGCGTGAATGCGTGTGCATGTGAGTGTGAGTGACAGTGTGCAGAGGGTAATGATGTGTTGTGCAGCCCTCCGTGTCGCCCACAGCAGTAGGCCCAGACACTTGTGATGTTGGCACTGTTTGAAAAGCCTATACGTCTGTGCTGCTTGTTGGCTGCTTTGTTTTTGGCTGCAGGAAGCCTCCATATGGAGCTCGCAGGCACATCAATCATCCCACTTGTCACAACTTTGACAGTGTTTGTTCTCATTGCCTTATTCAATGATAATGCTGAGAAATGTCCTACAAACATGATACAATCTCACACACATTTCTGTCTGACAGTTTTACCACAGATTCTAGATATAAAAAATCCTGTTGGACTTTTTCACGTGGGTACTACAAAAATATATCTTCTAGTACAATGGTTCTCAACTGGTGTGGTTTTGGGATTCAGCTTTACCATCTACCATGTATCAATAAATATAACCATAAAAATATGAATTGCATTATAATAAATGATATAGCAAATGCATTTTTCAGTTTTACCCTTTTATGTCACTTATGTCAAATCCTGCAAACCACAAAAGTACATATTTAAATCTGTCTATCTAGTTCCTAGCCCTTGCAAATGCTTCAGCATGTTGCTGTTACACATACATGAAGTTTTGTGTGCATGCACAGCTTTAGAGCAGATTATTTCAGAAGGCAATGTTAAACCAAAATCCAGTCAATTATAGAGACGCCTATGGCTTTTCCTCTTTGCGATCAATACAGTGCATTTTATGAGCAGGCAGATTTTTGTCCCAGTCTGCCCCTTTTAAAATATACTTTATTGGGGAAAAATACATTTACAAGAATAAAGTTGGCCACCCCATCTTTTAGGCTGACTATGAAAAACTAACAAAACTATTTACCAAAGTTTGTTTGGCAAATCCAGTCAGTGAAAATGATAATGCGATCCACTTCTAGATCCTGAGCCAACAGTTGAGAACCACTGATGTAGCATGTGGCCATTTACAGACTGATTTGGCATAAATTTAATGCCAGATGTCCTTCCTGTTGTAATACTCTCTGTATACGGCAGACTTCACTGAATTTGTGTATAATTGTTTTTGTGGATTCAGTTATTCCCATATAACAATGCTACCTCTCTTAAAATCTAATTCAAAACATTTGCATTCATATGATCTGTTTTCTTTTGTGTGACTATTTAGGCCACAAACTCTTGCAGAGAACCTTCTTTTTACATTGTTAATCTCTCTAATTCCTGCCTGTCATGCCCCAACACTGAAAAAGCAGCATAAGACCATTTAATAGTACACTAGCTTCATGATAATCCTAAACTCACCAGTCATGGATTATATTTGACACTGTGCAAGAAGCAGAAAAAAACATAGGCCTTTTTCCCGCTGTGTAGCATATAGTGTTCTATGAAAAGAGGTTGATGTTGGAGCTAACCTTGGCGCTGCACCTTGCATGGCTGCCCCTGTAAGCTATCAGTCTGCTGGGAGTCTTGACTGAAATATTAAAAAGCCCAAGCACCGCACTGGCCTAGTACTAGCACACCATGGCCCGCTATACGTCAAGTCCGCTGTATGTGTCAAATATGTGCGCAAGGTGAACCAAGAGGTCGGGATTATTCTCAATTGAATGGACACTTACATTACCATTAATCCACTGATAGATCTTATGAGGCGTCCATCCATCTGTTTCCATAGGTGTGGGGCTGACGTGACCTGCCAGAGCGCGCTATTGGTGGCTGTTGGAAATAAACAAGGTCAAATATACATCTTCTTACATTGGAGGAGGCACCCTTGAGGAGAGGAGTCACCCTGAGTTTGTGGTGATGCTTTAAGTATCAGGGACACACTGTACTATATTGTGAAGTGCACAATGAACTTTTTATGAAACCTGGGGTCAAATTCTATGCTCTGAAACTGATAATATATAGAAACATAGTGTGGTATTTTGAGATATGCACTGAGGGTATAAAAAATATGACCATAAGAAGACAGTTTTATATGTAAGAGACAATGAGCAAATTGCAAGATATAAAAAAAAGTTGATGCGTATTTCATGTCTCAAAAGAGAAAAACTGAAGATGTTAGTTTAAATGCAGACGAGGAAATATGAGGGAAAATGGCTTAAGAAATATACTTTGACATAAAATGAAATCTGATTAAATAAATTTTAGTGGACAGCTAGACGTACCAAAAATGAGTGAATCCTAGAGTCAGCCTCATGTACGGCGGGCCAATATTCTGATAGAAATTGAATTGAGATCTCATACCTGTAATGATGCTGCACTGCCTGGCCAAAAAAAAAAAAAAACTCTAATATTTCATTGGTCCACCTTTAGCTTTGATTACGACACGTATTCGCTGTGGAATTGTTTCGATTTCGCTTCTGCAGTGTCACAAGATTTATTTCCATCCAGTGTTGCATTAATTTTCACTAAGATGCTGCATTGATCATGGTAGAGTCTGACCGCTGCACAAACCCTTCTCCAGCACATCCCAAAGATTCTCAATGGGGTTAAGGTCTGGACTCTGTGGTGGACAATCCATGTGTGAAAATGATGTCTCATGCTCCTGATCCACTCTTTCACAATTTGAGCCCCATGAATCCTGGCATTGTCATCTTGGAATATGCCTGTGCCATCAGGGAAGAAAAAATCCACTGATGGAATAACCTGGTCATTCAGTATATTCAGGTGTCAGCTGACCTCATTCTCTGAGCACAGACTGTCGCTGAACCTAGACCTGACCAACTGCAGCAACACCAGATCATTTGCTTAGTTAAATCCAGGTGGCAACTTTTTCTTTTTAATTTTTGGCCAGGCAGTGTATTCTGATCATGTTGTCATATTGTGATTTGCTATTTTGTTCCCCTACTGGCCAGCCTCTGAAAGGTTCTGACGGAGTGACAACTAAATTTAACCAATCACAGTGACGTATGGACTTTTAGATAGAAGAAGATAGAAGATAACTCCATTTACCACGTACAATAGGCAACCACATGAGAAAATCTTAATCTGGATCTAAGAAAATTATGTTATTTATTGACCATTTTCCCCACCCTTCATTGGCGTCAGTGGAAATATGGTTTACAAAAAGTAGTAGTAGTAGTAGTAGTAGTAATGCATGTTAGAAGCATTACACATAACCGCAGTAATAGTGTGTGATTATTATAAAGGCTGTAATACCGTAAAACCATAGTAATGTATTGATTAAAGGATGTATTTCAAAGGCAACTGCGTCAATCCCTTCGTTTTCTATAAGTCTATTCATTTATTCTGTCCATAGTGTGCATCATTCACGGTGTATCTGTATTCGCTCAGTGGTCTTCCATACAAAGCTGTGATGATGCTTCCTATTAGATGGCATTAGACTGGGGAGTGCGGGGTTGATTTGGGTCCATGTGTCTCAGTTAGATATGTAATTACAAAGAAGCTCGCTCCCATTGGCTGCGCACATCCTCCTCTCTCTCTTCCTCTCTCTTTCTCTCTCCACGCTCTATCCTATCCTCTCCCATAGTAGTCTAACAAAGCTGTTTGCCTCTGAACCGTCCAGGACCCCCCGGGGCTGAAGACAAGAAAGAGGGGAAAGTGAATGAGGCATGGGGCCGACACACAGAATAAATGATGGGTGTCTGTTTTGAAACAAGTGCTTTTAAGATATGATGAAACAGCAGGAAGCAGAGCACAACACGCTGATGGAGTCTTCTCCGCGCTCGTGATTAATTGGTTTTGCTGCCATTTTGGGGGCATTTCATTTTGGTAATCAACGCTGACTATGATTGTATTGGGCAACATTACAGGCTTACATAACAGCAGTGATGAAAGGAGGCCAATGTGTGTTTGTGAAATATAACCCAATTGCCCCCTGATGTGCAAATTAAGAAAAAAAAAATCAATTAAAGAACAAAAAAATAGGTCAGGGAATCACAGGGTACCTCACAATTTGGTACAGCGCACAGTAGTGGCAATGCATGGAATGATTAATATCACATGGAAATAGCATAATAAGACAAAACTGGGATAATTTTCCAACATTTTTTTGATTTAAACACATTTTTTGCCTGCATATTCCACAGCACGACATTAAACATAGATCATTTATTTATAGAAAACACATGAAAAATACCTTGAAAAACACGCATTCTTACGGTAAGTGAGGATCTGACATGCAATCTGCCTGCTAGCATAAATTTCAGATAGTCTCCATGGATATAGACTGGTTTAATGCAGGAGTGGTTTCCATGGAACATTTCATTCAACACAATAACATCTCTAGACAAATGGTGGCAGACTTTCCACCTGAGAATATACGTAGCACCTTTAAACAGTCAAAATGGTAAATTCTATAGTGCTATTAAAATTGACTATAAGAAACATATTGCAATATTTTATAACTGCAGTATAGTAAAATACAGTATATAACTGTATTTTACTTCTGTGGGGTATTAACTGTTAACACACATGACATATTTAGATCACCTTGTTACCTTTTATTGTTGCTATGGTATACTCACTGAAAACGACATATTGACATTTTTTATAAGCATCACTCTGGTTTTGTTTTTTTTTTAGTCCTCCCCTCCATTTTCTCTCTACACTACGTTACTCCCTCTTCAGACCACCAATTAAACTACTGCACATCGCATCAGGTTTGTCAAGTTGTTGTGTACAGTTTTGTATCATGCTTTTGTGTATTTATGGAGACTTGTTGTGTGGGAGCATGGATGACGTCGGCTTGTGGGCTGAGCATTGGACAGAATCTCAAAGCAAAACCATAAGAGGCCTGGGAGAGATCGCTAAAATCCTCAAACATGCATGGATGACATATAAAACCTCTTCAGGCGTGTTATTTGATGAGAGAACGTTATAACATGGTAGAAAGCTCCAAAATTTAGATTTTGCATGCTACCCCCTCTTTAAGGCAGAGCGAAGGCATGCATAGTGGCATGATAAAAACAGGTAATGAACCCATTTGCTGAGCTCCACAGTAGCTTAGTAATTGTGCAGTGTATCTGTGACGCTGTGTGTAACGGAGCCTGAATAGCAGCAGTGGGACTGACTCTAAATGTACCCAAGTGCACAAAACCTGCTTAACAATGACCCTAATGTGCTACCTCCAATTCATTTGCTGCCCACATAGAGTGCTTGTGTGTGTTAGCCTAACTAGCTGAGAAACGCTCTGATTAAAAATGAATCAGCTGCTGTCGTCTACAGCTACACAGCCCGGTGTCTGGGAGCACCTCACAGCTCCACACAAGCCTCCAGAGACCAAGGTGTTTTTCTGTAAGGCTGAGGCAAAACAGGAAATACACTACATCCAAGTCTCTCTCCTTCAGCGTTTGCAGTTTTTGTACTTTGAATGTAGACACCTTATCTCTTTGTCCTCCAGTTTACCTCAGTTTATCTCATAAAATGCATTTAAATCAAAATCGCACTCATTTTTAATCAAGAGAAAGGCATCCATGGGTTTCAGAATGATGAAACGTTGCCATAACAATTAACATTTCAAAACAAAATATTAAATCTTTAGAATAGGCAGTGCTCAAAATATTACCTATAAACTGGAAGCTGGAACACATAAATTGCCACGATATTGCCTTAGTACATTTTTACAGTCTTTGCTATCTGCCGTTACTGTCAACAACTGGCATCTCTGAAACAGAACTTCAAATATCTATACATTTTATTATTAACAAAAACTAAGCTCTAGTAAAGATTATCTGATTTATTGAGTGTTTTTGAGTCATGAGGATAGTCAGGAGAAAGAGGCCCAGGTGGTAGAATGCGTGTTTTATAATCAGAGAGTCATTTGATCCCCGCTCCAAACAGTTTATTCTCTTGTGTAGCCTTGTGTAATAAACCGTTTGTGAGAAGTGATGGTGAGAGATAAGCAGTGGAGAGAAAATGCTATTGGTCCAGAATGGCAGTCAGGTTCATCCGTCAGCCCCAAGGCGACTCTGGCTACACTACCAGTTCCACATTGTAGTTTCCGGGCGAAGGAAACACGGTGAATTTCTTCTGGTTGTTTATTTTCTGAACACAAGGGCTACTGTAGGCTGTAACCCACGCCAAAACAAGGGCCAAACAGCAGCAGTCTCAACTCACTAAAGCCAGTCGACAAAACAAACAAATAAATGTCGAATAAAACCTTCTCATCAACGTGTCGGCATAGCAACCGAGTGTCACATACAAAAGCAGTTAGATTAACACGACATAAACAGTTACACGAACAACAAAAGGTGTCAACTCTGCACTAAACACGGAATATCAGATCATTGCAAGACTTACGACAAACAGAATACGCTCACTTCAGAATGTTCCATGTGCGGTGAGTATTTCGAGATGACACTTGGACACATTTTACGCAGTTTTTAAAGGACGATACAAGTGCAATTATACAACTCCAGCCTTTTTTTTTTATAGTTGATACTTCACATTAACAAGTTTTCCAATTCTGGAGTGTGCAAGTTCAATTCTTTTGAGACAACGGTAAATGCATTATACTATTCTTACCTCTTCCTTCATCTACCCACAGTATCTATGAATATATACAGTGTCCAGATATTTAACAGTCCATTATTCCTTCATTACCGTCTGTGTTTATAAGATTTGTACTCGATTAAAGCGGCTCCCGTCTAGTTTTAATAGCTGTATATAGTGCCAACATCTGCAGAGTTGTGATGTCCTTTAGCCACCTCCTCTCATGTTCTATCTGTAGTGTGGTGTAGTGTTGTGCAGACTGAGAAACATCACTCTCTCTCCTGGGAGCACAATGAGCTAACTGCCTGTCTAGCTTTGCCGCCTGCTACTGTATAAATATTTATGAGGACGCGATAAGGACTCACTCGTGTCTAATGCTTACTTTGAGTTCAGTTTGTTAACCCCTGGCCAAATCCGCAACACATTTTATTACAGTTTATCACAATGAACAAGTCATACTTCATCAGTGGTAATGCAGGAGAGCTGTGTTTGAATATGTATACTGTGCACTGTTTGGCATGCCACCACCATATATTTATTGTCGTTTTGCACAAGTTACAATAACATATGTAGGTCAGGTTTGATAGTATAAATAAAACATTTTCACCAAAAAGATACAGGTCAGTTCTGTGGAGAGGCGAGCCCTGTCACAGTATGTATGTATGTATTTCATTTGTGGATCATTATAGGCCAGTGTCAAACACAATTTCACTGAGGGCCACATCAGCAAAATGGTTGCCCTCAAATTTGCATAGATGAAAAAAAAAAAAAAAGAAGATAAACTGATATTTCAAGACAGTCATACATTTTAATTTATCTGGTCGCGGGCCGCATAAAATGACATGGCGGGCCATATTTGGCCCCCAGGCCTTGAGTTTGACACATTTTTATAGGCAAAGCAATAACATCTACGGAGATGACATTCAATTCATCCAACAACATGGAACCAACCAGTGCCATCAGGCCAAGTTACTGGTCAGATCTATGGTGAGATGAGCCTAGTGAAAGTAAATGGAAAATGGTCACATTTTTATATAGCGCTTTTCCATTCAAAGTGCTTTACATCAAGGAACCACTCACAGTCACATTCATACACTAAAGTATGGAGACACTGGTGGTGAGGGATTTAAGTGTCTTGCCCAAGGACACAACAACAGTAATCATCTGTGGGAAATAGAATCGGACCACCAACCTACGTGTCAGTGGATCTGACTGTTGTACCAGTGATGTTTTTAGGCTGAGAGCAGGATTCGACCTGCCAACCTTTGGATCAGCGAACAAACACAAGAAATAGATACACAAGTTTAATGCCATACAGTGGAATATTCCAGGCAACACAATAACATCATGAAGACAGCTAGTGTATCCTCCAGCAGAAAAAAAAAAAATACATAGAGCATCCTCAATGTTAGGTTATGGTTAAATGTTTATCTAATCACACATGAGTATGTTTTTCTCTGTGGTCATTAGAACAATTACCGCTGCTTCTACAACAATAAGCAAAAAGTAAACACATTTTTCTTCCTTTACACCACGCGGCTTTGTGCACTGCAGTGACTCAGTGTGGCTCTCAATCTTCTGGGGTGATTTACATGCAAACTCAGACAGATGCTCGCAGTGAAGAATCGTTTCATATTCCGACTCCATGACAAGAAATACACCCGACGACCACTGTGCATATGTTTGTCCTCTACGCAAGTGTCAGTGACTTTAGCACTTCTGTTATGATGCAGGGCGGCTCTCGTAACAAGGCAGTCGTACGGTTTTCATTTAGCATCTTTCCTTTGGCAGTATAAAGAATGACGGATAAACATTTCCGTTGTAAGTGCTCTGCTTTGATTCCGACCTGTAGATCTGAGCGTGTGAAAATCCAATTGAAATGTTGAGTTGATTCAGAAGCGCAATGTTAATGAAAAGTTATTTAACCCTAGTTTTCAATGAACTAGTAGTATTTATTATTTACTCTGGAGGAGAATATTTTATTGGTTATTCAAACAAGTGTAAACTTAGACTTAAACTGATTCTAGGCTGAAATAGGGTTGGGCGATATGACGATAATGTTCATCTATTGATGTTGGAATGGAATTTGATTAAAAACTGTAAAATGGCTTTCAACACTACAGTAATTTCCTGAACATAAGCAATACGACTTCCAATCGGTACATTCTAACGTAAAAAAATGTCAAATTTCTTCCTTTATAGCCTGAAACTATATGCACTTTACTCACACGGGGATTGGCTGTAGACCTCTCGATAAAAACAAAACAAAAAAACAACATGTCATTGAAAAGTTGAAATGACTGAATCTCAATCTTACTTAAAATTTGACGAATCGCACTAGATGTAGTTGTTGGAGCACTAATCCTTCAGCTAGCTACTCCTAACTAAGTTCCAACATCAAACTCTGTAAAATGGTCCCCAAGTGCTTTTGACAGACCCCATGCAGAGACAATGAAGACTGGATCAAATACTAACTATGAAGAACCAAAATGTCTCCTCTAGCAAATGAATGAACACAGTTACACTTCAATATCATTCATTCTCATGCTTCGGGGAAATGCGTACAAATCCCCCTCTGATTCCAGCCACTTTCTGCAAGACAGCATGATATTAAAACAACTTGTACATTTCACTTGCTGGGCTTTGCTTGTACTTGTGGATTCCCGGTCTTATTAATAACTCAAAGACTGCGTGCTACTTGCTAGAGTGTTGCCTGATGTCATTCCCCATCACTTCTTGTGTAAAATTGCTTTGGTTTGGCTTCGGGGAGCTCACAGGGTAATGTGTAGTCAAAGATATAAAAGCTGATAAGGCACGGTGGGAAGAATAACAATCGTAAGTGTTTCTTTTATTGTCATGGTGAACATTGCGTCAACAGAGATCCCATCACATGCAGTGTATTGCTTCTGTAGTGTTTGTGCTGATAGGGCTGCACAATAATTAAAGCGAAATTGCAATTTGAGTTGGCATAATTATCCAATTGTAAATGCAAATTTTGAGGGAAGTCTGGGAGTCCCTGCTTAGACTGCGGCCTCTGCGACCCGGCCCCCGATAAGCGGAAGAAAATGGATGGAACACAATTTCTGATTATGGAATTTCCTCTACAAATAACATCCTGTACGGCTGAACGGTTTTGGAAGAAAAGGGTCAACAGTAGCTCAGTTGATTAAGTGTGCCAGTTTGAGTCCCACTTTTGATGTAAACATCATTGGTTGAGCGGTCAGAGTCACTGATCCAGGTTAGTTCTGTGATTTCAGCTTCCACAAAATGACTGCTGCCATTTTGTCCTTGGGCAAGACACTTAACCCACCTCGTCTGCGTACACTGCTGTATGAATGTGTGTGAATTGGTGAGTAGTTCCTTGAAGCACTTTGAATGCCCTGAAGGTGGAAAAGCGCTATATAAAAATGTGACCGTTGGCCCATTTAACACTGAACACCAACACTGAACTGTGATTTTTCTGACAACCACTGCGATTAGATTTGAGATTCATGTTTTAATAAGAGGACTCTGTTCAGTGTTCACATTTTAAATGTATCTAGGCGAATTGACAAAAAGACTGAAATATGAGCTGACAAACTAATACAAAAATCACATTTCAAAACATGTTTGTACAGATCTAAAACAACAGCATTAGCAGTTTTTGTGCAGAATAAAACAGGATATGGTGTTGTTTGTGGAGGAAATTATGGTACTTAACAATTGGAGGCCTCGCAATTCACTAATTATGTCTATTGAAATTGTGTTAGTTAGTGATTTCGATTTGATTGCTATTCATTTTGCAGCCCTAATATTGTCTAAATATGTCTAAATCTTGTTGTACCTGCAGTGGTTTTTAGACTTCTACAAATATGTTCTTAAAATCATGGGATTCTTGTATTGGTTAACAGTTTTCAGTCTTCTCTCGGATGTTTATGTTCCTAGAGTCGTTTACATTATGCACACTGATCAAAATCTTACTTTTTTTCTCCCTAAATCTAATCGAATTGCCAATAATATTGTAAAAGACAAGCCATAGCGTCTACAGGCGATTGACAGATTTACCACATCCTTTGAAAGCATATTTGGATGTCGTCGTCCTTCCTGTGCACTTGACTCTTGTTTATGCCACTCCTGGAGAACACTGGTCATAAATATAAACCATCCTGGAGTTTAGTATTGGGTCCCTGTCATCGGCAAAGCAACAGTGTCAATGGATGGTTTGAGGAATGGCTGATATAGTGTCCAGCAGCTTCTGGAGGGACTTTTCTGTTGTGCTGTGAGGAGAGGGAATATCAGGCTGAGGACATTTGTCAAAGAAACGGCAGACATGTCTTCTGGAGTGAGCTGTGTTCACATCATCACCTTCGGGCGAACTCAGATGGTACGCATTTCGAAGGCTGCCGACTCTCAATGCTAATGCTACTCTTCAGCTGTCAGGCTAGCGTCACAACACGAGGAGTAGCATAGAAATACGTGCGCAGATTTCAGGCACGCCTCATACACAGCTGCATATTTGTGATGTTTTTGAATGCGAGCATGTCGTTAGCAACCTGAAAAGTGTAGCTTATCAGATTCCACTGTTCTTATTTATAGAACATATATTATGCTTTGACGTTACAGTTTGTTCACTATAAAGCACAATTTTGAGCTTAAACGGCTTAGTAAGAGAAATGGGGCAGTTGACTTCCTGATATGTCCAGCCTTTTCTCAATGGCCTTTCACTGTAATAATTGTACTTATGAGATTTTTTTTTTTACATTTTTGAGTTTGTGACATTATGTATAACTCTACATTCTTAACTCGAAGTCTAGATTTTTCAAAAAAATCAAATCTAAGTACAGTTGTCCCTCGCTATAACATGGTTCCCCCTTTTTCGCGGCCTCGCTGTTTCGTGTATTCTTTATTTTAATACCTGTGAGTTACTATTAATTAATTTAAAAAGAGAGAAATGTGAGAAAATGTTAACGCCTGTCTGAGAAAAGTGTATAAAGTGTGTGGTGAGGGGTTTTACAGCCTTAAAACATGTATAACAATTGTAAAAAATAAAGCTGACTACTTCGTGGATTTCGCCTGTTGCGGGTTATTTTTAGAACGCAACCCCCACGATAAACAAGGGACCACTGTGCAGAGACGTAGGTGGGGATAGGGGGTAGGTGAAAACAGGAATTTTCTGAGCATTTTAACCTCGAAGGCAGGACAAGCCAGGATTACTCAGACATGTATGAATCCATCAAAATGCAACTTTGGTGAAACGATTAGGGAGCACCATTGTAACAAGGTCAAACCCTGTTAAACATTAATGTTATATAAAAAGTCAAAAATCTCCTGTTTGACCCGAAGACTTTATAAGAGAATATCGCAAGAAACTGTGTGAGTGTGAGGAAAGACATTCGGCAAATTGTCAGAGCTGGGACTTGAACTCACAATGCAGAGAATGACAAGTTGTCCTGAATGTGCCCTGCCAAAGCCTTACAAAAGCCTAATTCGGCCTCACTTCAGCCTCATTTTTCCCCTCCACTGTTATCTTGTGGAAATAGATTTTCTTTTTTCCTCTATAATTTTGATCTGTGTCAAGGTTTCAAGAGATTCTGTGCCTCCTGAACAAGTGCCTGTGGTAGAAATATTTGTTCAACACACCACAAAAATCCACCGCACAAACTCTGAACTGAATGTTGGTGGATAAATTATTAAAAATACTCCAACTGAAACTCCCATTATTTTCTTCAGCAGCCGCCTATCACAGCTGCTGCAACCTTGACTGATTTTGTTTCACATACTGTAAACTGTCTCTAGCTCGTAAAAAGAATTTCAAGAACCGGGATGTGCTGCAGGTTAAGTAAGCAAGGTTAGGTTTGATTTTTCATACTGACTTTATGTCTCTGAGCAAGACATTGATCTGAACATGTGACTGCTTTAAGAACTGTTATTGTATTTGTGAAGGAAGAGATTGCAAATGAGGTAGAGAGGTGAAAGAAGTTTATCTGATCAGATGAATGAAGTTACAGACAGCAGGCACATTACAAAGGAGCCATCGAGTACTTATACCTCAAGAAAGGTACTATCTATAGAAGGTTTGTCCTATTTACATACTGTCTCTACACGGTCATACATGAATATACTGTTAGCAGTTTATTTGAAGGTAGAATATGTAGAAGACCTCTTGGCAAACGAAAGATGAATACCCGTGTTTTGTAACCGAAGTAGCAGGTTTCGGTGTCGCATTCTTATTGAAAAACAAGTTCACCTCAATGTTGTAACACATAGTATTCAACGCGAGGTTTAAGAGTAAAGGAATAAAACAAAAAATCATGCTTTCAGTTATCAAATGTGCTCTATTGTATAAATGTAGGACAGTAGAGTGGAATAAGGCCATTAGCTAAATAATCGATGTTGACAAGCTATGTACCTACGGAGAGTACGCCAACCAATCCAAGAAGGTGCTGCCATCAGGCCAAGTCCGAGGCTAAGTCAGTTTTTATGTGTATTTTTTTCCCAGAGTCCAATAGTAGCAATAAAATACCTGTAATATGTTAAATGCTAAGTAACGTACATGCCATAGTAAAAACAATAGAACAATAACTTGAAATCGCCATGGAAACAAGCACACAAATAGGAAAATTTCTTGTTTGAAAATCATTGGATAGGCATCTTGCCCAAGGACACAACGACAGTATTCATCTGTGGGATCCCGAATCGCACCGCCAACCTGGGTCAGTGGATCTTAACTGATGATGTTCAGGTTGATTCGGAACGCCAACCTTTGGGTCAGTGGACACGCTCTACTGACTGAGCTACTGCTGACAAATTTCCTCTACGCTGGACAATAAATTAAAGTCAAAGTTAACATGACTATGCAACACCACTGCAAACAGGTGATGTGCAGTTCTTGGATTGTAATCTTGTGTTAGTATTCTAAATATACATGTCTTCCGGGCTCCATTTTCCCAGGAAGCCTTTCTTTCTGCACTGCACATTTTCCCTTGCTTCCTTAGATGGATGGGTGTGTTTTTTAAATCCCAATTGGAGCAAGGCCTTGACTCCGTATCCTCTTCTTCCCGTTCTTTCCTGTTCATTTCACATGTCCTCCAGTTAATTCCACTCCTAATTAACTACCTTTGAAAGGAATCTGTGCGATAATTAACACAAGGAAGTAGAACGGAAGCAATCACACTTTGCAGAATTTATGCACCGCAGGGAAATACCCCAGTGAGCCGCTGTATGAGCCCGCCCCGCCCCTCTCCGCCCGGTCCCATTGTCCCGAGATTCACCTTCAGTCAATACAGTACAGACATAAACAAGAGGTACCTGCCAGTCTGCTCCTTCTTTCTACAGCATTAAAGATTCATTATGGAACTTTTCTAGTGGAGGTTCTATCACCTGATTGTCTCATAAAAATGTGAGATTGCTTTGGCTGGAATGTCCCACAGTATGATTTTAACTTACAAATTACAGGCGTTTTAATTACCAGAAATATACGTGGTTTAGTGGGGTCTCCATGGAGACTGCAAAATTATGTGCTGTTTTGTGGAACAATGCAAGGAAAACAGCATATCCATGGAGACTAGAAGGTTTCAGACCCTCCAGAAAATATGCATAGTGTCCCTTTAAATACTACGGCTAAAGTATATTTGAAAGAGACTGATAGGACTCCTCAGGGTTTAAAAACAGTATAAGAGGCTGTGGTAGAAATGAACTACTGCTGTAAAATGGCCATAGTAACGTTGCAGGAAAGATGGTGTTGTAGTAGTAGTAATGTACCATAAAGTGATTGATGACAGCAGTAGTAATTTTGGTTGTAATAGTAGTAGTAGTAGTAGTAACTGTAGTACAAAAGAGTGATCAATAAGAGCAATAGTAATCTAGACAATAGTACGTAGTAGTAGTACTAGTAGTAGTAGTGATAGTAGAGCGACTGATGAGAGCAGTAGTAATCTAGGTAGTATTAGTAGTAACAGTAGTTGTAGAAACAGCAATAGTAGTAGTAATAGTAGTGGTAGTAACTGTAGTAATTGTAGCAGCAGTAATAGTAGCAATAGTAGTTGTAGCAGTAGTAGTAGAGTGATTGATGAGAGCAGTAGTAATCTAAGTAGTAGTAGTAACACTAGTAATATCAGCAGTAGTAGTAGTAGTAGTAATAGTAGTGGTCGTAACTGTAGTATTTGTACCAGCAGTAATAGTAGCAATAGTAGTTGTAGCAGTAGTAGTAGAGTGATTGATGAGAGCAGTAGTAAACTAAGTAGTAGTAGTAGTAACACCAGTAATATCAGCAGTAGCAGTAGTAGTAGTAGTAATAGTAGTGGTAATAATGGCAGTACCAAAGAATGTGACAGTGACATAGTAGCACTTGTGTTTGTAGCAGTAGTATTAGTCGTGTTCATGTTTGCATTAATCAAATCACTTACAGTAATGTGTCCCTAAGGAACAATTCAAATGGAAGTAGTTGCAAAAGAAGAAACATTGCTTTATGTTGAAGCACCACATGGAGTAACAGTAAATGTACTGTGTGACTCTGCAGTACAGAGACAGCAGAGGGGACGACGGGGACATCAAACACCACAAAAATACACATTTAACAATCACAGGGACTTTGAAAGACGCTAAAGTGCATATGACAGCTTTGAATACTCATTTCTCTAAAACATAGTTAGCATCATTACATTTAAGATTTCACTAAATATCTTGTTTAGTCTTTGCACTTTTGTAATTTTACTTACTAAAGTTTATAATTGTTCTTCTTGACAGCAGAGAGCCTATGACATATGTAGAGGTGTGTTACCCAGCAACCACAACATTAATTAACAAGGGTCAAAACGTGTCTAAATTTGACAAATAAAAATAAATTACAAGACTTTTATTTTGTTGAATCAATGATTTCACTGTCAGAAAAATGCCTTCCTTATGCGTAAAATTGTGTCTTATTAGAACTCACTACTTTCTGTATTTTTGCACATTTGTTTTCTACTTTTCTTTACAAACTGCCGCTTAACTGATGTCAAATTATTATGAATATTTACGTTGGCTCCAATCCCACCAAATCAAGTAATAATTTGAAAAACATATTTATCTGTCTAATGCACTTTAAATAAGGCAAAATATTACTTAGTTAACTACACATTTGAGCCACATTTCTCTACTGATTACATTGTACTTTACTATGAAATATCTAAAAGGTAAATTCATAAATGTTGCCCCTGATCACTTGTATTAGTGACTAGACCCTACAACGCACTATATTACAATTATTATTATTATTATGGACCTATAGACTGTGTTGTCATATGAAACGCAGCGGTATACTCTGCACCGCTTCCGAAAATTCCATATAATGCACTTTACAAAGATAGATTGTAACTGAGTCAGACTATCTGCCTGTATTAACACTGAAAATGCCCTTGCCTTCCCCGTATGATTAATTTAGTCCACCCCAGTATTTAGCACCACACTCCTGCAGCCTGTGCCCTATAGCCGCTCACGATCCGGACCTCTTCATGTGGAGTTAGCATGTTTTCCAGAATACCTGAGCAGCTTTCCCTTCTCCAGGTGCTCTCTCTCTCTCTCTCCCTCTCTTCCTCCCTCTCTTTCTCGCCTCAGTTCAGAGACAGGGAGGTTAATTGGGGGATCTAAAGTGCCTGTGGTGTGCATGTGAGTGTGAATGGCTGTCTGTGTCTGTGATAAAGTGGTAACTTGTCCAGGCCGTCCAATGTCAGCCTCTATCAGCCCCTGTTCTGCCTCTGTCTCTGTCAAGGGTAATGTAATGGGGCTATAGTCTGCTGTATGATAAAAGAGAGGACAATTAGGTGACCTTACCAGGCGTTGACACCACCAGTCCTCCCGTTGCTCTGGAAAAAGTGGATTATTCTAAATTATTAACTGGGGATTTGATTGGGTGACATTGTGATGGAAAAGGCTGATCCATCAACAACTATTTCAGGTAAAGGTGCGCTATGTAACTTTTCTCGTGGAGGGTCCGCTACTTTTCTTGGGCCTTAGAAACTGTTATTGTTAACCCTGTAATGTTCCACAGTAAAGCATTAAACTTGCTTTTGTTTAATTGTAAGTGTTTTTATTGCTCAGAAATACTTCATTACTTTGAGCAGGGTAGCCTCTCCACAGATCTGAGCAGTGTATCTTGGCTTTGTGACTTCATCTGCTGTTCAGTGTTATATTGTGGAGCATCCAGATAAAGCAAAAATAAATAAATAAATAAAAATATTTAAAATATAATTAAATTTAAAAAATGAAATATTAAAAAAACCAAATATCATCATCAATCATAATCATCAATCATAAATCATCAATCATCATCATCAATCTCCATGGAAACAAGCAAGGTGGCATCCCTCCATCAGAAAAGTTACGTAGTGAACCTTTAAGTACTCCTTGGATTAATGGTGCACAAATGGTAAATCACTGGAGAGAATGATTTTCACAGTGTATGAAAAAGCAGAATTTTGTGATTGTATCGAGAACTTTTTTTTTTGCAAAACACTCAAGTCTTATTTTTAAGAGTCTCCAAAAAAAACATGAAAATTGGATCTTAAAATTTCAGTTAATCAGGGAAATTTCACACTGCATGATATACTATTGGCTGCGTGCAAGGCTCAATTTCATGAGACTGATTCCCTGCTCCAACACTTTGCTGAATATTAGCCTAATGCAACTATTTTGGCAGAAGTATACGATCTATGGCACAATATTTATTTGGCATACGCTGTATTCTGCAACCTTAGCACACGAGCTAACCCAGGCTCCACCCAGACTGATTTAAAAACACATTTCCTTCATTTGCCTGTTTGTTTATGACGCCCCATTCTAAAGGTGGTTAGCGCAGTTTGACAACGCTTTTAGAGCCCCTGTGGCCTTGTCCGCAGATGGTAGCTCTGGCTCCGTGCTCCAGATATATAATGAAGAGCCCTGTTTGGAATAGCGGAGGAAGCCTGGCTGTCTGTGCCCCTGCTGAGGAAATTAGATTGACTTCCAAACTAAAAGCAACAGATGATGCAAATGCCACACTTGATCTATTGATTTGGCTAAATTAGCTAATGTACCTGCAAACTGCTCCACACATAAAAGATACAGGGCCTAGCTTCACTCCAAGCCCAGGCTGACTGATGTTATGCAAAGGGTCCTGAGTCATGCCACTATTTGACATGGGACTGGAGGATCATGGGAGAATTGCAGGCCAAAACCAAGATAAATGCAGCCTGTTTTAAGTGTATATTATCCATCAACATGTCTTCTTAGTTATTGAGAAATGCCAGTGTTAAGTGCCTTGTAAATTGTCATGGACTAGGACGTGAAAATTATATACATATCAAAATTGTATAGTAGGTCAGCAGTTGTCATTTGAGCTAAGAAATTGAGACGAAAAGTAGCAAATACTGAAAACAGATGGGCAAAAACACTATTAAGTGTGACATGGAAATGTGGACAGTTGTGTACAACATCTGGACATTTCCCATTTAGACTCAAAGTAAGTTTGTTATTGCAGTCGTGAGGTGGTGGTTGATTCAGCCAGTGGAGCGTAAACCCATTGAGTTGAAGGTTGGCAGGCTACCAAGAATACATACAGTTGTCGTGTCCTTGGGCAAGGCACAGCGCCTCCAGTGGCAGTGTACGTGGCATGTGTGAGTATTTTGGGAGTTTATTTTTGGCCTTGGATATGTCATATATTTTATAGACATCATACGCTACATTATGAAAAAGACAAAACAAAGAACTTTCTTGACAGGAACACTACCACAAATATAACACTTCTTTTCAGAGAATGCAATAAATTAACTGTGAAGGGTATCCATTCACAGTGCATTTATTGATGTAATGAAAGGTCAAAGCCGTAAATATGTAGTACAAGTATCTCCACAGAAAAGGTCAACATCCATAGACGTTTACATGCTCAAATGTAGAGATGTTGTTTCAGAGAAAATGAATCCTGGAAAATGTCCAACTGATAATATTTTTTCTTCTCACCATCGACACTTCAGTGATAAAACCCATCTCTTAGCCTTGCATAGTTTTCATGATGGAGGTAAAGTAATTGCAGTTCTTAAGGTGCTTTCGAGTCAAGAAGTAAAATTTCCTCATGCTTTTAACAAAAAACAGGATATCACAAAAACTCAGCACTATCTTTTGTTTTTGAGAGAGAGACAGATAGAAAGAAAGAACGAAAGAAAGATAGAGAGAGAGAGAGAGGCAGCTCCTAGCCGTCTGCTCCAAGCCCCACTCCAGCCCAATTGTGCAGTCTCTCTTCCATTTCTTATCATTGTATTAGGCCCGACATAATACTCAGGAACAGCGCTTTCATTTCTTTAAAAGTCTTCAGCTAGCAGTCATAACAGCAGTCAGGAGAACCATTTATTTCAAGTTTTTCCCATGTTTAAAGCTGTTTTTTTTTCCCCTTGATGCATTATATAGTTCTTTTTCTTCTAGGCTCGAAGTTGTTCTGGCAGTTTTTATTACCATGAAGGAGACAGTGAAGCACATTGCAACCCTTTGAAAAGGTTGAAAACTATTACAATTTTAAAAACTCAATTTCTCACCATGCACCTGATAAATGAGTGATGATTCTTGTTTTGGGAAAGGGTAATATTTTGTCCTACTTGTGTTGAGTATGCTAAGGGACTTGCGCAACTTGGAGCTACCCTGTGATTGCTACCCTGTTTTTGAGCATCTACAAAACACCTCTTTTTCTTAATGTAGTGGGAAAAAATATGAAGTTGTTTGACAGAAGAAAACTTTAAATACTTTGAACTTGGTGTGATTTTGCTGCATGGTTACGGAACCTCAGTAATTACAGACATCGACGGTAAATCATGCCAAGACATTTTTTGCAGTTTAACCAGAAATTCTAGCATAAAATTCTCTCCAACTCAATTTGAAAATCCTGGCTTTCTCAATGCAATTGCCAGTAGCATGTATTTTGTCAAGAACTCAGTGTATTAACTATATTTATTTTAGCTGCCCTCCATCTATATATGTTCCTCTATTGCAGGGGTGTCAAACATATTTTCACCGAGCGCCACATCAGCAAAATGGCACTCTCAAAGGGCCAGATGTAAAATAAATCTAACTTTTTTTTTTTTAAACTTGTTAATTAACTGTTTCTGTATTTATTACATATTCAAGTTACAAATATTGCATATGCATTTGCCCAGATGTAAAAATATGATAAATTGAGATTTTAAAACCATCATACTTTAATTTACCCCGTCGAGGGCCACATAAAATCATGTAGAGGGCCATATTTGGCCCGCAGGCCTTGAGTTTAACACATGTGCTCTATTGGTTTAGAATGGTGTTATGTCGTCTGAAACCCACCAATGGCTTGTTAAAGAGGTAGTATTATGCTAAATCAACTTTTTGGAGATTTCTACCATGATATAAGGCTGGTCCCCTCATCTAAAACATGCCTGAAGTGGTTTTCTGAATCATTGGTTGTTGTTTTAGTAATCTTGCAATCTCTGCCAGGCATGATTCAAACCATCATTGCTGTTATAGATATACAAGACCCCGCATCTTCTCTCAGGCTCAACCCCAAGCTTACGTAACCAGGAAGCTCTCTGCGGCGTTCCCCATGCTCCTACCACACAGACCATCCCTACTCAGCCTTCACATAACAGTACGAGCCAGAGCGTCCAACACAAAACTAAATCTAATTCAACTTTTAATATGTTCCTTTTGGAGAGTATAGCATTTAACAAAAAGGTAACATGGTGATCTAAATATGTTATGTGTTAGTAATTCATAACCCCTTTTCTAATCAGTGCTATTCATTTCACGTATACCAAGGTTTAAAGCTACTACCTGTCCGTTATTATTCAGAATAGTGACATGCCGCCATGCTATAAAATGTAAACAAATGGCTGCTTGCGTGTCAGCTGTCACACGTGAGCAGACACAATCATGTTCTATCTCGGGGGGCTGATTACTGTTTACTCAGTGTCAAAGACTCAAGGCAGGACGGGGGCGCAGATATTGTTTGTTTTATATGCACTTGCCCTATACCAACAGCCTGACATCACCTTCTGTACACTTGATTAGACTGTGCTTGCTTTAGACTTGCCTTTATAGAACATAAAACAAATCACCAAGGACATGAGGAAAATCATCTCAAGGGCTTTTCATGTTCTGATTTCATTGTGGAAATAGAAATGTAATGCACAGTAGATAGAGAGTACATGGTTTTACATAAATAAACCAGTTCTCTTTGTGGGTTGTGTGATTTTTTTTTTCCTTCAAAATGGTGGTTTATATGTTGATTTGTAACATGGGTGTGAATATGACCCATATTACAAATACATTACCTATTGACCCACACCCTTTCTGACAGAACTATCCCATGTTTGCACTAATATTTCTGTCAGTGTCATCTGCTTTAGACCCATCCACCCAGCCTGGTTTGTAAATTCGATGGGAGACCTCTGGGAATATCAGGTGCCACAGTGGGGCGCTAGTGGAAAACTGTTGTTGTCTTTATGCGAGACATTTCACCCACATTGCCTGGTATGAATGTGGTGTGTGCGTGAGTGTGGTGGTGGTGGAAGGGACGGATGGAGTAGACTGGCAGCCTTGCTTTTGCCAGTCTGTCCCAGGGCAGCTGTGGCTATAACAGAATCTTACCATCACTGAGTGTCGAGTAAATGAACGATGTACTAAATTGTAAACTTAGCAAAATATGAAAGACTTTGAGCGTCTGGAATAGCAGTTTATAAGATGAATGCATTATTATTATTATTAATATTAATATTAATATTATTATTAATACTATAACTTCTTTCTGTGTCATCTCCAGGTCCAGTGGCAGTGATCAGTGGTGAGGAAGACTCTGCCAGTCCTCTTCATCACGTAAACCATGGGATTATAACACCCTGTACACTGGACGCTGGCCCTGATGCTGTGGTCATCGGGATGACCAGGATTCCTGTGGTGGAGAACCCACAGTACTTCAGACATGGACACAACTGCAACAAGCCAACTACTAGTAAGTGTATTTTTTAATCCCAAGTTTGTTGTTTTGTGAACCACCCAAAGTCCCTAACTTTAACTCTAATTTAGCAAATTCTAGAGGGAAAACTGAGAAGCAGCCTAGTTTAGGTTTTGATTCCTCTCCAGAAGACATTTTTGCACAACCCTATTGACAGAAAAATAACAGTATTGTTTGATTAGCAGTAGCATTCTGTCCACATTCTATGCAACAAATAGTCAGGGAAGGGTCAATTAGAATCTTTTTAATTGGCAACCAGTCCACAAACTAATTAAAACCTAGTTATCTGTGTTTGATACATAGACATTTCAGTCTGGTTGCAGACACTTAATAAAATTCCAACCATATTGTTAAGACTAAACCCTGTTACCATAAACAATGTATAGTTAAATGTAATATTAAAGAGACTTGAACATCTGGCCAGAGAGGCAGAAATTCAGCACTGTGTCCTTGCCACACACCTATTATAATTTGCTGTTGATTATTGTAATAAGAAATGCCAGAGGCATAATGTAATGTCTATGTAGCAACTGCGATCATATGGCTTAGCATCTGTTTACGCACTTTGAGTTTATTCTTCCTATAGTGCACAAAGCAGCCTTGTGCGTGTGCCGTTATCCCCTCTTTGCTCTCCCTGGGGACCCATGTTCCAGGTTGGGGAAAGACAGGACAACTTTAAGGCCTAATTACTCACAATTACATCAACTGCTCAAGAGAATCCACACACAAAACAAGAGTGCCGGCAGCGAGTTTGTGGCTGACGCCGGCTGCTCTCCTTCCAGATGAAACCCAAGACAAAATGGTTCTGTCTGGGAACAGCTCCACTTGTGCTTAAATGGAAGCACGACACAGCTGTGGAGTGTATCCGCCAACATGGCTTCCTTCAGCTTACATTGTTTACTTTCAAAATGGCTGACGGTCTGAAGACAGAGGTTGCGAAATCTGTTGTGGAGACAGGAAATCCCGTTTAGAGGCGATGAGGGTTCTTATGTATTATGAATGACATGAATTCTTAATGCCCGGCCTTTGACTGATTTATAACTTCTTGTGGCTGCACGGAAGATCTGATGGCGACCTAATGAATAAATGACAGGAGGAGCAAATGAAACTTCCTGCCTGGGTAATCTGCATGCCCAATTCAAAAGCCTTACGTGCGCACCCGACTGGAATATTTTCATCCGAACAATGCACGTCATATCTTACCTTTTTTAATTCAATTCTCAGAGCATGCCTGAAAAACACGGAAGAGGAAATTAAGCTAGAATTTATCACAAGGTCATACGGTGTCCACGGCTTTCCGCCATTGGCTGCAAAAACAAAATGGCTGGGGCAGGATTTGTGCTGATCATCTGGTGAATATGAATGTGGTGCGTACCCCCCTGGATACACTCGGAAGCAGAGGAAATGACTTTGTGCCTGCAGATGCTGGAAGATCTACCTGTGTTTGTAATGCACTGGTCCATGTAGAATAAATGCTAGAATCTATATTTGATCTTATCTGCAAATACTAATATAAGAGACACTATGCTGCAGTATATTTATTTTATGTGTGGAGCCTCATGCAAAAGTGAAACCAACCTCATTTATGGTTAAGTCATATATTAGAAAATTAACTGGAAAGAAATATGTTCTGCGTTTGGCTTTTTCTACAATGGTGGATGTGTTTACTCTTCTAAGCAGTGGCAGTACTTACAATGGGACAGTCGATTTGGTTAGCCAGTGGGGGAGTGTACTCAATCTTCTTTGTTGCATGGCCAGGCAAAACCACACACCTTGAAAATACTTAGGTCTCGCCATCGTCAGTTAGGTTGATTGATTGATTGATTGACAGGCATATTAACCAGTCAGATAAAAAAAACATAAAAAAACACAGAAGACTGAGAAACAGCTTAGATTTCAACAGAATCAACAAGTAAAGCACCAAGCTCTTATGCATCTGTGGTATAAGAAGTTATATATTTTGTTCTGAATGATATGACTCAGTGATTCTCATTCAAGACCCTTCTACCTTTGGTCAGAACGTAGGAGGAAAAAGCTGGTCAGGCAATCCTCTTTGTAGCTGCTCCATAGACACTGGAGAGCATTTAGTATTCAAGTGCATGTTCAAATTGTTAAAATTCTGCAGAGATCTCCTTAGACAATGGCTGTCTTCGGGGGGAGAGTGGTTAGATGTGTTATGTTGCTTATTATTCAATAAGCATATAGTAGAGTCAGAATATACAGTAAAGCCCAAGGTAAGGAAGCAGAGAGCCCAAGCAAAGGATGTTTCCATGTAAACAGAAGGGAGATCCAGATAAGATAGACATTTGTCAATACATGGAGATGCGTTTGGAGAGGCTTTCCTAAACAGGAAGTGCAAATAGACAGTGGATTGTATGTCACATGACCTTTTACTCTGATCTTTTTTCTGAGTACACTTTTTTTTTAAGTGTAATTACAATGATATTTTTCATGATACTGTGACAAACTATGGTACAAGGTTTCAGAATGATGAGAAATTAGAACTGCTGCTATAGTGATTACCAATTTAAAGCAAAATATTATATGTTGAATTAGAAAAAAAACCTCAAAAACCCTGGTGCATACTATATAACATAAAACTGAGACATTTTTCCCCACATTTGTGACCATAATTTGTTAGCATGCTAGTTATTGTTATTGTTAACATGACGGCAAAACTCTGGCCTTTGACAGTTGTGAGTCGCTTATAAACTCATCGTGCAGAATAATTAGCATGCTCGGAATATATAAGGCGATGGAGGAATAACTGACCACTGCAAACTGTTTCAAATAAACTAGTTCGGTACAGCGCCTTTAAGACCCTGTTAAATGCAAATCGACTACCCTGGTCCCAGAGATAACAGTGCTTTTACAAGAGCCTCTTTCTGCATCCATTGTTAAAAGGAATCTCTGTTTGGTGTCCAACCATCACTGTCCAGGGGTCACTGGGTCTATAGTGCTAGACTCTACGTGCAGGTCTAGTGTAGTGCCAGATTCACTGTGGCTGCTTTATTGATGGCTGGCCACCAATCTATAATGTATTCATTCATTTACTTGAAAGCTTCTTATCCTAGAGAGGAGCAGCCATTTTGTTGTTGTGGGCTATGTCGCCGTATACGCACTGACAAAACACCTACCGTTCCCTTAATCCCAGTGTCCATCAGGGTCGGGCTAATATAATGGCCAGCTTGCATCAGAGCGCAGGCGGGTGGGTCATTTATATTGTCGCCCTGAGCTCACAGCGAGGAGTAGGTGCAGACAGCCGTCGGCTATGCTTGCTATGGTCAAAATAATGCATGTAATAGCAATAGCAGTCCAGAGAATGTACTGTTTCAGAATAAGTAAAGCCAGAACCCCTACTTTGCACAATACAGCCTGCGGTGTCGGTTAGCAAGAAAACAGAAAACCCAGAAATAAAAGTTTAAGGGCCAAGGAGCAATTAAATAAAGTGTAGTGCATTTGGAACATTGTGTATAACAGTGTATTTATTCTGAATATGTATTATTTATATCTGAATTTGATGATTGTGAAAAATAATGGAAACTCCAGGGAGGAAGGGAAAATAAGAAACATAGTTTGGCATAATTATAAGATTTTTTTACATAACAGAGATTTTTTTTTTTTTCTTCCCACTATGTAGATTATATTTATTACTTACAAAGAGCAATATGAGATCTGAAGTTCCAATTATTGCAAACTAGCCTGATCACCATCTTCCACGTGTTTTTATGATTGTGAGATTGGGACAATACTTATGTGTCTTTATGTGAAAATAGAAACCAAAAATTACTTGTAATGTCCTTTATGGAAACACATTTGGACTATTATTTTTTAAAGAAAAGATATCTCAAGTTATCTTTAAGTTTCCTCTCAAAACACAATCTCGTAGCCCATTGTGTGATTAAACAACAAAGCAAAATCCATATACCTATTTGATCGCATTTATATATCTTCCCTTGTGGATTCTGGTCACTACGAAACATAATAGAACAAGATGAGTCATTCTGAGATATAACCATTAGCTCTGTTGTCATTCTGATCCCCACTGCCGTGAAATTGGTTGGGAGTGAACTTTTGGCCTGCACTTTAGCAGAGGTAAACAGGCCAACCGTGGCTTATTAGGGCCGTTGGTTGGGTTCATCTTTTTATTTATTTATTTATTTTTCCGCTCAGAACTGTCCCGAACAAAGGCCAGTCTGAAGGAAATTTATCCGCATTAGCGAGATAAAGGCGGTAAAGGACAGAGGACAATACTTTAGCCTAATGACAGATGTGTATCTCTGTGTCTCCCGGCAAGCGCCTTTGTTTTATCAAGTCAGTGGGACTATTTTAATTACAGATTTGCCGTACCCCGCTGGAAGAAATTAGACAATGGCTTTTGATGTGGATATATAAAGGCGCGTCTTTCATTACACCCATGTTATTAGCGGTATCGCGCATGTTCGTGGCATGGGCGAACCCGGCTCATCCACTTTGTTCTATAATAGAGGCGTAATTGTGTTCAAGGTGGTGCATTTGAAGATCACAGCATTTCCGGGGAGACAAGGAGTGACTAATTTGGCTGCCTGGGAACTCACCAAATAAATGAGTAAGGCAGAGCAGATTGATTGAAAGGCTGTTATCATTTGTATTCGGAACTATGATTTCATGAATTATGGTTCGAAGCAGAACAGCCCCACAGGCAAGCAAGTGGTCTTTCAAGCAGCCTACTTTAATTAGTAAGCTAAGAGAGACAGGCTATGGAATGTGCATACAGCTCTATCCAAAAATGGTGGACCAGAATAGATTAGAAGTTTGATTACATAAGAGATTTTTTTTTTTTTTTCCCACATGCTGTGCCACTCTGTAAAATGTCAGTTATAATGCAATGCCATATTATTTATTCACAATGGAATATGAGCGTAGGAATGTGCAGTGATCAAAAACTCGTCAATTATGTAATGTAAAGAAAATGTGGTTTATTACATCCAATTAAATTACAAATTAAATAGGCCCCGGGGAAGATCCAGGACATGCCGGAGGGATTATGACCCTCGGCTTGCCTGGGAACGCCTTGGGGTCCCACCGGAGAGGCTGGAGGACGTGTCCGTGGTGAGGGAAGTCTGGAAGTCCCTGCTTAGACTGCTGCCCCCGCGACCCGGCCCCGGATAAGCGGAAGAAAATGGATGGATGGACAAATTAAATACACATTTTGTCACCGTAAACATCTTTTGTAGCCACATCTGCCCTGGGGTAGACTGACAGAAGCCAGACTGGCCATCAACACCACTGACCCCTATAATCGCCATCAATCATCCACTCACACATCGCATACATAAAGGCAAGGCGGGTGAAGTGTCTGGTCATAGTTGGAATTGAACCAGCGACCTTCAGATTTGTGGGCATCCAACCACTAAACCCCAGAGCCACAGACATGCAGCACCCTGTGTTTTTTGGTATGGAACACACTGTATGTAGTAAAAAAAACATTATATAGTGGATTGCATGCACTCAAGGACAGAACAGCATTAAAAATTCATAAAGAAATACACATTGGCACTGCTCAGGGAAATGCACATGCTTTCAAAAACAACACATCTTTGCAGGGCTTTTATGTGAAAATAGAACCAGAGGCGAGTGGGTGTGCACAGCAGTGACTAACGTGTGTCCTGCCGTATACTGCTAGTCTAGACTTTAAGAAACATCCCCTGAGCTCCATGTGTGAAGTACTTACTGCTTAAGTGTACTTAATGCTTCAATTTTAATCCTGCAATAACAGCGCACTTGTGCTAGGGGACATAATTGTCAAAAGAAAATCAATCACGTCTACTTTGTATGGTGTTTTTGTCCTTCCACAGTATCTCACAGTCCTTAGAGTCAGAGTGGTGTTTTCAGATTGAGATGGTTTATTCAGATGAATCATGGCCATTATATATGTCCAGAAATGATCAGATAATTACAATAATCAGATAACCCAATAATCTGATCTGATTTTGGATGTGTGTTTACATGCACAAAGGAAATTATCATCAATAGCACTTTGCAGTTAATCCACCAGATTTTAAGAGTAACTTGTATTTAGGCCCGTCATGATAATCGCTATATCGACTTATTGTTTTTTGTTTTTTGTATTTATCATGTGCACATTTTCTTTGAACTCCTGAGAAATTGTTTTTTTGGTTTTTTTTTTGTTTGTTTTTTGGGTTTTTTTTGGCTAAATGATACAATTTAATCCATAAAAGGTGAATTAATAACTTCTAAGACTCATTACAGATGCAAACAAAGTACTAAAGTATTTCATTCTGCTGTTTATTTACTGCAGCTCATGAGTTCTTAATAGTATTGTAGATTTAGAATAGTTTTGTGGTTTAAATCTGCTCTTGGGTTATTGTGTTTTTTGTGTCAGTGGCATAAATTAGTTTCAGCATTATGGTTTATCATCTATATTTACTTGAGCAATATATCAAACTTCAAAATATGTTATCGTGACAGGCATAGTTGTATTTTTTTAAGATAATGTATAAAGAATATTAAATGTCTCGGTCTTTAAAAAAACATTCATTCTTCTGGGCACCTTGAGATGTGTATTTCACGTTTTCTTACTTAAAATACATATGAAAACACACTTTATAAACTGCACTTCTGTTTCCAATGAGGCATTTAGGTGTTAGAGCGCCATCTGCTGTCAGCAACGAGGATGAGAAATTAGAAAATAAACTAATTAACCTATCAGGCAGCTTGAATGATATGCCAATAGAGCAATGCATTTGTTGTGAATACAAACTGACCACAGAAAAGTCCAGTGATCATTTATGGACTTAGAAGTTTTACCTGTGATGCAACAATCTAGGTAAAATGCATATGCGTAGAGATGATGACTTTGGATTAATGGATTAATGAAACAAGCGTAACATATGCCCTTTAACATTTGTTGTTACATTTTTGTTTTTGCCACCTTAGATTGCCCTTTTCCACATAATTTCAGATTACTCCCATCATACGCATGTTTAGATTTTATTGTACATTTAAACATAGCCAGTGTCCAAGTCTAGGCTGGCAGCGGTGTGGTCCACAGTAATGGTTTGCAGCTGTCCTGAGATGCCAGCTGACACATGGGCTCCGGTCTGCAGTGGCTGTATAATGGTATGGAGATTTGTGGAGGTGTTTTGGATGAGTGTCTCGCCTTGACGCATTTGCAAACTGCTCCAGTACATTGAGAGCCAGGGATTCCATTTCAATAAGAGATGCTCTTAAAATCTTAATGGACAGGTGCAGAGATAGAGGTAGGTAGTTGTAATCGCAAGAGGAATTCTGTTCAGTTTTATCTGTATAAATATAAAAAGTACAGTACATACCAAAAATATGAAAGAGAAACATGTTATTTTATGCTGGATTAGATCAAAATGTTCACAAGGTGCTGACCAATACTGGCACGGTAGCTTGGGTTGTTAAGAAACTCACTCAAGCTCTATAGTTCAGAGTTTGGTGGCTCGAATCCCTCTCTCGACATGAACACCACTGTCCGTGTAAACTCTCAGTCGTCCAGGTCTGATCCATAGCAAAAGACAAAGTTAAAATCTGTCAACTGGACAAATCGTTGCTCATCCAAGCTGCTTCTTCAGTTCTGATCAGATTGCTGGTGGCCACTGCCTTATATCTATCTGAAGGGAGGGGCTAACTACACTGAAACTGTAAACATCTATTGTCTCCAGTTCCAGCTGGAACTACCCTATTCAGCCCTTAACGACCCTGCTATTGTTCTCATTGTTCTGGGTCTGAGGATGGTGTGATACCTACTAACACTTTAAGACAAAAACTGGTTCACCCAAAGGTCAAAACCCTGAGCCACAAACAAAGTAACGTAGTCTACTCCAGTGTTTTTCAACCACTGTGCCGTGGCACACTAGTGTGCCGTGAGATATTGTCTGGTGTGCCGTAGGAAATTATCCAATTGCACCTAACTGGTCTAAAAAATATCAGGTTTCACACTGAGTGAGTAGAAATATTTTATTTTATTAAAAAAATGCTTTTTTTGTGTGTTTATTTGATTCCTGTTCAAAATAATATGAGAATTACTTTATATTGTAAATATAGGATGCAGAGTTTCATTTTTTTAAAAACATTTTCTGCTTATGGTGTGCCTCGTGATTTTTTTGATGAAAAAAATGTGCCTTGGCTCAAAAAAGGTTGAAATACACTGGTCTACTCCATTCAGTGCAGTAAAGAGTGCAGTGAGTGTTATTGGAGAAAATAAACAGCTACTCCATATGAGGATCTACCAACACCGGTGTGAGAGATCCTCTGGACCCCAGTCCGCCGTACATCTCCATCTCAAAGCCACTAACCACTCCTTTGAAGACAGTCAGGTTCAGATCTTAGCCAGAGAAAAGAAATGGTTTGAGAGGGGAGTTAAAGTTTTTGTTAGGAAAGTGAATCCTTCCTTAAACAGGAATGGGGGCCGAGACATAATCTCTCCCCCATCTGTAACTCCATCCTCAGACCCAGAACAATGAGAACAATAGCAGGGTCGTTAAGGGCTGAGTAGGGTAGTTCCAGCTGAAACTGGAGACAAGCAGCGAAACGTCTTCACTTTTAGAACGATTTGTCCAGTTGACAGATTTTAACTCCGTCTTTTGCTATGAACATCATTGGTAGAACGATCAAATCCACTAATCCACATGTTGGCGGTGCGATTCCAGCTCCCACGGATGAATACTATCTATCGTTGTATCCTTGGGCAAGACACTTATCCCACCTCGTCCCCAGTGTGTATGTACACTTGCATATGAATGTGTTTGTGAATAGGTGAGTGGTTTCTTGATGTAAAGCCTTTTCAGTGCCTTGAAGTTGGAACGCACTATATAGAAATTGGCCATTGTTAGTAGTTAATTACTTTGTTAATGAATTGCTTGGTCTGTAATGATTGTTTATGTCCACACCAAATGAATACAAACTGAGAAAGTACTACTTGCAGCA